>NW_006159666.1:734299-767696 GCF_000334495.1 Tupaia belangeri chinensis
TGCAAGTCTTCAGCCTTTCCCCAGAAGGTCCTCCTACTCATTTCTCAGAAGATTTTGCAAATAAATATGGGAATGCTCCTGAGTCCTCGGAGCTCAGTTACTGACACTGATGAAACTTTACCCCAGGAGCAGGCTGAGGACAAACGCCTTTAGCTTTTCAGGAGGCCCCTACAGACCTCCCCGGCATCCAGGGGGCTGCATTGAGTCTACACAGCAAACAAAGTGGGAGACTTAAGAAATGAGAAATGTTTTAGGGCAGTTCATAGAATGATCCTATAGAATTCACTTGGCAATATTTATTAACCTGTCTCTGAGGCTTTCAATGTATTTCTCCAGAACTGTAAAAATTAATCAAACAAAAGAGAACCACAAATGGTCATTTTCTAGATTCTTAATCTGTACATTAGTATCTAAACAATTGAGCTAATATATTTTAAACCTCATATTTCAGAGAATCAATTAAAATGCCTATTGTGTTACAAGATATCAACAATTAAAAACAGAATACTTGCCAACTATACCACTGTGCGTTACCAAATTACAAGGAAATTCAGGTATATCCCTGAGCCAAGTTTTACCCATGTAATCGAGGTTTCTTTCTCAGCATAATTTTACTTTATGTCCCGCAGGTAATACTTATAATTATATCGAACACAAAAATGACTATACTTCTGCTCAGTTCAAAAATAATCAGTAAAAACTATTGCTAAATAGTGATAAACTGGTATATCTTTTTAGTAACATGGCAATGTTTTCGCAAAGGCTACTTTTCCAAATTATATGTCTTCAACTGAACCTATAATAAATTGATGGTATTTCAATTCCATCCAGTATGTCTATAATAAGATAATACTTCATTGTCTTAGGGATTGCATAGATAAACACAGTGAATACTTTAAAATGTGAAGAGTCCGTAAGTTCTAACAGGTTGAAAAGTATTCTTCTTTTAGGCTTTCATACTGTATTTTTTTTCTAAGACTAAAAGCACTCATTCAATTGCACACTTTCAAATATACCCTTTCAAATAATTAAAAGATGCTTGGACAAACTGCATTTGATTTAAGAAGCTCCAGCGTCAGGGAAGGAGCACAGGACTGCTGCTTCACTTAGCATTCTTTTTCATTGTGCAGTTCCTATGGCCCTGGTATTACCATTACAGAGAGGAAGGTGGGAAACGGTTTGGACGCTCTGGCATTTTAAAGCAGTAAATGCAATTAAGCTCAGATAAATAGATCTTCAAACGCTTGGCAACCTTTTTAAGGAAATGCCAAGTACTGAAAAGTACTTAGAGAAGCTTTCTCCAGGACCATGTGGGAAGGCTGGGGAATGCAATACTTCAACAAATAAGAAGAAGAGAGTCTTCACTGCAAATCAGGGTGTTCACCCTGTTTTCTTACCAAAAATACTTTGTTACGAACTACTTTGTAGACTACAATAACTTTATTTTTCATGAAAAATCACTTTTCCCCAAAAAAGTCATTTTTCACAAAATAAAAAACAACAACATGTAATGGGTTTAATTTACATCCCCGTGTGGCGGAGATTATAACGTGTCGCTGTGAAATCCACCTCGCGTGGTAACCTGACATATGAGGAGGTTTCCTGAACGTGCTGATGCTGACCCCATGCTAAACCAACGAAGATTACGGAGCAGCTCATCCAGGTGGACCGCCCCCTTGTCCTCTGTGGATTCAGTGAGAATTTTAATTTCCTCTAGTGTCCTTAGTATAAGATACACTCCGGGAAGATCAGCTTCGCCTGTTTTTATTCAGGGACCGTCATACAGCGGAGACGTGAGCAGGCGCATTATGGAACCGATCAGTAAAGCTGCAGCTGGCTAAGTCAGGTCATGACTGTTCCATGACTCCCAGTTTCAGCCCCGAGAAGCAGGTATGAGGTCACCCGGAACCACTCAGAGAGCAGTGGGAAGTGTCCCTTTGAACACTGTGACTGTGCTGCAGTGTGTGCTTGGACCAAGGGACACAGAGACAACATCTAGCAGAAGTTGACAGCTACTTAGTACGTATCCAGCAACTGTGTGATGTGCCTAATTCGCCAATATGGAGCTTATATTCTAGTGGATAAAACACAGAGTAGGGAAGTGGATATTTTTTTTAAGAGAAAGTTTTGCTATAGGGTGCATGTGATCACAGGAAAGTCAGAGAGTCGAAAGGCAAGAAATCAGCCCCAAGGGAGGATGGCCACGCCATAATCACTTCTCCATTTTCCCGGAATTTGGGGCATGCACACACACCTGACTGGTGTAAGTTTCAAGCCACCAGGTCCAGGACTCAAACCTCTGTTGGCCACACAGGAGTCGAACACCTTAACCACTACACTACCTGGCTCCAGTAAGTGGACAAAATTGATCAGTTGAAATCCTGGAAGTGCAAGGTGACTCAGCATGGTGGCAGTATGGAGAATAGCAGGCATTAACTTAGCAACTTTAAATAGGAGGGCAGAGAAATGCCTATCTCAAAAGTAACCATAAGATGTTTTCCAGAGCTGGGGAGAATCTAGACACAGGAGGGGCTTCAGAAAGTTTATGGAAAATGTGTATTATAAAATATTGGGTCGTTGGAAAGGTCACAACACACCTTTGCATAGAAAACACAGAAAGTACCTCACGACGACCCCAATGGCCTCATAACTATGCCTGAATCTCAAACTTTTGGGCACCAAAATGAACTCATGTTTTCATTTTGTTTTTGCAAAAATGCTTTGAAGCCCCTCACCCTGTAATCAAAGATGGGGAAGAGGGTTTCTGCACAAAAGCAGTCATCCACAGAACAGGTAGAACCCAGCACACGGAGCTGTGCTGGGCACCATGCAAGGGCCATGCAGGACACGTGCTCATCACACTCTGCTCAGGTCCTTACCCTACACAGCAAGTCAGAAACGACATGCTAGATGGAAACGAGTCTGTCCTCACAGTTTTGTGGAGAATTTTTCCTGCTATTCAGGCCACAGAGTTCATATTCTCACCCTCACAGACTATCAGTTAAAACTGGGTCTGCAACTACAGAGGTCTTAGGGAGGTCACATTGATGTCCCCGTCAGGTTTCGTGATGCCGTTGTGCTTCTCTGCGCTCTGGGGCATTGTGACGGCGCTGGAGTCTCAGATCATTAATGACTTTGATCTGAAATTACTATGCCACACAAATGACAATGATATTAGAATCAAAATGTTATGCTCTGTCAAAAAATAGAATTCACGCCAATATATATTTTGTTGCATTTACAATGGAGTCACTTTCTATGCCAGATTTTTAAAAAGAAGTATATTCCTTATCTTAACAGCTAAATGAGAATATGCTTCAGGATTAGAAAGTCTCTCCTTCTACCATTCAGTTAAGTTATTTATTCTTTCTTGAACCGTGTGCTTAGATGGGATGAGCATGGTGTGGTAGTTACGTAAGCAGAAGAGGCTCTGACACCGGTTCCTCTACTGAGCCTCCCTGTCACGTGCACCCTGTTTCAAACCTCGCTCAACTTAGACGTCAGATTTTTGAGCAAGAAATCCTTGTCGTGTCCCCACAGGTGGCGTGCACTCATGCTTTGGTCACGAACACCCCAATTAGGGTCGTTCTCTTCCTATCGTACTCACACGAGGGGGATGAGCAACAGCATCTAAGAGCTTGAGTCAGTTCTGAATTCTGCTTTTTCACTTACTATTTCAGTCTTAGGTGAGACAGTTGATATTCCTGAGTCTCTTTGCAAATCTATAAAATGGAAGTAATGACACTTCATTTATAAGATCATTATCTAGGTTAAGTAAATTGACATATGGGATATACTTAATATGGTGCTGGCTCAAGGTAAAAAAAATGAAGGTCCTTACTAATTACAATCATTGTGGATTGAAAGTAAAATTATGTTTTGTATAAAGTTTTCTCATATTTTCAGCCCTTACTATATATACTGCGATCATCCAAATCCTGTACTTCATTTCAAACTCCTCAAATTATAAACTTGACCAATAACTTGAGTCATCATATTGTATTTCAATTTGAAGTGTGGGAGAGCTGGGATTAGTGACTTAGAGGAGATTCATCACAAGGTTCATACTAACAAAAAAATTCAGAAAGTGACAATTGGTAATGCTTTAACATTTTTTTTTTGAAGAAGGTATTAGGAAAAAATATTCTCAAAGTTCTATTTACTCTTTGTAAATGACTTTTCAAATATTAGAGAGACTTCTTATTTCACAGGAAATTCTAATATAACACATTACATAATTAAATCAAGAAAACAAATGGGGTCCATGAAGGAAATATTTCCTGAAGAAGTTAAACATTGAGCTATTGTCTAAAAAGTTGAATGTGCATTTCATATGGCATGGAACAGTTTTAAAACATGGAATCTATTACTAAACAGAATTGCACATTTTTATTTACCTTTATGAAATAAAGGTAAATAAAGCTTACTTTTGCCACAGTGTCCTTCTCAGGAAGACTTCTGCTCTCCCTGAGTCATTCCCACCAGAGCTGCCTGAGTCCTCAGAGCTCAGCATTACCGTCACCCCTTCAGAGAAGCTTTCTCAGCACAGCCCTTAAAGAAAGCAACATAACCAACACAGGGGGCCAGGAGGTCCTACCCCGATGCCCCAGCAAAACCAACTAGCTTAACAGCTACCCGCAGATGAGAGCAGTTCTGGAGTATGACTAAGAAATAGCAGCCTCATGGAACACAGACAGAACTGGCCACACAGAATTAGCTAAGCAGCATTTATCTGTGTCACCACATTGCCCAGAATGGCACAACTGAGCATCAACGCATCATCTCCGATGGGACTCCCTCTCCTCAAAGGAGGGCAGCAGAACGCTCACAGCCTTTGCTGCTGAGAGCCCCCACTCTGTCCCACAGTCTTCTCAAACACAGACGTCAGCTGAGGGAGCAGTCTGGGGCTCACCCTTTGGTACAACTCCCAGAACCAAAGATCCAGGACCCATTGCATATACACTTTCATCCCTGGCATCCCTGCATCTCCCAGACCTGGAGCATATTAAACATCACACTGAATACATGATCAAGGGGAAATTATTTCTGGGATGCAGGTGTGGTTTAACATGTGCAAATCAATCAATCAATGAGCTAGATCACATTAATAGAATGAAAGGAAAAAACCACATTATTGACTCAGTCAATGCAGAAAAAACATTTGACAAAATTCAGTATCAATTTACCATAAAAACTCTCAATGAAATAGGTGTAGAAAGCACTTACCTCAACAAAATACAGAACATATATTAAGAGCCCAGAGCTGTCATAATCAATAGAGTAAGACTGAACTCTTTTCCTCTAATATCTGCTAAAAGCCAAGGATGCCCACTCTCTCATTTCTATCCAACACAGAACCGGAAGTTCCAGCCAGAGCAATTATATAAGAAAAATCAATAAAAGGCACCTATATCAAGAAGCGAGAAATAAAGTGATCCCTGTTTGCAGATGACATGACCAAATGTGTTTAAATACACCACCAAGAAACGATAAGAACTACTAAAATAATTACGTAGGCTGTTGGGTACAAAACCAACATACAAA
Organism: Tupaia belangeri chinensis; assembly: GCF_000334495.1. Classification (NCBI taxonomy): domain Eukaryota; kingdom Metazoa; phylum Chordata; class Mammalia; order Scandentia; family Tupaiidae; genus Tupaia; species Tupaia belangeri. Next base: position 739,844 of record NW_006159666.1, read on the forward strand.
AATACAAGGTCTTTCCAAATGCACACACACACACACACATGCACACACACACATGCACACACACACACACACACACACACATACACAACAAACTATCTGAACAGGAAATTAAGAAAACAATCTCGTTTAAAATAGCATCATACATAATAAAATACTTAAGAAATGTAACCAAAGAGATGAAAGACTTTTACACTTAAAATTATAAAGCACTGATAAAAGGACTTGAAAATACTGAGAAATAGAAAGATGATCTGTATCTATTTATTGGAGGATTTGCTTTTGTTAAAATGTCCGTAATATCTAAAGTGATCTACAGATTCAATGTAATCTCTATTAAAAATTTCAATGCCATTCTTTAAATAGGAAAAAAAAAAACCCACCTTAAAATTTGTATGGACCCATAAAAGACCAAATACCTAAAGCCATCTTGAGCAAAAAGAATGCTAGTATCATGGCATTTCCTGATTTTGAAATACATCATGAAGCTAAAGCAATGAAAGCTGTATGTTACTGGCAGAAAATCTCACACATAGACTAATGAAAAAACATAGTGAGTTCAGATCTAAGTCCACTAATTTACAGAGAATTGATCTTCGACAAGTTGCCAAGAACATGCACAGTGGAAATTTAACAAATGATGCTGGGCAAGCAGGATACCCACATACACAGTAGTAAAACTAGAACCTTGTCATACACCTTATAGAAAACTCAACTCAAAAAGGATTCAAAATCTGAAACCACAAAATCAGTAGGCAACAAACAAACAAACTAACTAACCAGGGAAAAACTTCTTGGTGTTATTCTGGGTAATGATTTTCCAGACATAACAGCAAAATCATCGGCATGACAACAAAAATCAACACATAGGACTGGATCAAGCTATAAAGCTTTTGCACAGCAAAGGTAGCACTGACAGAGCGAAAGGCAGCCTATGAAATGGGAGAAAGCATTGCAAACCTACAGAGTCAACAACGGGCTCACACACAAGACAGATAAGCTCAATACGGAAAGCTGGAAAGTCGGCAAAGATCTGGGCAGACATTTCTTAACGGAAGATATACAGATGACCAACAGGTATATGAAAACATGCTCATCACTAATAATCAAGGAAATGCACATTAAGACCACAGTGAGCTATGCCTCACATTTGCTATATGGCTAGTATCAAAAAAGATGAAAGCTAGCAAGTCATATATTTTTACCAAGATTAAAATCTTAATTACATCTTTTCATCAATATTTCTCAAGCTTTCTGTCTATATTTATAAAGGTCTATAATATCACAGATCTGTTCAAAGCATTTAGGTAGAGGAGGAGATAAGATAAAAGCATTGTCCTCTTGTAAATTAAATCCTGAAAGACAAGAAATTTATATTATATATACTAGAAGTTATAACCTTAAAAATAAACTAGGCATATTACTCAATTCATAGAAGGTTAGTGTGCATAAGTATATGGAAATATACTTTAGGCCCAGAATTTTCAGAACTGGTGCTAAAACATATTATGATCAAATTAGAGCAAAAGAAATTGGTAAAAATAACTCATACAAACTTCACTGTTTCGCCTCACATAGTCACATGATGAAAATCTCTGTAGAATTATGTATACCATTTAATTTTAAGACAAAAACAAATAGAAAATATCTATGTAATAAATTTCAAAAAGTAATCATTATTGTTTAAAGTTTCCATAATCTTTCATGGCCACATGCTTATTTGACAGAATGTTGGAACCATGTGTTATAGAAACCCGATTTCAGTTTGTAATTTATCTGGGCAGGCACCTGAATTATATTTGCAATTACAAATTGTGCAGTACACATTTCCATCACTGGCCGTGGCATTCTGTGTCTGAGGAACCTCTTTTGTCTCCTCCTGAGGGAACCATATAATATAAAAGAATCTCACTGAAAATGTGTACCAAAAATTGTTTCTTGATTACAGTGTCATGCATCATGGTGCTGTGGTTTCAAGTCTTTGTGCTTCTCTTCAAAACACTGTTTTTTGTGTATTTCTATATCAGCAACTCAGGATGTAATGTCTCCTGAAATCTGGCAGTTGAATTGTAAACTGAGATGAATACTTCTTTGTAAGAATTAGTGCAAGGCAGTCAAGCCATTTCATTTTTTCTTAAATGTAGTTTCTAGGGCTTTTCTAGTCATCCACAAATAAAACATGTCTCAGTACTTTTAAAGATGAATAGTTCAGCAATATGTTGTGCAACAGCAAGATAAAAATTAAATAAAGGCTGATGCCAGGAGAACTTACTTTTTTATTCTGGGATATAAAGAATAAGAAAGACTGAACATTGGTCTCTAGTGCCTTTCAGGTGGCAATGAGACAGAAGCTATTCTCAACATATTAAACACAAATCAAATCTAGAATCTCTAGCTCAGATCCCCAAGTTATTTGGGTTTTATTGTACTGAGTGCATTAAAGCCTATACACACAAACAGACCTGACCTGAAGGTTTAGGATTTTGAGTTCTTGTGTGTTTTGAGTTCTTGAAGGTGACTACAACTATTGGCACCAAAAATTGAAAAAAAAAAAAAAAAAACAAAAAAAAGGAGAAATTTTTGGAATTTATCATATGCTTACAAATCCAATCTAACTTTAAAATAAAGACAGAAATTTTTCATCAGTTCCTCTCCCTGCTAAGTTAGATTACCATGCTTTCTATACTTTTCTGTAATATGAAGAAACTACAAATTTTTGGAAAAATAGAATGAAAGAATCAATTTATTTGGGTTGAAAAAATTTGAAATTCATGCTTTTTTTATAATATGCATTTTCTATAAGCTTTCTGAGACTCCTCACATGTTCCATATACAAAATTATTTTATTGGTTCTACTCTGGGGTATCATCCCCAAATAGGCCATCATACTTCCCAGTAGGAGCGCTTTCTCAGACATCACTGTTTAGGCTTATCACTCAGCACACCCTCTCCATGGGGACTAGACCTGCAAAAGGAAGATGAACCAAGTGCGGAGTGCACATTGTCCTCCTCAGAGACTGCACGTCTGATCAGAATGCGTGATTCCCGAAAACCATCAAGCAGATCACATTCTATTCATATCTGGGTTACTGGCTTTATCACTGCGACTTAACTAGGTTTCTACTTGGCTCCATTGTCCTTTGCATGGTTGGTTTGCATCATTATTTTAAAGGCATGGTAGTAGTCCAGTTTTTTGTTTTTGTTTTTCATTAGAAAACACTACATACTGACATTCTCAAATAAAAATTACTTATAAATCATGTAAGTAAGCATAAATTGTAAAAATGTCAACTTTAAAGGACCCCATGTGATCCCAGAAAAAAGAAAAATCTTTGAGTTCCTCAAATCCTAGGAACATACCTTATTCCCGTCCTCCCCTTCCCATGAATGCTAACACTTTATTCTTTATTATCATTTACAGTCGGGGCCAGCAGGTGGTACAGTGAGTGGTTAAGGCTCGAGACTCCCACGTGGCCGACTGCGGTTTGAGGCCCGGATATGGCAGCTTGAAAACCATGCCAGGCGTGTGTGTGCGTGCCCAAAGTCCCAGGAGAAGAATGGAGGTGAGGGGACTGCAGGGTGGGCATCCCTACTGGGTGAGGGTGTGATTTCTCACTTTCCCTCTCACTGGCTCGCTCTGTCTCTCTGGTGAGTGCCTGCACCCTATAGCAAACATACGTACATACATACATACATACATAAATAAATTTACAGTTTACTTGCTCTGCATAAATAACTTACAGAGATGGAATTTTAATCTGGGCCACATAGAGTGTTTGATTTTAACCAACTAATCCCTCCACAAACACTTTTCAAAGATTTTATTAAAAGTGAGTGTCATGTAACCCCCAAACATTATTGAATAACGACCACAACATGCAGCTCCAAATGTTTAGGCTCTGACTTATGGTGGACACCAGAGCACACAGGCTGGTGGGGCCGTGCCAAAACGCGATGCCGTCTACACGGTCTCGATACGGAACATGCGAGGGGTCCTCCAGAAGCTGGGGGCATTTCTGGTTATGGTAGAAATGTTCAGAGACATCTTCAGTCCTACTGCCAGCCTTGCCCAGGGACTACCCCAGTTTTACACTGAAAGGCCCGTGTCCTGGGAAACCCTCCAGCCCCTATCAGACCAAGGGGACAGTGATCATAGCACAGCCCGGCCGACGCAGAATTCGCCCACAGAGCTGTGAGGACAGGCGCCACAGAGAATCGCATGCGTGCTCCCAGCAGCACTGGGCATACTGGGGAAGAGAAGCCACCCGAAGGCCACTAAAAGACAAATGGTTGAATAAAACACGGGATATGCACAGGAGACCTCGAGATGGCCACGGAAAATGGAATAAAGTAAGTTATTTTGGTGCAAAGTTTTTGAAACCCATGCAGAGATTTCTGTAATACAGACTTTTTTCAGAATCTTTCTGAAGTCCTCATACAGTAAAATATCACCCAACCATGAACAGAAATAAAATATGAATATGCTACAATATGAGTGAACCTCAAAAGCATGCTGCTATATGAATGAAGCCAGATGCACAGGGCCACACATGGAAGGATTCCACTGACTTGAAACATGGACTAGGAGGGCAGGAAGCACATTACTGGTTCCCAGGAGCGAAGAGGGGGCAGGTAGAGGTACAATGGCTTCAGGAGTACGGGGTCTTCTTCCAGGAAGACATACGGATTTTAGACGGGGTGGCTGCTCAGCTTTGGGATGTGTAAGTTGAGTAACGGTGCACTTCGAAATAGTTCACTTTATATTACATGAATTTCACCTCAATTTTAAAATTCTACAGAGCAAATAGTACGATTCTGGACACCCACTACTGCACACTACTTTATAAAAAAGTAAAGAACGAGTCTTAGGAGGTACAAAATTATTATTAACTAGGATAACTTATCAGAATTAAAGGATAAAATGATACTAACACTTTACTATAACAAATGCTAGCGTTGGTGGTGGTGGTGGTTTTTAATTTTGCTGTATGTTTTTATACAAAGAAAACAAGCAGTTTTTCTTCATTTTACTTCAATGGCAGGTTCGTAAGCTACCCAGAAGTCTGACTTGCTGCCCGGTGATTCTGTGACCGTCCTGCTGTGTCCCACGTCAAGAGAAGCAAGCTTAATTGGTCGTAGTCACACTGCTTAAAATAAAGTACAGGAAAAGGCTTCCATCCGAACCACCTGGCTGGCTAAATGCCACGTGCTCACAGTCGTTTAGCGAATTCCCTTTAGGAAAGTGATCTCGCTCTTTCATTTTTAGGATTTAGTGAGCAGAAGAATGTGTACCTCCCGTAATTTGCATCAACTGAAGCGTTACGCTTCCTGATTCGCTTGTGCATGGGGGCGCTTGAACTCAGATGCAATACCCCTACCCAGCGCCTTACTGCGTTTTAGACGTTCTTAGCCATTCAGCCGATGGGAAACTGAAAATTAACCTTAGCGCTTAATCTTCGCGGCTCTAAATCTTGCCTTTCAGCCTACGACCTTCTTTTTTTTTTCTTCAGTTGAAATGCAGTTTCCAAATGCATCATTATTTCTTACAACATATCAACTCATCTGTACATGAGCTAGCAGGCTAATGAGACCTCGCTCTAAAATTGGATTTGGTTCTCTCGGCTTAGCGGCTCGTGTCCCAGAGCCAAATCTTCGCCGCCAAAACACCTGACTTCAAAAGTCAAGCTCGTAGCAATTAGAAATCATTACACCAAAATGCATTTGTCTTTGCCTTTACTTTGAGATATTGTGGGGGGTTATTACTGTCAACTATTCACCTTTTTTATTATTGCTATTGCAGAACGTTCAGTATTTTTGTCAGTATGTCCTACTACTCAGGGTGTTCTCCTCCAGCTACAGTTCCCGAATTAAGCACACGTACATGCAAGAGTACTCAGGACAAGAGAAAGACCAGCAGACGGTGTAGAGCGATAGCCAGCCTCTGGGATCCGCACAGCCGACAGCTCCGGTGTGAAGTCTGTCCTCGAGTGAACGAACTGGGTCCTCATCTCCTGCTTACGTCCATGGATTTCCTTGGCCACTTTAATTTCTCGTGGCTTTATCAGCACACTCACTCAGTGTGAATCTCAAAAGGAGAAATAAAACCACGATTTACCCCATACTTTGGCAGGAAATCGGCAGGCTCAGGGACGTAACTTAGAGGTGACACGTAACTTAGAGCTGATGCATTCTGTTCAGCATGCACGCAGGCGTTTGGGGACAGGGCACCGCTGGTGGGGAAGGTGAAGGGGCCATGTGCAGGAGCCGCAGGTGCACAGAGCGAGCTCAGAGTCAGGGCAGGTGGCAGCGACTGTGCCAAACGGACAAGCAGCACAGGCTGCAGGAAAGCACGGCGTCAGTGCAGTGAGAGCCAGGCCACGAAAGGTAAGGCCTCAATGAGTCGTCAAATGTCTCCCGTCAGCGAAGGTGTCAAAGCTTGAAATTTGGTCTGTAGGCAGAGTCTGCGCTCGGTCCACCCTCCCCTCGAACCTGAGAAGCACAAACACAAACGGCGTAAACACGGTGAAAGCCTGGCCTGGCGGTGGGCCGGAAGGCTACTAATAGCTGAAGCATTTCTGCAGGTGAGGTCATGGGACCTCAGTGCGGCGGAAGCAAAGCATGTGGGAAATGAAAAAGTTACTCACTTTGCAAGAGACGAAGTAAAAATGCCTAGTGCATTAAACACCACGGTTCTTACAGCAATGCGGTTCTGAGCAGTATAGGACGGACAGCAGGCGTTGGTGGGAACGAGAAAGCATCCGACCGGGTGACCGCGCAGCTGGTTTTCCTGGGCCAGGCCCCGCGTACATCTCTGTCAGGTAGTTATTAATGAGCCATAATCACGTTTTTACTTTCAAAAATATAATGGTTGGATGATAAATTACTTGCGAAGCCTACTTCTACTTAACAAATAACACCCGGATGAGCCGAATTCAGTAAGAACCATGAACACTTAGAAGAGAGATTAAGGTCAGAAAGGGTGATGGAGACTCACTCATCCAGAGGGCCTTCGCCCGTGGGACAGACCCGCTGAACGACAGGGTGGGAAAGCATAGGCTAAACTGCTCGTGCAGCAGGGAAACAGGAGCGTCCCGTGCTCAGGGAGGTGGCAGTCACCGGGCAAAGCGGACGGGTGGGGTGTGGGAAGCAAAGACGCAGGACTGAGCAGGCAGAAGCAGAGTCCTGGCAGAACAGTGGAGAGGCCAAGAAGGCTGAACACAGGGTGAGCTCACTAATTCCTGGCTGACAGCCCGCACACGAGTGGGGCAGGACATGGGCCGTATTTCATCCGACCTAGCGTCGGCCACCGTTCAGTCAGAGGAACTAAGAAGCTAATCAGTTTGCTCCCAGTAGATATTTCTCATCGCCCATTCCTACCGCTGTGGTCACGCCGTCCCATACAGCACGTCCACAGGTGCAGCTCCGGAGGTGCTTTGCTGGCGAGGAGACATGTGGCGGGAGAACAAGTCTTTTACGCTGGCTACCTGAGGACGTGGCCGGAGAACATGTCTTTTGCTTAAGATGACAAGAACGGAATCCATAGTTTAAGCTCTTACTGAATGAATGTAAAGGTGAGCTGGAAGCAGCAATTTTATGCTTTGAATTCAGTTTGATTCTTGAAGGTTAAAAAGACTATGCCTGCTTGAAAGCACGGAGGAGAAAAAAATGCACAGGCAGTGAGAGAACCTGGACTGAAGAAATGCCTGAGGAGGGAGGCTGGGCCCAAAGCCTGGGGTGGAGAGTTAACAGGGGAGGGGCGTGCAAAACTCCATCTCTGAAACGAGAACAACTGGAGTGACACACCTGTAGGAAGAGAGGAGACGAGATGAGGACGAGAAGCTCATACTTGGGAGAGCCAGGAGGTTACGGTGGCTGGATCCCACTTGGCCAACTCCACCACTGCAGTCCTGGACCCGACAGTTTGACAACCTGCTGGGTGCGTGGGCATGCCCCAGGTCCTGAAAGCAGACTGGAGAAGGAAGGATGGTGGCCAGCCTCCCTGGGGGGGATTTACTCTCTCTTTCTTTCCCTCTCTCCCTCTCTTCCTCTCTACCTGGTGAGCACACACTTCATGGCAAAATTAAAAAAAAAAAAATAGAGAAAAAGAAAAGATTCATACTTAACAAATTTGTGGTGTTTCGATTAAATTTAACAGACATTTTGAGAACAAGAAGCTGCGTGTTATTAACAACAACAAAGAAAAACGCAAAATCCAGCTCCAGTTAATGCTTGCTGTAATAACTTACACATCTCTGACGCCCCCTTCCTGTGGGAAAGGGGAATGCATTCTCTCCTCACCTCTTCACGGTTCCTGCGCCAGAGACTCAGCTCAGGTTTCATGTGTTTCCCCAAGTCTGTCTTGACCACGCAGCCCCCATAACCTCTCCATCCTGGCCGTTGTAATCTCTCCATGCCCCAGTAACCTCTCCATGCCAGCCCCCATAACCTCTCCATGCCTGCCCCAGGAACCACTCCATGCCTGCCCCAGTAACCTCTCCATGCTGGCCGCTGTAATCTCTCCATGCCTGCCCCAGTAATCTCTCCACGTCTCCCCCTGTAATCTCTTTGTTTGTATTTTTTATTTTCTTGGAGAGGTTTCTGGTATAGGGCATGTGCTCTTGCCAAAAAGATGGAGACAGAAAGCGAGAAATCACCCCCGGGGGGGACGGCCACACCACAGTCCCTTCTCCTCCATTCTCCTCTCGGAGTCTTGGGCACGCACGCACACATGCCTGGTGTGAGTTTAAGCCACCGGGTCTGGGACTCGAACTGCGGTCGAGTGGGCCTATCACAGGTAAAGACTCTCCAAATGCTCACGATCTCATATGGCTAAGTGACTATATGTCGGTAATGTTTTTTTTTCACACCATGGTTGTTCCTCTCATTCTTTGTATGCAAATTAAATGGAAAATCAATAAAAACCAGCATACCACTAACTGGAACATTGAAAGAAGAAAAGGTTTTCAGCTGAACCAGTACTGTTAGCTAACGTGAAATAAAATTAAAAATGCATTTGTATCACTTCACAGCAAGACATAACCAAGACATCCACAAAAATTATAGCTGTTTTGTTCATACCTTGAGAGTTTTTAAAGCACTGACAATAACATTGTATTGTACATAGGCATTAAGAAAGCTTTCACAGGGGGCCAGCAGGTGGTCTGCTGGTTAAGGCAGGTGGATTCCTACATGGCTGACTGTGGTTCAAGTCCCAGACCTGGTGACTTGAAAATCACACCAGGTGCATGTGCATCCATGCCCAAAATCTCAGGAAAAAAATGGAGGAGAAGGGGTTTCAGTATGGCCATGCCCCTCGGGGGTGATTTCTCACTTTCCTTCTCCATCTCTCTCCTCTCTGGCAAGCACACATGCCCTACAGCAACAAAAGGAAAGAAGGAAAAGGCAAGAAAAGGAGAAACAAAGCTTTCATAAAAGAACATTTAACCATATCAGATAACAGTTGAGACATTGCTTTTGAAAGAAAATTATACATTATAATTGTTTTGGAGAGGACAAGAATGACTAGAAATACACACTGTGCAGAGACTACTTAGGATCTCGGTACCAGGGTTCTAACTGCCTTCTGGGCCCTGCATGCAAATACCCTTGATGGTTCTAATGTGAGTTCCGAATTATAAAACTAAAATATTCACATTTTTTAAGGCATTTGGTCTTTATCTCATAGAACAAACAAAATTCACCAGGTAAATACAGCCTCTGGCCGTATCCGTGCAGATAACGTGTACTAAAGAACACCGCGGTTGTGGGGGACACACGCAGTGCCGCACCTTTACCTGTGAGCCAGCTGGGCGTGTGCTGCGGACGGCGGCTGGATGTACATGGCCAACCTGCAGTTCAAGTCCTGGACCTACTGGCTTTAGAAACACATTGCGTATGTGTGCATGAAAGTCTCCAAAGGAACATGGAGGACAGGGGACTGAAGTGTGACCATTCCCCAGAGCAGGTGTTTTCTCATTTTCCTTCTCTCCCTCGCTGTCTCTGGTGAGTACATACACCATCTAGCAAATTTAAAAAAGAAAAAAAAGGTCTACATTGTTATAATGCAGCTAATAGCATGGGAATTTGTTTCCAAATATATATGGCAGGGTGTGATCCAGCACTTGGGGACCCATGGGGTACTTTTGGTTTTCTTTATGGTTTATTTCATGAGCAAGAAAGAGATAGAGAGTTATAGAGTTTCTGGGGACATTTATATCAAAGCATGAGTTCAGGGCAGTAAAGGACACTATTGATTAAATGGGGTGGGGGGGGGATGGCAAATGACCTTGGAAAACTGGAAAACATCCTAATTGTCCAGGACACTTTGTGGGCAAAGACATGGTCTAGGTGTGTCCTGGAGGGCCAGAAATCAACAGGAGCTATTTAAGCAGAGCAATCTGAAAACGCCCGTGTTTTGGTTAGGAAGATGGAATGCGAGGTCTGAAGCTGCAGCAGGGAGAGCAGCTGGGATGCGATGGCCTCTGGGTGCAGACAAAACCAGCGTCTACTGGCGTGACTCTGCTCCTGCAGCGCTGTGGAGACGCATTTTGACCAGCAGAAATCACTTCCTCGGGCCTAACGCAAAGAACGTTCAACTATCAGCTAGTGTCTTGCTGCAACATTTTCTCTGTCATGCAAATTGTGAAATCATTTTCACATGACTTATTTATGCAAATAGTTTGCATGGTCAGACAACCCTCCCTGACATTCCCCATAAGGTTTTCATTCTGAAGCCAAATGAATTCACAAAATCTTTTTGTTTTGCTCATCCAACAATATATCTTTCATATAATAACCTTTCCTGTGGTCTGTCACTAAACAAATTTTGTGCAATTGAAACACAGGCACACAATGGTCACAGGAAAATGTAACCTTGGTGTTACACAGCTGTGTAAACCAAATGCGCTAAAAAAAAAGTCAGCGGAAAAGGGCTCATTAACCAAGTTTCTACTAAGTGGACAGTTAAAATTCTTTCCAATTTTTCAAAATTTTTCATTTCTGGTTTCCACATGATGGATGTATATCTTTGTAGCCTACATGTAATTTTTTAAGATGTGTGTACAGTATACAAGGATACACCAATACCTACCTTCTTCAACACTGAACCTTACCTTTGAGGGGCACGTTTGTTAATAGCTCTTCTAGTTCTTTTTTAACGTATTCAATTGTCCATATCTTATACTCTATCACGCAGCATCTCTTAGCCTCTTCTCCTGGTTTAGATTCATTCTTGTGTCCATTATAAATGATTATAACTTGGGGCACTTTTCTAAAAATTTTACCAAGTCCAGGGACCAGCAGTTAGCGTAATGGCTATGTCGCTGGGACTCCCACGTAGTCGACTGCGGTTCGCATCCCAGACCCAGTGGCTTAAAACTCATGCCGGGCGCATGTGCATGCGTGCCCAAGATCCCGAGAGGAGAATGGAGGAGAAGGGATTGTGGCATGGCCATCCTCCCTGGGGGGTGATTTCTCGCTTTCTGTCTCTCTGACTCACTCTGTCTGTCCGGCGAGCGCACACACCCTATAGCAAAAAAAAAAAAAAAAAAAAAAACCTCTCCAAAAAACACAAAAAAATTTTACCAAGTCCAGGCAGTGAAGATCCTTTCTAACATCGACTAGCATATTTTGTCTCAGAATTGAATCTTTCTCTGTAAGGTGCATTGTCTTTTGAGTATTATTTAATTGGCGTTAGTTATTTTTCTCAAACTTCCATGCTATTTGATGTTGCTACATTTTAACAAACAATTGATCAATTTCTGTCCCCGAAGTAAGGCACCTGTACCACGCTGGCCAGCAGGCAAGGTCGGGGAGTTTCTCCCGAGCTGGCAATCAGGTGCTTGGTTGGAAAAGCACGGTTTTTGTGGTCCATGTTAATTATTTCTTAGTTTGCTGCCTCAGCCGTGGGTACCCCAGCTGTGCGATCTTTTACAGAACATGTCCTCGCAAGATTGACTGCCAAAGCAAACTTAGTGGCAGAGTAACTGTCTGACTAAATGTAGTCCTCAGTGAGGGATTTGGAATCTTGAAGCTGTTATCATCCTGTTTCTCTCTTCCTTACAATTTTTTGGTGAGTCGTTGACTTTGTCGTCTCTGCTGACACGTTCGAAGTGCTTCGTTTCCTCCGCCTGCTAAGAGCAGGGCTTACTGGGCTTGGGGGTAATGATGCATTTTTGCATAGAAAAACAGAAGCGTACGGCATGACTTTCCCGATGACCTCGTACGAGCTGTGATTGCTTTTGGAGGCATGCTTGTGTTTAGAACAGTACTTTGTGCCCAGAAAGCCCCAGTGCTGAGGTCGCCCGCGGGACTCCTGGGCCCAGCGTGGCGGCTGCAGTGTGGAGAGGCTGTTGGAATGGACACTTTCGTACCAGCACACGGTGGGAATTCCCTTCTCTGCCATCTTCCCAGCATTGCTCTGAGCAGCTGGTCAGACGCATTCTTCATCGGGCAATTTAGTGCCTGTTCCTCTGGGGCTGGTTCCTGGGTTTGCGTGGTCCTCGCTTGTGCCATTTTCCTTGTTGTTCATGTTCCTCACAGCTCAGCACCAATGTCTGCAAATGTGAAGAAACCAGTTCAGATTTCCTCTGGCAGGAAAGGGCCTTCCCCCATCTGACCACCACCCGGGAGCCCCTCCAACGCTTCCTGTGGGGGTGAGTGCCCCCTTCCTCACCTTTCTTCCCAAGGGCTGTGCCTGGAGCAGCCAGCCAGCTGCTCGGCCCACAGTTCCCGCTGCCTGGGTAACGGCTCCCCGCTGCCCGGCTCCTGGCTCATCATTCCCGGCGGCCCAGCTCATGGTTCCCAGCTGCCCCAGCACTCTAGCCATGCTGGTTCCCGTGGCGCCAGCATGGAAAGGCCACGGCAGTGGGATGCATGCCCCTCTCCCTTCCTACTGGGGGAGAAGTTACCCTGGGCGTCTCTCTCGGGCCTGAGCTGTGCTGGCTTGTGCACTGAGCTGATATGGACAAAGAGATGGCCCTTGTTGCCATTCCAGTGGGCTACTGTCGGGGCTGTGCTCACTCTGGGCATTGCACTGTTCTTGGATTCTGGACTTTCACGCTTACAAGTGCTTCCTCGGCCAGCCAGTGTTGTGGTGGTTAAGGCAGCTGGATTTCGTCCGGCCAACTGCATGGTTCGAGTCCCAGACCCAGCTTCGTCCGGACAACTGCATGGTTCGAGTCCCAGACCCAGACACTTAAAAAACATGCTAGGCGCATGTGTATACATGCCCCAAACCCTGAGAGGGGGATGGATGAGAAAGGGCTGAGGTGTGGCTGACCCCCTGGGTGGGTGCTCTCACTTTGCATCTCCCTCACTCTGCCCCTCCTCCGTGAGTGAACATGCCCATAACACATCCTTCAAGTTCCAGGCCCAGACAGTAAAATGTACCGTCCTGCAAGGCTGCCCCTCAGGAGGGCTCCAAGTTTGCATGTGAGGACCTCCCTGAGGGCGTGGGCACGCATGCACCTGACCCGGGGCTGGGTGGGCTGTGGGTGGGTGACCGCGTCAGGACGCCGAGGGTGCTGTCTCTGTCTCTGTCTCTGTCTCTCTCTTTCTTGCTTACTCGTGGAGAAATAAACTTTTTGCTTAAGAAAGTAGGAGGAGGAAGAGGAGAGAAAAAAGCAAGAAAGGATGAGAGGGTGAGGAACGAAAGAAGTGAGAAAAAGGAAAAAAGACCTGTTTAAGGTTTCCCATTACGGACTCGCCCATAGCAGGCAATGCTGCATATAACGCGTATCTCTTACAGAGAAGAGTATAACTCAGCCACGACCCTCGAGCAGTGAATCAGCACTCGGCAATCGCAGACACACTGCTCCTCGTACCATGTGACCACAGGAATGGATCCCAAGATCCAGTCAAGGGACAGAAGCCGGAAACAAACGCAATGCCGTAAGATCCGTTTACATGAAGTCCCACAACAGCCAGGGAGGGGTGCTGAGACGAGGTTCCCGGTCCCCTCCTGTGGCAATCGGGACGGACTGACGGGTGCACCGTGAGACCTGCCTGCAGGAAGGCTCTGAGTGTGAGCCGGGCAGAGGCCCCAGACACGAGCTTGCTGGCCATCCCTCCGTGAAACAGCTCGGTCCCTTGTGAAGGACCTTAATGTTTTTCTGCAGAGAGAAGTGTGAATTCAACATTAATTTCCATATATGAGCTCCATGAAACCTGAAGACAGCAGATTCCCCAAATGGCTTCCTCCTCTGAGAAGCAGGTTAATCGATCGAATGTCACAGACTGGCCTCCCGCTAGATTGAGACTGGAGAATCTTCTCTTCTACATGAAAGCAGACGTGTCCCCACTCACTCTGGGGCCCTCGTGTGAAGTGCGCACTCGCCTTCGTGATGGGGCAGGGCTGGTTCACGCTCCTCAGCCCTTTGCATCACAGCTCACTTGGATGTGCGAACCACGACAGGACATTTTCTGTTTAGCATGCATGCGGCTTAAATGAGGTTTAATTTTAGAACACGGTCACAAGGCACCTTCTGTTGAGAAGTCCTGCTGTCTGGCTGATTTTATTTCAGAAAATCTGCAGTACAAATTCCATTTTCTTCAGAACGCCGCCGCGTGAATGCGGCTTTGAGCAGAATGCTTGTGGTGACCCGCCGCCCTCCACTCTCGGGCCTGCTTCCAAATGAGCTCTCAATTAGGAAACCGCGGTAAGTCCATTTTAACATCCGAAGTCCTTGATTCGAGTCCTCGGCTTGGGATGATCAGGCTATGTCAGAACCTAGTCCCCACTGTTCTTACTGTTGGGAATTATACAAACAGGGAAAAAGTAAAAGGAAAGAACATCGTGTACAAGGAGAGACTTCTAAATTACCCAGCTTTTAGGAATTGCGAGCCAAGTGGACAGATGGCATAGTCAACGCGAACAGGGTCAGGCATCTTCGGAAACCTAATCACAATACCCAGCTCCCACGCAAATAATCCTGTCTGTGAGCACTTGCAGCAGTATTGAAAGAAGAAATGACACGAGGAAGTGTAAATCTGTCCTGCAGTCACTCAGAATGCAGAGAAGGTGTTCTGGAAAGTCAGCAGACGAAAGAAAGAATAAAAGGCAATAAGGAAGTGCCACAGAGTCTCGCCCCTCCATTCTCACAACTGCCGAGCACAGGGTTTACGGCACAGAAATCGACGCCACTTCCAATTCGCTGTAATTCCTTCTTCACCTCGTTCAAACAAGCCCCGTTGCAGAAAAATCTCTGGTAATCATCGTATTGACACTTCATCTAGACCGAGCGCTAATGAGCCTCCATTTCTCTGCCATAATTTTTACCCAAGAGCTCACACTGTCACAGCCCATGACAGAAACAGTGCCAGTTTTCCATCTGAACACACTCTCCTCTCTCAGAAGCTCCAGCTTTCAAGTGTAGGGGTTATTTGTTCCTAAATATCTTTTTCCCTACTCTATTTCAATGGACTACATGACTTGTAATGAAATGAGGCAAGAATAAAAATGTTCCCTTCACCATCAATTTGTGCCTTTCTTTTTCATTTCCAAAATCGGGTTATTTTCCTTTAGATCAACCCCTGTAGAATAATTTTCCAATTGCAGTCATGTATAGTTCTGATCTTAAAATAAGCTACAGGAACTTTTTAGGTAGCAGAGAGAAAAAAAAAGTGATAAAAAAAGGAGACAAAGAAATTCTAGTTCAAACAATAAAAACTCAACTTTCCTGAGATACTGAGCCACTGTATTCCATATTAATGGTACTCTATTAGCTGTATCTTCCTAAGGCCTTCTTTTCCCTGCCTTTATTAAAACCATTGCTGTCATGCCATTTTTCTTTCTGTTTTCGGTAGTCTATCTCGAGCTCTGAAGATGACTTCTAATCCAGCAGAGGTAGGCAGGCCACACTGTTACGACAAGGGCGCCTACCAATCTAATTTAAGGTATTTGTACTGCTTAAACCTGCTGTGATAGGGCAGCCCATGCCTGGGGTTAAGGGAGCCAGATCCCTCATGGCTAGCCATGGTTGGAATCCCTGTCCCCATGGCTTGGAAAACACTCCAGGCGTGTGTGAGTGTGTGGGTGCAAAACCCTGCCAGGATGGAGAGGTGGAGGGGAAGGGATTTCAGCCTGGCCATGCTTCCTTGAGAGATGCTTTCTCCTCTCTCCCCTCTCTGTAACCCTCCCTAGAGAGCACATACATGCTCTGATGATAAAAATAAATAAATAAGAACAAAAACCGTTTTAAACGTGACATGATATAAATGTAAACAGACGATTACTAAGCTGTGTTCCGGCTGCTCCCTGTCCTTTCAAGAACAAACGTGTTCATCTAGACTGATCACGCACACATGATGCATGCATGCATGCACTCACATGTGTATGCACATGGGGATACACACATGTCCTTTGAATGTCACTGTCGGTGGCTGGAGCAGCACCCCTAAGCACCAGGTGCGCATGTGCGCAGGCTCGGGCGGTGTCTCTCTCCTTCCTGTCTCTCCGGGTCACCCAGCTCCAATCACAGTTATTTGGGGCATTATGAGCAGAGACCCGATTTATTTTCCTGAGTTCCGACTACGTAGGATTAAAAGGGAACAAGAAGACCGTGTTCTGCCGAGCTCTGTGCCGGCCGGATCAGGACACGACTGCAGTTCAGCCAGAGAATCTCAACTCCAGAAATAGAGCTGTCTTAATGTGCTTTATGTTATTCCTTTACTCTCGTAGTAAAAATTCCTGTCGAACTATTTCACTGTTGGACTGTGTAGAAACGGGGCCATTCTTTATCAGTCTGGGTAATTTAGGAAGGAAAGACGTGGGACTGCTGTGTTCAAGAGACGTGTCCCGTCGTGAAAATCCCAGAGAGGAGGCCGACGATGGCACTAGAACGGGTGGAAACAGGGGGTCGGAGGTGGAAATAAAAGCCGGCCTTTGTCCCGAGCCCAGCATGGCAATGCACCGTGCGGAACCTCGCCCGCGGTGGGAGGCTGGGTGTCTCGCTGGCCGCGTGGGTTCCCGGCACTGACTCAGGACCCTGCCCGTAAAGGCTGCTGTGCTCTGGGCAGTGCGTCCGAGCGGCTGCTGCAGGTGCTGCTCCCTGCACAGGCCCGTCCTCCTGGTCTAAACGGCTCATCTCGCCACGCACCGCCGATCCTTAGGAAGGTCCCATTGCAGGTCCCACCGCCGAGTCCCTGAGTCCACGCAGAGCAGCGTCTGCCTTGGGGACGGCTTCCTCGGCCCCAGGTGTGTCTGTACCGCCCTGCAGAAGCACGCTCCCCCCCCAGCACATCTCTCCCAGGTGTGTCTGTACCGCCCTGCAGAAGCACGCTCCCCCCCCAGCACATCTCTCCCAGGTGTGTCTGTACCGCCCTGCAGAAGCACGCTCCCCCCCCAGCACATCTCTCCCAGGTGTGTCTGTACCGCCCTGCAGAAGCACGCTCCCCCCCCAGCACATCTCTCCCAGGTGTGTCTGTACCGCCCTGCAGAAGCACGCTCCCCCCCCAGCACATCTCTCCCAGGTGTGTCTGTACCGCCCTGCAGAAGCACGCTCCCCCCCCAGCACATCTCTCCCAGGTGTGTCTGTACCGCCCTGCAGAAGCACGCTCCCCCCCCAGCACATCTCTCCCAGGTGTGTCTGTACCGCCCTGCAGAAGCACGCTCCCCCCCCAGCACATCTCTCCCAGGTGTGTCTGTACCGCCCTGCAGAAGCACGCTCCCCCCCCAGCACATCTCTCCCAGGTGTGTCTGTACCGCCCTGCAGAAGCACGCTCCCCCCCCAGCACATCTCTCCCAGGTGTGTCTGTACCGCCCTGCAGAAGCACGCTCCCCCCCCAGCACATCTCTCCCAGGTGTGTCTGTACCGCCCTGCAGAAGCACGCTCCCCCCCCAGCACATCTCTCCCAGGTGTGTCTGTACCGCCCTGCAGAAGCACGCTCCCCCCCCAGCACATCTCTCCCAGGTGTGTCTGTACCGCCCTGCAGAAGCACGCTCCCCCCCCAGCACATCTCTCCCAGGTGTGTCTGTACCGCCCTGCAGAAGCACGCTCCCCCCCCAGCACATCTCTCCCAGGTGTGTCTGTACCGCCCTGCAGAAGCACGCTCCCCCCCCAGCACATCTCTCCCAGGTGTGTCTGTACCGCCCTGCAGAAGCACGCTCCCCCCCCAGCACATCTCTCCCAGGTGTGTCTGTACCGCCCTGCAGAAGCACGCTCCCCCCCCAGCACATCTCTCCCAGGTGTGTCTGTACCGCCCTGCAGAAGCACGCTCCCCCCCCAGCACATCTCTCCCAGGTGTGTCTGTACCGCCCTGCAGAAGCACGCTCCCCCCCCAGCACATCTCTCCCAGGTGTGTCTGTACCGCCCTGCAGAAGCACGCTCCCCCCCCAGCACATCTCTCCCAGGTGTGTCTGTACCGCCCTGCAGAAGCACGCTCCCCCCCCAGCACATCTCTCCCAGGTGTGTCTGTACCGCCCTGCAGAAGCACGCTCCCCCCCCAGCACATCTCTCCCAGGTGTGTCTGTACCGCCCTGCAGAAGCACGCTCCCCCCCCAGCACATCTCTCCCAGGTGTGTCTGTACCGCCCTGCAGAAGCACGCTCCCCCCCCAGCACATCTCTCCCAGGTGTGTCTGTACCGCCCTGCAGAAGCACGCTCCCCCCCCAGCACATCTCTCCCAGGTGTGTCTGTACCGCCCTGCAGAAGCACGCTCCCCCCCCAGCACATCTCTCCCAGGTGTGTCTGTACCGCCCTGCAGAAGCACGCTCCCCCCCCAGCACATCTCTCCCAGGTGTGTCTGTACCGCCCTGCAGAAGCACGCTCCCCCCCCAGCACATCTCTCCCAGGTGTGTCTGTACCGCCCTGCAGAAGCACGCTCCCCCCCCAGCACATCTCTCCCAGGTGTGTCTGTACCGCCCTGCAGAAGCACGCTCCCCCCCCAGCACATCTCTCCCAGGTGTGTCTGTACCGCCCTGCAGAAGCACGCTCCCCCCCCAGCACATCTCTCCCAGGTGTGTCTGTACCGCCCTGCAGAAGCACGCTCCCCCCCCAGCACATCTCTCCCAGGTGTGTCTGTACCGCCCTGCAGAAGCACGCTCCCCCCCCAGCACATCTCTCCCAGGTGTGTCTGTACCGCCCTGCAGAAGCACGCTCCCCCCCCAGCACATCTCTCCCAGGTGTGTCTGTACCGCCCTGCAGAAGCACGCTCCCCCCCCAGCACATCTCTCCCAGGTGTGTCTGTACCGCCCTGCAGAAGCACGCTCCCCCCCCAGCACATCTCTCCCAGGTGTGTCTGTACCGCCCTGCAGAAGCACGCTCCCCCCCCAGCACATCTCTCCCAGGTGTGTCTGTACCGCCCTGCAGAAGCACGCTCCCCCCCCAGCACATCTCTCCCAGGTGTGTCTGTACCGCCCTGCAGAAGCACGCTCCCCCCCCAGCACATCTCTCCCAGGTGTGTCTGTACCGCCCTGCAGAAGCACGCTCCCCCCCCAGCACATCTCTCCCAGGTGTGTCTGTACCGCCCTGCAGAAGCACGCTCCCCCCCCAGCACATCTCTCCCAGGTGTGTCTGTACCGCCCTGCAGAAGCACGCTCCCCCCCCAGCACATCTCTCCCAGGTGTGTCTGTACCGCCCTGCAGAAGCACGCTCCCCCCCCAGCACATCTCTCCCAGGTGTGTCTGTACCGCCCTGCAGAAGCACGCTCCCCCCCCAGCACATCTCTCCCAGGTGTGTCTGTACCGCCCTGCAGAAGCACGCTCCCCCCCCAGCACATCTCTCCCAGGTGTGTCTGTACCGCCCTGCAGAAGCACGCTCCCCCCCCAGCACATCTCTCCCAGGTGTGTCTGTACCGCCCTGCAGAAGCACGCTCCCCCCCCAGCACATCTCTCCCAGGTGTGTCTGTACCGCCCTGCAGAAGCACGCTCCCCCCCCAGCACATCTCTCCCAGGTGTGTCTGTACCGCCCTGCAGAAGCACGCTCCCCCCCCAGCACATCTCTCCCAGGTGTGTCTGTACCGCCCTGCAGAAGCACGCTCCCCCCCCAGCACATCTCTCCCAGGTGTGTCTGTACCGCCCTGCAGAAGCACGCTCCCCCCCCAGCACATCTCTCCCAGGTGTGTCTGTACCGCCCTGCAGAAGCACGCTCCCCCCCCAGCACATCTCTCCCAGGTGTGTCTGTACCGCCCTGCAGAAGCACGCTCCCCCCCCAGCACATCTCTCCCAGGTGTGTCTGTACCGCCCTGCAGAAGCACGCTCCCCCCCCAGCACATCTCTCCCAGGTGTGTCTGTACCGCCCTGCAGAAGCACGCTCCCCCCCCAGCACATCTCTCCCAGGTGTGTCTGTACCGCCCTGCAGAAGCACGCTCCCCCCCCAGCACATCTCTCCCAGGTGTGTCTGTACCGCCCTGCAGAAGCACGCTCCCCCCCCAGCACATCTCTCCCAGGTGTGTCTGTACCGCCCTGCAGAAGCACGCTCCCCCCCCAGCACATCTCTCCCAGGTGTGTCTGTACCGCCCTGCAGAAGCACGCTCCCCCCCCAGCACATCTCTCCCAGGTGTGTCTGTACCGCCCTGCAGAAGCACGCTCCCCCCCCAGCACATCTCTCCCAGGTGTGTCTGTACCGCCCTGCAGAAGCACGCTCCCCCCCCAGCACATCTCTCCCAGGTGTGTCTGTACCGCCCTGCAGAAGCACGCTCCCCCCCCAGCACATCTCTCCCAGGTGTGTCTGTACCGCCCTGCAGAAGCACGCTCCCCCCCCAGCACATCTCTCCCAGGTGTGTCTGTACCGCCCTGCAGAAGCACGCTCCCCCCCCAGCACATCTCTCCCAGGTGTGTCTGTACCGCCCTGCAGAAGCACGCTCCCCCCCCAGCACATCTCTCCCAGGTGTGTCTGTACCGCCCTGCAGAAGCACGCTCCCCCCCCAGCACATCTCTCCCAGGTGTGTCTGTACCGCCCTGCAGAAGCACGCTCCCCCCCCAGCACATCTCTCCCAGGTGTGTCTGTACCGCCCTGCAGAAGCACGCTCCCCCCCCAGCACATCTCTCCCAGGTGTGTCTGTACCGCCCTGCAGAAGCACGCTCCCCCCCCAGCACATCTCTCCCAGGTGTGTCTGTACCGCCCTGCAGAAGCACGCTGCCCCCCCCAGCACATCTCTTCCAGGCTTTGCCGTGTGACCGTCTCCACTCGACCTGTCAACTCTGAAATGAGCCCAGGGTCAGGACTTGGACGGCTTCTCGGGACACGACACCACAGCCTCGCTTTCAACGCCATCACTTACTGAGGGCTCTGGTTTCTTCTCCCCAGACCGCTCCCCTGAGTTCCAGACGGCCACTGGCTCTTCACGTCTGCACATGACAGGGATGCTGCTGAGGTGACGTGGCGCCCGGCAGCGACGGAGCTTTTCCCCAGTTACAGGAGCTGATGAGAGCAGGGCTCAGCCTCGCACGACACCCCCGCGTCCCGCCCCGGCTGCACTCCCGGTGGACCCATGTCCCTGCCTGGCAATGGGGTACTGGGCTTCTGTGCCCAGCTGGGGGTGGTGCAGGGTGTGCTGCTCTGAAGCACTGGGGGGGACAGGTGACCAGGAGCCATAGGAGGGGAGAGCCATGGACAGAGGCAGCCGGGCTCTCGGTCAGCCTTCCAGGACGGGTATCCGGAAGAACTGCCCACTGCAGGCGTTTCCATGGGACTGCCTGTGAGTGATGTGAGTGAGGAGTCTCTACTGTACTACGCCATGAGAGGCTGAGAAATGTGTCACAGCAGTAAAATAATGCCCTGACCTTCGGGGTTCAGGCCAGCCCCCAAAGCAATAAGTTCCTGACGACGTGCTCATCCTGTCCCCAGGAAAACAGGCGCTCTGATCACCTGTCCGCTGCTCAGGCTAAAGTCAGCGGCCATCCTGGACTCCTGTGACTCACACGGCACCTCAGTTCACCTGCAAATCCTACTGCAGCACCTCCACAGTCCACGCGAGCTCTGAGTCTCACCACAGCACCTTCACAGTCCACGGGTGCCCTGAGAGTCTCCCCGCAGCACCTTCACAGTCCACGCGAGCTCTGAGTCTCACCACACCACCTTCACAGTGCACGCGAGCTCTGAGTCTCACCACACCACCTTCACGGTCCACGCGAGCTCTGAGTCTCACCACACCACCTTCACACTCCACGGGTGCCCTGAGAGTCTCACCACAGCACCTTCACAGTCCACGCGAGCTCTGAGTCACCACACCACCTTCGCACTCCACGGGTGCCCTGAGAGTCTCCCCGCAGCACCCTCAAACTCGCGCGTGCTCTCAGCGTCTCACTGCATACATGGATCTGCTCACCGTTGAATCCGTCTGGACTGCTGTGGTATTTTCCTGCGTGCCTTTGTTGCTTCCACCCTTATCTGCATGTAAAATTCTTCACAGTTAGGGACGTTTCTCATTCACAGGTGAGACACTGCTAGACCGATTTCTGGAGAGCAGACTGAGTGTGGAGAGGGTCATGAGGGGGTGGCCGGGGCTGATCCCCTCTGCCAGAGGAGCATGCAGCCTCAGGCAGAGGGAGAGGGAGGCTGCCAGGCAGTCCTAGGAGGGCCTTGGGTGACCCCACAAGAGCCCTGAAGCTGGCCTGGCCTTGCAGTTGTTCCAAGTTGGGCAGAAAGGCCGAGGCGTTGTACTTCACATCAACCAGTCCTGCTGCACCTGCCCCTGGCATCACACAGCCTCAAGAAAGGCTGCTCTCTCCAGGACGGGCAGTTCTGGGTGGGCCCTGGTGGCTGAGGGTCTTCAGCTGCCAGCACTTCCATCCCCTGAGGAAGACCTTCATTCCTGAACGGGCACCTGGGAGGCAGATCCCAGTGTCCAGGATGATGCATGTTGCTCCCAGGCTGGGAACATTACAGTGACTTCCCTTTTGACTCAAGACCCAGTTCAAGTCCTCCTCAGGGTGGTCGAGGCCCTGGGTCACTGGGCTCCTGCCTGGCTGCACACCACCTCCTCACAGTCCCAGCCGCACTGGTGTGCTTCAGCCGCACTGGGCCGTGCCCTTCCTGGGGCCTGTCGGGCTTTGCTCATGCTGTCGCGCTCCCTGGAAGGTAGTGATTACGTGTCACCTGCGCTGGCTCTTGGTCCCATGCAGGCGTTGGCAATTGTTCTTCTACAGAGTACCAGACAGTAAGTATTTAGGGCGGTAAGCTGGATGGTCTTGGTCACAACTACTCAACTCTGCTGCTACAGCCCCAGAACAGCTAAAGGTACATGATGGGGGGGGCCAGACGGGTGGAGTGGAGCATGGTAAGACACTCAGTGAGGCCAGCCCACAAGGGAAGGCTCGCAGGTTTGCATCCTGGGATTTCTCTGAGTGTGTGCCAAAGTCCAGGGTTGACATGCTGTTCATTTTTCATTTCACTAATTTTTTTCCACTACTCCTTATGTGATTTTCTTCCCAAAATCAGAACATGAAATTGAAGAATGCAGTCTTGTCTCACATTCCCACAATCCTCACAGAAGACAAAGATGATATCCCAGGAACATTAGAAACTCAATGAACATTTGCTGAATAATTGATTCGCAGGTGGAAAGTGAATGTGTCTTAGGGATGCATACAGTTTCCCACAGCAAGTGACTCTGTAGGTTGCTGATATTTTTATTGTTTGTTTTTCTATCCCATAGGGTATGGGTACAAGTTTTTATTAATGTGTGTTCCAACATTTGGCTTCAAGAAGCAGTCACTTCTAGATAGGAAGGACTATTTAGCTCTAAAGTCCCTAAGAAAATTATTACTACAAGTGAGTATTTTTAGGAGCCCTGAGACATCAACACTGTTGAGCCAAAATAAAGGTTTTTGGGTAAGAAATTATTACTTCAGAGCAGTCTTTCCCCCCCTTTCTAGAAACTCTTCAGCAACATAGAATTATATTTATTATGGTCACCTGAGAGGTCACCTTCTGCTTCTCTTCAGAAGAAGGAGAAAGGGCAAACTGCATCATTGTTACTGTAACATTGTATGGACAAGACAAGTTGGAGTAGCATTGATCTGTACAAGAGTTGAGGGACTCTTCGGGGGAAGCATTAACTCAAACTGCTTCTGCATCCAGCCACAGTGGTCCAGGTGGCAGGTGCCACTGTGCAGTACTGGAGCATACGATAACCTCGGACCCTGAGTCTGCGTGGAAACACCAGTTGCACCCGAGAGCACACCTGTGATCCTGGCCATCTGGAAGATGCGAGGCAGGGGAGAGTGTGGTCTGGCAGGACACTGCCTAGGCCATGAGATAAACAAATAAATAAAATTCAAAAGCAGGCACTTGATATTTTAGTTATAGAAATGAAAAAGTTCTAGGCTTTCCAGATCAAGCTATCAGATTTAGAATTCTATCTAAATAAATCAAGGTAGATAGTTGTTTACCATATTCGTAATAATTTGTAAAAGTGAAGATTTTGCCTTTGTAGTTTAAATTGTAAAGTATCTGAGCTACTGCTTTTAAATAGACAGAAATTCTCTTGCTTTTTTACTACTGAACTGAAAGGGAGAGAGAGATTCAGTGGTCTAAATATAGAACTGCTATAACTTCAGGCTCATCCTAGTTTTAGAATGATAGGGTCAAGTACAAACAGAGTGACAGGCACAAATTGGTACTGTATTACATTTTAAGTGACAGGATGACTCTAGCAATTAACCCTATGAGAGCTAGCAGATGGATTGAAACTATTCACAGACCATTAAAAATTGTACCCACCCGGGACCAGTAGTTGGCGTAATGGCTATGACGTTGAACTCCCATGTAGTAGACCATGGTTTGAGTCCCGGACCCGGTGGCTTAAACTCATACCAGGCACTTGCGCATGTACGCCCAAGATCCTGAGAAGAGAATGGAGGAGAAGGGATTGCAGCATGGCCATCTTCCCCGGGGGGGTGATTTCTTGCTTTCTGTCTCTCTGTCTGTCTCTGTCTTTCTGACAAGCTCATGTGCCCTATAGCAAAAACCTCTCAAAAAAATTTTACCCACCCAACTGCCAAGATTGGTTTAGATGATCTATTTTTAAAATTAAAATAATTGAAAAATATGCTCTAGATTTTAAAACATTAGCACTATTGCTCTAAATTGGGATATATTCTCTTTTTCCCAAGGAAAAAAAATGAACATTTCCTAAAGCATAAAGAGACTTTTGGAAATTCATGGGGGGAAAATGGAACTAAACCATCAGTTTATTTGGTACAAAAATGTGAAGTCCATGCATGATTTTTTCATGGTACACATTGGCCACAAACCAAGATCTACTCGAAAGCACAAGTGAAGATCTGAAACTGGACATTAACCTGCCACTTCTAATGTTATGTTCTGGCCAGAATATAAACCTAAGTTATTGATCCAAGTCTCTCCAGGCCCTGAAGAAGAAAGGTTTCTTTTTAATAATCTCTTCATTTCTACACTTTACTCATGTTTAGTAAAAATTCCCAGCAGTCTTTGGAATAAGCACAAACTCTGTGTCACTGTCATGGAGACTCTCAGCAGACCTGAAATGCTATGAACTGTTATTCCTTTAAGTGGGTCTTAGATGCTGTGAGGTATGTTTTCCTTGTCCTTTTCTTCTTTCCTTCTTCTATTCTTCACCCTTCCATTTCATTCTTGTTCTTTTTTTTGGCCTTGTCCTTTTTTTGGTTTGTTAATTTTATTGTAACCACATTTGAACAATTTACCCTTTTCAGATGCAACATATAATAAGCTCAAGGTTTAAGCTCTTCAAAGAACATGTAGTTTTTTGCTTATTCATACTTAACATTTAGTTATTTATTATCGGTTTATAAATATATTATTGGGTTGTCGGCAAAGTCATGATGCATTTTTTGCATAGAAAAGCAGAAAAATACATCATGACTTTCCTGACGACCTAATATTTCCTAGCTTATTACTGTTTTGGAAACAAATGCAATTTTACCCCTTCTATGTACTATTTAAATGAATGATATACTTAGTATATATGTACCCACTAGAAATATCAGAATCATGTCCTCGCTACTATGGCAAACAGCCACTGAACATGCATATGTTTTTCGTACAAAGAAATTATCTGCCATGAGTCGGTGTTAATGCTCATAAATTAGCAGGCTCATTGAATTAAATGATACTGTGAATATCAAGTGAAAATTCTGTCCTTAAGAGACTTGGGAGTTTAGTTTGGTACCAAAGTTGTTTGGGGTCAATTTATTCCATTTGTAAGGAACACGTATGCAAGTACACATGCTCGCGTGAGAGAGAAGCAGCCTCGGCAGGGTCTGGTTACTCTGTGACCCCCATTCCCAGCCCTCCAGTGCATCAAGATCTTGAGCACGTCTCCCTGTGGCCAGTGTGTTTCAGGTTCACCAGGCCAGAGATGGAGCTCACAGTAAGCCATGCAGTTTCCAGCCTGCAGTTCAGGATGTTACGTACTGAGCCATGGAGGCTGAGCCTGAAGCAAACAGTCTTTGAAATCCATTCATCTTCTTTTTTTTTATTTTTTGGTAATACACATTTTCCATGAACTTTTTGAAGGTCCCATGTATAGATAGGTTTTTAGTGAGGGTTGGTGGTAGAAAATTCTACAAAACTTTCAAAGAAGAGTTAAGCCTCATTCTGCTCAAGCTATTTCTAATGATCCAAAAGGGTGAATCTCTCCCTAATTCATTCTATGAAGCCTCTATCACCCTTATCCTTAAAACAGATAAGGATAGGACCAGGAAGGAAAACTATAGACCAATATCTCTGATGAATATAGACACAAAGATTCTCAACAAGATACTAGAAAATCATATCCAACAACTTATAAAAAAGATTATATATTATGATTAGGTAGGCTTTATTCCAGGAATGCAAGGTTGGTTCAACATATGCAAAACCATAAATAGAGTACACTGTATTAAAAGGAAAAAAGATAAAAACCACATGATCATATCAATTGATGCAGAAAAAGCATTTGCTACAATACAACATCCCTTCATGATCAAGACTGACTGTCAGCAAAATCGGCATAGAAGGGTAATTTCTCAACAAAAATAAAAGATATCTATATAAAAAAAAAAAAAACATAATGAACATCATCCTGAATGGAGAAAAGCTGAAAGCTTTTCTACTAAAAATGGGTGCAAGACAAGGATGCCAGGACCAACAGTTAGCATAATGGCTATGTCGCTGGACTCCCATGGAGTCGACCACGGTTCAAGTCCCAGACCTGGTGGCTTAAACTCATGCCGGGCATGTGTGCATGCATGACCAAGATCCCGAGAAGAGAATGGAGGAGAAGGGATTGTGGCATGGCCATCCTCCCGGGGGGTGATTTCTCACTTTCTGTCTCTCTGTTTCTCTCTGTCTGTCTGGCGAGTGCACGTGCCCTATAGCAAAAAACTCTCCAAAAAAAAAAGACAAGGATGCCCACTTTCTCCACTCCTTTTCAATATAGTACTTGAAGTCCTTGCCAATGCAATCAGAAAAGAGAAAAAATAAAAGGCATTCAAATAGGAAAAGAAGAGGTGAAACTCTCTCTATTTGCAGATGACATGACACAGAATTCCCAATGGTTTCTATGAAAAAATACCTGGAAGTAATACACGAATACAGCAAAGTTGCAGGATACAAA
This sequence comes from Tupaia belangeri chinensis, assembly GCF_000334495.1. Taxonomy (NCBI): domain Eukaryota; kingdom Metazoa; phylum Chordata; class Mammalia; order Scandentia; family Tupaiidae; genus Tupaia; species Tupaia belangeri. The sequence continues at coordinate 767,377 of NW_006159666.1, forward strand.
ATCAACATAAAGAAATCTACAGCATTTCTATATATAAACAACAGGCAGACTGACATAGAACTGGAAAAAGTTATTCCATTTACCATAGTCACAAAAAGTATAAGATACTTAGGAATAAATATAAACAAAGAAGTTAAAGACCTTCACAAAGAAAACTATGAGAAGCTAAAAAAAGAAATAGAAAATGACACAAAAAAGTGGAAGGACATTCCAGGTTCCTGGATTGGAAGAAAATAAAGAAAGAAAGAAAGAAAGAAAGAAAGAAAGAAAGAAAGAAAGAGAGAGAGAGAGAGAGAGAGAGAGAGAGAGAGAGAGAGAGA
>NW_006159666.1:768782-774726 GCF_000334495.1 Tupaia belangeri chinensis
CCAGCCACTGTGGAGAACAATTTGGAGATTCCTGAAAAATCTACAAATAGAACTGCCATATGATCCAGCAATCCCTACTCCTTGGCATCTACCCAAAGGACAGGAGAATTCTTCATTGGAAAAGTGCCGGCACACTGATGTTTATTGCAGCACTGTTCACGATTGCTGAGACACAGAACCAACCCAAATGCCCACAAGCAGATGAATGGATTGGAAAACTGTGGCACGTATACTCTATGGAATACTAGTCAGCCACAGAAAACAACAAGACCCTGGTTTTTGACAGAAAGTGGATGAATATGGAAGATTTACTGCTGAGTGAAACAAGTGAAGCTATGAAGGTGAGTCATCGCATGTCCCCACTTAATATACACCGAGTGTCTGCTCTCCCTGACTGAAACTGACTGACTAAAGGATCTACAAACACAAGAGATGGGTGCGATTGCCAGATGTGGTATGTGTGGAGGAGTGGGGCCTGGGGAAGGACATTTGGAGGAGGATACAGAGACAGCGCAAAGCATTCATGGGACAAAATATGTGGTATTATCTGTTGAAGATAATTTTATAGTATTATCAACTGGGCTACGGAGAAATGTACACATGTTGGAATATTCATTTGTAAGCTAAACAATGTGATCGAATGTATAAATGAATAAGAAATAAAAAATAAATTAATTAATTTAAAAAAAAAAGAAAATGGCAAGTTTAAATCTGGGGAAAAAATTCACAGCCAGTGTTGCTCCCTTGCAACATACACACACACACACATGCACACACACACACGCACACGCACACACACAGTAACTGCATGAATATGAATATCCCTTGGTGGCTAATAAACACCCAGCACCCACTAGAGTAGCCTCTGTGTGCAGGAACGGCCATTAGTTAGTTCTGGGCGTCTGGTATGTGTGAGCAGTCAGCGTATCTGGACTGAAGCTTGTCACTCTGCCCAGGCTGTAACTGTTTCAAGAGCAAGCCTCAAACAGCTGATCAGTGTGTGCTGAGTGCCCAGTTTCTCTGGAACGGTCAATTATCTGAAGTGGTCCTTCTGTCTGAACCTTTGAGTCCCAATGTACAAGCAATGTTCTTTCACCATGAAAATCCAGCCTTGTTCCTGTCTCCCAGGCTGGCCTCCCACCTTCCCCTGGCTCTCTCTCCCAGCCTGGCCTCCTACCCTTCCCCTGGCTATCTCTCTCAGGCTGGCCTCCCAGCCTGCCCCTGGCTATCTCTCCCAGCCTGCCCCTGGCTATCTCTCCCACCCTGCCCCTGGCTCTCTCTCTCCCACCCTGCCCCGGCTCTCTCTCCTACCCTGCCCTGGCTCTCTCTCCCACCCTGCCCCTGGCTATCTGCAACCCCAGTGATCACAGTGCATGTTAAACAGAACTCCAGGAAGCCCCCGTTGGGACTGAACCTCTGTATTAGGCCCAACAGACCAGATGAAAAACCAAAATAGAGTCACTCCTCTCTCCACGTCACCAAGTCAAAGCTCTATTGTCAACTGAGCTATCAAGAATTCAGGAGAGCTAACGGCCTCTCCCAAACAGGTCAGTTTCAATGACTGTATATGATACTCCCTGCTTTAATCCTTACACAAAATTATTAACTTAAGGTAGTTTCTAACTGCTCTGCCTCTTTGTCCTCACCTCACAAGGAAGCAGCTTCGAAATAGCCAGTCATCCTCTGCTCTTTGTTTATAAACCAACCTCCTGTGTTCATGAGGTTCTTTGGAACACAGTCCTTTTTATGGAATTCTAGAATCGCACACAAAGCCAATGAGGCCTCTAAGCTAAAGTGCTGTCATCATATTTATGGACGGCAGAAACTGGCTCTTCCCCACTGACCGGGGGCCGTCCTTATGTGCTGACCCACAGAGCCAGACTCACAGTGCAGCCCCCTGGCCCTGCTGTCTCCATCCACCGACCCGTGCAGAGGCGGGTGGGAGGCCCTGTGAGCAGCAAGTGTACATCGTGAGGAAGTTTATTCTCCTTCACGCCATTTACGCTTCCTTCCAGCATCCAAAAGTGAGAATTAGAAGAAAGAATAAATGCATAGGAAATTTCATTAGCCCATGAATAAGGTAACTTAGCACTATTGAGAGTCCTGCAATCAAGTTTTTAACCACTCTGCTGCATTTCAGGTTAGAGAATGTGGTTTACAAACCTTTGAAAATCAACCCGAGTAAGCTGTTTAATACTGAACATTATAAGGAAATTATAAACATTTCAAGACTTTAGGTCACATAAGAAATGTATAAAACATTTGCAAGAATTACAGTTTACTCCCACCATTTTGCAGGAATAATGGCTAGTTTCAAAACAGGTTAAGAAATTGGGACCAGCAGTTAGCGTAATGGCTATGTTGCTGGACTCCCATGTAGTCGATCGCGGTTCAAGTCCCAGACATGGTGGCTTAAATCACGCCAGGTGCGTGTGCGTGTGTGCCCAAGATCCTGAGAGGAGAATGGAGGAGAAAGGATTGTGGCATGGCCATCCCCCCTGGGGGCCAATTTCTTGCTTTCTGTCATTTTATTATATTTTGTATTTATTTTTTGGAGCGGTTTTTTGCTATAGGGCACATGTGCTCGCCAGAAAGACAGAGAGAGAGAGAGACAGAGAGACAGAAACAAGATATCACCCCCCAGGGGGCGATGGCCATGCCACAGTCCCCTCTCCTCCAGTCTTCTCTCGGGATCTTGGGCATGGACACACACGTGTCTGGCATTGAGTTTAAGCCACTGAGTTCAGGACTCAAACCGCCGTTGACTACATGGGAGTCCAGCAACACAGCCATTACGCCAACTGCTGGCCCCTGTCATTTTATTTTTATTGCATTGTTATTTAGTATTATTTTGAATATCTAATTAACTCGTATTGGTCAAAAACCACATTTTTTTGTTCTAAAATTTCATTTTCAGTGAATACACAATTAATGTCTATTTTATATAAAATTTTAGTAAAGTAAGAATTTAGTAAACAATTCCGTTGTTCATGCTTTTACAAATATCTATGAATCAATAGATTCCAATTATCTGTGTGCTAACAGGAATAAATGTGAGTAACAATTTAACGATTACATTAAAACAAGTGCACAACATGTCTTTCCAGATTTTGATTTAGCTAATTATACACAGGGTACCAGAAGAGTTATCCGGCAGCCCAGGGAAGGCTTGGTTTTAGAAGCCAAACCATGTTGCTATGCAGACAGGCGGCGGAGCAGCAATTTCACTGCCGACTTTATGAGTCTCTTGCTTAAATTGGGTATTGATGGGTTCGGTCCCCATTGCTAAATGGATAAAGAAATCTTTGCTCAGAGCAATTAAAAGGACTGAAGGGATGATAAATAGGGAGGTGTCTATGAAGGAAAGCAGTGTCCAACAGGCCTGCCACCTGCCTCCACTCCCACAGCAGCCCTCCCAGCCGATCTGATTATGACGACCCTGAAGGAATGGACGCACCCTGTCCGCGCGAGCAGTGAGGCAGCTGAGCACTGCAGATGTTGGGGCATGCACCCTTCCCCGGAAACCTGAGAAGGCCCCACAGGCGTTCCAGGCAGCCCTGAACCACCCGTGCCTGTGGTTCCCGCGTTTCCTTTAGTCTCTCTCCGCTTACATTCGAGCTGGTGAAGTACGTTTAACAGTACTTACAGGGTTCTCATTGTATATATGCATTTTTCCAGTTTCCCTGTCAATGTAGAAACAGGTCTAGCTTCCAATTTCAGAAAATAGATGTGACCTGATTTCCCTGTAGGGCAACAAGGATGAAGAATGTGACCCTCAGGAGCGGGAGGCCCTCCTGCCCCAAGATTATGGTCTTGGTGCTGCAATCCGCCCAGCGGAGCAATCTGCCCGGAGCCCTCCCCTCGGCGTGCCCAGGAAGACTGGCCTTACATCACCCGCCATGTGTCCTCCAGGAGGGCCTGACGTGCCATCCAATCAGTCTTTCAACTCCCTGAGAAAAACTACGGACCTGCAAATTGAGGCAGCCCATATACAGCAGCAGCTCAATTCCAAGCTCTGCTAGTCGCAGAAATAATTCCTCGCATGGTGAGGTGGGAGGCGGTGTTTTTCTCAGCCAACGCAGCAGGGAAACACATATTTCGTGTGCCCCTGAAGACACGCATCGGGCCGCCCTGTGCACGCCCGTCTCTCTCCGGTTCACCTAAACTAGCTTGGCCATCTGGCTGTCACCTGCCCTCCCGACAACCGCAGTGCAGCAGAGTCGGCTTTTCAAGATGGACCCTTCCCCTGAGAAGAACTCAGGATTCGACAGAAATGCCTGGCTGGACGACACTGCCTTTCAAATCTTCATGGTATTAAACAGATGTCTAAGCTGCTGGTCGTCTGTTGAGTCAATGCTGGCCTGTCACAAGAACTCTATTCCAAGCCCATCGGAAGTTCAGGGTCTGGCTGGCCACCCTGCTTTTAACACAGAATCACTCCTAGTCTGGAGAGCGGAAAAGCACTTCCAAGATTTCCCAGTGCTCTTTGGTTGGTCTATGGGAAATCCTATTGGTTGGAGATGGTCTCAGAAAAAATGTGGGCCAGTCGTAGTAGGGCAATGCTCTGTGATGCTGAAGCCACGTGGGGAGGTCACTGGTTCATGTCCCAAGGCCTCCCTGCACATGCTGGGCACACGTATGCATGCCCATGATCCTGGCCACCGAGGCTGGGTTTGGACCATGGCATGATACCTGCTAAGAGTGCTTCTCTCTGTCTCTCTCTCCCTGTTTTCCTCTCTCATGGAAGAAATAAATAAGTCAACTTTAAGAAAAAAACTGTGAAGTGTCCCAGGGAACAAATTGGAGCTAAAGAGAGCTGCAGGAGTCATGACACAGCCACTTTGGGACCAGGGACGAGTCTCTGTGAGGTCGGTCCAGTGCTGCTGTTAGCGCCATGACCAACAAGCTCCACGGTGTTCCATGGGCGAGTAAACCCAGGATATGCTCTAAGATAAACTCATAATCTTGATTGTTTTTGAGTGTTTGGAGTAGTGTCAGAAACACAGGTAACCAACACGTACTTGTGTAGAATAATAACAGATAACATGCACCACACAGACCAGCTGATGAGACTTGCAGATGTGATAATGGAAAGGCATTTTGTCGAGACGCCCATAGTTTCACAGAAGAGACTAATGTGGGACAAATGCACACAAGTCCAGTAATAGAACAAAACTAATATTAAAAAGCTGTTACGAGGACACTTACTGAGAGATTGCAGTATGCCGAGGGCACATTTTTAAGTGTTTTACACAAATAGCTGCTTCCAACTTCTCATCTACCAAGGAGAGATGCAATTACATCATCTCTATTTACAGGGTGGAACCCGAGCACAGAGAAGGGAAGTGACAGTACTCTCCGTGTCCCCACCCTGGTGTGGGCAGACAGGATTGCAGCTGGGTACCAGGGCTGGCTGTGCAGGAACACAGAACGTGTTCTCTTAGGGGCTGGTTCATCCTGTGCAGGACTTCATGAGAAGAGGGGACAAACCCGAAGATGCTTACTTTATAAGAGGTGACAACTCAGGAGAATTCTAACGCTATTCAGCAAAATGTTCTACCTTCTCACCTTACACCCATCATAAGCTCTCTCAGTGAGCAGACCTGCTTTGGCAGAATTCTCCTTCAACCTTCTCTTACCCTCTCTTCTAAGGCTCTTGGCCTACGAGGCCCGCGTCTGTGGGCATACACCCCGACTCCTCTCCCTCCCTGGATTAAAAAGTCAGACCTTGACATGAAGACGGTCAAGATGAGAATTGGAAGGCTTACAATATCCTTACTTCCTGCAAAAGACTTGCTCCAAATTAAGCTTCCAGTTGTCAACAGAGGGAAATTACCTTTTCATGCAAATGTTCCCTGCATACCAAAGTTAAGGCAACATGGTACCCTCATGTCGTGGCATCAGTGTGATCGTTCCCCGCACAGGGAGAGAACACAGAGTTCCT
>NW_006159666.1:774757-777523 GCF_000334495.1 Tupaia belangeri chinensis
CTTCTAACTCTGATGCTTAAGTAATCTGAACTTTAGGCTTACGTGGGGTTTTTCTTTTAGTTTTATAAATCCTCTGTATTTCAACAGCCATCTATCTGAGCACTATTGAGAGTATTTCACTAAATGCTGCATTTATTAAATTCCACCAGCCTCCAGCAACATTCCAAATTTCTTTTTCATATACAATTTTTTTCTAGATTCAAAGTACTGTTTTTGCTGGAGTTTTTAAAATGTTATTTTGTGCGATATAACCTCATATGGAGGACTATAGAATTGAAAATACAGAATATGCATTTCCTAAATGACTATAATTAAGGCAGTAATATCGGTGCTTGGATTTTCTTATCTTTCAAATGGTAGCACTTGCGTTTATGTCAATTGTTATTCAGGGGAGGAAAAGTAACCAAAAAAATGAGAATTCTTGAAAAAATGATAGAAAAGTGAGAGCAAGTCTTAGTAGGATGCTTGAGAAATTAAAATCATTCATTCTGAACTTCACTCGTAACAGAAAATTCAAATAAAAAATAAACACTTCATTGGTATCGTTATACAATTATACACAAATTCATGTGGTTTTATACTGAGTCTTAATTTTCAATAGAGAATATATTATTGGGTTATTGGAAAGGTCATGACACATTTTTGAGTTGAAAAACTTACAAAGTACGTCATGACTTTTCCAACAAACCTATACATTTAAACAAAACAATTCAGTGAATTTAACCATCTTCTAGGCATTAGATTTCCCTGAAGATATAGAAGCAGACTCTCATCGCTCTATACACAACAGCATTGGCTTTTTAGAATATACCTTTAGACAGAGTATCTTCCCAACGTTATGGTTTAAATGTCCTCCAAAATATAAGTGGAAATCCAATTGCCCTTGTGATGGGATTGGGACGAGGTCCCTTTCAGAGGTGACCAGGTCAGGAGGGCATGCCACAAATGGACTAAGCCACTTTGTGCGAATGGCTCCTGCCGTGGAACAACACCACGTCATGTACCGTCTTAAACCTCCCAGCCAACAGAACTGTGAGTCAACTTCACTGGAATTTATAAACTACCCAGTGTCAGGGATTGTGTTACAACACTAAGACCACAAAATAGCATAATAAACTGTCATGGTACTACACAGAGCCAGGGGATGTCCTCCACCAAGGTCTGGTTATTTACTGAGACTGATGACACTGACCACCAGTTTATGAAAAGTTCAAGGACGCCGACCATGAGTTTATGAAATTCGATGATGCTGGCTGTGAGTTTGTGAAAAGTTCAATGATGCCAACCATGAGTTTATGAAAAGTTTGATGACCCTGACCATGAGTTTATGAAAATTTTGATTATGCAGTAGTGAAGCTTTCTGGGCATAATGGCTCATGAGCAGGCTTGCAAAAGAGAAGGGAAGGAAATAGAAAGGAGTCTGGGGTTTTTATGGTGTTCGGGGTAGGCAGGGGTGAAGAGTCCCTCACCAGAGCAGTGTGGGCCTCCCTCTGGCACAAAGACTGGGTGACGCTGGCCACAGTCAGCTTGCTCAGACGGAGGGCAGAAAGGAAAGAGGAAGCAGTGAGGTTGAAAAGCTTAAAGATATCCAAACATCAACAATCAGAGTGAGACTCCCGAGCACACATGTAAGTCGCTCTGGAAGTGAGACTAGAAGACTGGCCGGATATGACGTCTGCAGAGGCAGGTCACGAAGACCTCTGGAGGCCAACGGACAGTCTGGAATTACCAGTGGCTGTAACAAAAAGACATGCTGTGGCTTTAAGCACAGAAATGACATAGTGTGATTTACGTTTTTAAAATGATGCCTTTGACTGCATGGAAGAGAATGGTACAACCAGGGTGGCCAGTTAGGATGGTGGGAGTAATTGGGTAGGAAGGGAGAGTGACTGCATCAGATTGCTGACATCACAGGCAGGGGGGCGACCAGGTACGCACCTAGAGACTTGTGGAAGCATGAGGAAGGGGAACAGAGAAGAGAATCAGAGAAGAAAAGAATTTCTACTGTTGTTAAAGTTTATTTCTCTTGTGATAGAGAGAAACACCCCATGAAGTCTTCATTAGCGGCCCACCCCAGACTCAGCTAGCCATGATCACAGGCACACACGTATGCCCAGAACATGCAGGGAGTCTCCGGGGTGCAAACCCAGGACCTTGCCCTGTGGCTGCAGCATCCCGGAACATTGTATAACTTGTGAAGATGAAAAGGGAAACTGCCTATCTATACCAACAGAAATTCTCTAAATATCACTACTGACATTTATGCATTAGTTAATGAACAGAACTTAGAAATCTGCAAGTCAGTGAGATGGGTTTTTAGAGATATTTAATTTTTCTTCATAAAATGTAGCATACTTCATTGTCTCATAACACTTCCCCCAATCATCCCATTTTGTTGTGATTGACTGCTTCCTGAGTCCTTTCTACTCAAATTGTGTCACTCTGACTCTAAGTGGGCAGAAAGTGGCCATAAAACACACGTGTTGCCAAGTTAGAAGGGGAGTGTTACGTTCCAGAATGATGGATGGGTCCGAAATTCTTTCCTGAGCCTTGGTTATTTAGGTCTTTGATGTTTCTGCATTGTCAGCTAAGAAGAAAATTCTCTTTTTTACAAACAGTTGGCTAATGATAACAAATGGTCAGATTCAACTCGGCTAGACCCCTTTTCTCTCCCGGAGATTGATGACACTTAATACCTCCCTGTGTCCACACGGTCCACAAAGCTACGACGACGTGAAAGTTGATGAGGGAAAATGAACAGGAATG
>NW_006159666.1:777807-836277 GCF_000334495.1 Tupaia belangeri chinensis
AATGCCATGTCCTAAGTAAATTTCTTTTCCCTTAGGTTACCCACTCTCCAAAGGCCATGGCAGTCTGCATTCCAGTTCAGCTGATTGGACTGCCCTGCACATAAGGAAATCAGAGAGAATATTACCAAAGGGACTTGCGAATCCGAACAGCTCGACCTTACATGGTGCTGCCGACCTCCGAGCCAGCTTGTCTCCTATTTGTCCTTTAATCTTGCATGAGTAATAAAGAAAACCGTATCAGCAGAGGTCTCCACAGGTGCTGTGTAAGCCGAAGATTGTAACAGCACAGCAGAGTTTGGGTCTGAAAGCTAATAAATCAAAAAACGGTCCACGTGTAGAGCTGCAGCCCTGGCATGGCCGTCTGATAGCGTGACAGCCACACACCGTGAGATCAGAACCAGTTCTGCCCCTGTTCTACTCCTGCTAAATCCAACAGAAGCAGAAATACACGTGTTTACCATTCTTTTAGCAAAATAAGACTTTTCAGAAGATGGATGTGCCCACCTGTGCGGTACATACAACATACATCACGTCCACAAGCCTGATTTCTCTCATGGTTAGAAGTTACGTGATTTAAAACCTATTCCCTAAATTCAGCAGTTAAGGTAGGTGAATCATTTTTCTGCCAAAACATAGAAAAATAGAAGTTGTTTTATGGATGCATTCATTTAGAAAGCCCATGATGCCTCATTAACTAAAAGAGCCATATAAAACTGCAACAATTTGCACACGATTATGTCAGACTCATTAGAGATTAAGAAAAAGTATTGCAAATCAGCTCCTGAGGATCGCTAGAAGGAACCAGGTAGGGCTTGCGGGACGGTGCTCACAACAATGCGTTTATGGATAACTGATATCCGCCTCAGTACTCCCCTCCACGCCACAGCTCACTGACTCACACACCTGCAGCCGATCCAGACTTCTGAGAGTGCAAATTCTTATAACAAGTTTAGAAGTGTGAACCAAAATATAGAGCAGTACAAATTGTATTAGTCCTCAATATAGACAATAAGTAAATTCTTTTGTAAAATTTAACTAAACAAAATATGTTATGTTAACCTTTTTTTTTAATGATAGAGGACATTTGAATTTGCAGAGAAAGAGAGACAGAGAAGCACCCCAGCCAGGTCTGCTCATGGTGATCCCCCCCCAGCCCTCGAGCTCCTCGGGGCCTGGGACACACGTATGCACACGCACATGAACACATGACTGCACGTTTCCCGTCGGATCTAGACTGCGCTTGGCACTCGGCTCCCAGCACTGCAGTCTGGCCCACTATGGATGACCACACAGACGCTAGTCAAAACATGCTATTTTAAAACATTGTGTTTAAAGAACTCTTATCAAAATGTAAATAACATAAATACTTATCAGAATTTTTTCTGACATCTTTCAAATTTTATTATAATTGCTTTCTATAATTTTGCAAGCTGCTATTAAATCTGGAGCAGTATGATACTCAGACACGACCGGATTATGGCGTGGCCAAGTGTCCTGAGCATGCTGCCTGATGCCCGCAGGCCCAGGAGGTGCGTCTGGAGGCGGGGTCTACTGCTGAGCCTGCCTCCTGAGATCATGGGAACGAGTTCATAAAGGAACACGTGTGACATCTACAGCGGTGGCTGGCATGCCCTAAACAGTGACAAAACAAGCGCTATCTCCATGTGCCCCATCAGGGGTTCCACTTTCTATGTGCCAGGAAAGGAATGCCTCTGAAATGAAATGTCTCTCAAAATCATGATTTTTTTTTTAAAAAAAAAGCTTCAAATTAAATAAATTTGACTACAAAGGAAGCTGATGACAAGGAGATGTCAGAAAGAAACATCAAGGAAAACAACATTGGAGCATGTATATTTTTCGGTGCAAAATAATTTTCTTTCTTTTTCTATTTTTTTTTTTTTTAGAGAGGTTTTTGCTATAGGGCGTGTGCACTCCCCAGAAAGACAGAGAGAGAGACAGAGAGACAGAAAGTGAAAAATCACCCCCCCCCGGGGGATGGCCATGCCGCAATCCCTTCTCCTCCATTCTCCTCTTGGGATCTTGGGCACGCACGCACATGCGCCTGGCATGAGTTTAAGCCACGGGGTCTGGGACGCAAACTGCAGTCGACTACATGGGAGTCCAGCGACATAGCCATTACACTAACTGTTGGCCCCAGTGCAAAATAATTTTGAAATCCCTGCAAAGTTTTTTTTCCTAATGTGCACTTTCCACGAACATTTTGAAGACCCTCCTACATAGGGAGCTGCATCTCAACTCACCCATGCCTGGGCTCGTGGGCACAGGAAGGTCCACATGGCCCTGCTCGCCCACGTCCGTGGCTGCAGCTGTCCTGTCACCCACTCCTCCCTCACACGGCGCCACCTGCCAATTGACTGTGCTGTTGTGTAATTTTGCAGTTGGTGTAGACAGGCCCAGGAATTTTTATTCTTTTATTCTAATTTTATTCTAAAAAATGTAGACTATCACACATATATGAATGTGTGTGTGTGTGTGTGTATAATTTTGCTACAGAACATGTGCACTTGCCAGAAAGAGACAGAGCAATAACACAGGAGGGAAGGGGAAGCGTCCCTCGTCCCCTCCTGGGCGGTAAAGCCACAGTCCTCCCCCTCCATCTCACCCTTCTCTTAGGGTTTTGGACATGCATGCATGAATTTCTGGCATGTTTCTCACACCACCGGTTCTGGGTCTTGAGCTGCAGTCAGCCTGGTAGGACCTAGCCACACCAACCACCATGTCATGGGCTGGCACAAATATATCTTTTCAAAGATCTCCCAACATCTGTGCATATAAGATAAATCCATATTACATTAAATATTCCAAAATAGACCATTTTTAAGTCAAGTTATGCAAAGCTCTTGGAGAGATTTAAATGTCATCGATATTTTAGAATAATCAGGAAAGTACTGAGTTACAATACCTTAAATGTTCAGAACAAAAAAAGATGACATGAACAGTAACATTAACTAGATAGCAAGAAATAAATGGTTTTCAGGCACACACACAGATGGGAAGCAGCTGCTTACACAAGTACCATGCAAATAGGATGAAGGCGTCCTCGATTCCTGTGACCAGATACAGAGATGTACACTTACGGACGCCGGTCACAGGCCACACGCAGAGAAGGAACGAGAACATGTGGACGGACTAGCTTCGTGGCGCTTTTGAAAAAGACGACTAAACAAATCTTACTAAAACTGTGTTGCTAAGCCCTGCAAAACTTCAGTAAGGCTTTTCAGTATGTTCTCTGTACAACAGGTGCAAAATCAGTCAATGCTTAACATTTGGCTTTTGTGTGATAATCCTGTTTAAAAGTTCTAGTGGTGGGAGGCTGGCAGGTGGCCTGGGGGTTAAGAGCACTAGACTCCCACCTGGCCAACTATGATTCGAGTCCCGGACCTGGTGGTTTGCTTTCTCACTTTCCCTCTCTCTCTCTCACTCTGTCCCTATCTGGTCAAATTTAAATAAATAAATAAGTAAATAAATAAATAAAGTTCAATAAAATAATTCTTAAAAAAAAAGTTCTAGCGGTGGAATTAGTTTCCCATGTCAATTACAAAATTTATAAAATATTTAAGGAAATATATTTCTAACTCTACAGATAAATGGATTGATAAGTAAGGGAGAAATATGATTTGAACTAGTGTTGAGATTCTTAATACATTAATGAACATGCCTTAAAAATAAGGTGCCAAGTGGTTCCAGACAGATTGATCTGCCTGGGAAGAGCAATGGTTTGACATTGCTATGTCGCCGGACTCCCACATCGTCGACCGCAGTTTGCATCCCAGAGGGACAGAAAGGGAAGGTGGCTGCACCACGTCCCGTGGAGGGCCCCCTATTCTCTCGCTCTCTGGGATGTGCCCTCTGGCATATTTGAAACACACATAATAAACTCACACACTCACTCACAAGCAATTCGTGTGCACACATACAAACAGTAGATCCGTATCTGAATGGCCTGAAATCTCCATCCCATTCAACATTAAACAAAAAGGAAAGCCTCTCCCCTGCTCATCACCACCACTACTGCTTCTGCCCTCTTCACCGTACGTAAGACAGATCATTACAGAAATACACACTGGGACCAGCAGTTAGCGTAATGGCTATGTCGCTGGACTCCCACGTAGTCGACCGCGGTTCGTGTCCCAGACCCAGTGGCTTAAAACTCACGCCGGGAGCGTGTGCATGCGTGCCCAAGATCTCAGAGGAGAACGGAGGAGAAGGGACTGTGGCGTGGCCATCCCCCCTGGGGGGTGATTTCTTGCTTTCTGTCTCTCTGTCTGTCTGGCGAGCGCACACGTCCTATAGCAAAAACCTCTCCAAAGAAAAGAAAACAAACACACACTGATAAGTTGGGCTTGGCCTTGATCCCGCCATACCAAAGCATGCGAGGCAGAGTGACCACGTGGTCTGTCTGTGTTCAGGCAACTCCGACGTAAGGCGCTATCACACCAGTCCTGTAGTGCCAGCTCTCAATACCGATAGGAGAGTACACACAAAGTGAAGTGAGAAGTTTGTATTTCTGTCACCATTATAGATCATTTCTAAGTTGGCTAGATGTACTAAGCACAAGAAAACAGAATACACAGAAAAACACATACATTTTACACCGTTTCATGTGCAACACGTAGAAAACATTCATGCCTCTTCCTCTTACTGACCTTTGTATTTATATCCGGCTTTAAAACTGAAAACTGATTACAGCAAACCTTTTTAAATGTCAGGGGAGAATGCACCAGGCCTCGAAGCACAGCCAATAAATGAAATATCTCGTAATAAGTTCTATGGAAGGGGTGTGTACAAGAAGTTGGGAGCCCTGAGGAAGGAATAACGGATTCTGCCCAAGACAGAGAAGTGGGACTGGGCAACGGAAATGTTTCAGAGAGAAGGTCCAACCTCAGCTGTGCCTTGAGGGGTGGGTGAACTCCACTGGGCAGAGGAAGGCAATAAAACTGTAGACAAAGAGGAAAGCTGAAGCCAGGCCCCGAGGAGCCGGGTCACACAGCTACTCATCACCCGGCTCCGGTCTGAAGGAGAGACTGGAGCTCGAGGAGTTCATTAGAAGGCTGGACTTTACCAGGTAAACGAGGAAAAGCAATAAAGCTCTACATAAAAATAAATTGGAATTTCTCTCTGCACAAAATAACGACCAGCATAATGGAGGAAGAATATGAGATAACACTATTTTGGTAGTTTAGTTGAGAAGGAGAGATAGAGGAGGACTACCAGGGATCAATGATTCAAACAGGAAGGACAACGGGGCTTCCACTGGGCTCTGATGAAGCCAAACTACGGCAATTTCCTCCTGCTGATACGTGTGTGTGTAGAGAAGCAACAGATAGAGAGACAGATTGCGGTTATCTGAAGAACCCAATTAAATACGTTTTAGACACATTCAAACAACCCTCCCAGTTCACTGTAACAGAAGGATACCAAAGGACTGTCTGAAACACCATCGGCATGATGCAGCTGGAAGAGAGAAGATCCCGCTTGTAATATTTCACCTCTTTTAAAACACAGTATACTAAAAGAAAACCCATTCTCAGTCAACTCATCAAACTTATTATACAAATATAAGTGACTCCTTTGCTACCAATAAGAAACTCAAGATACTCTTTTTTTTTTTTTTTTTTTAACCCCAAAATGACATTGTGGCAGGCAGGCCACCTTCATTCTGACTCACACGGTATTACTGGCCTTGGTAACGGTGACCTGCATGATTTGGCCCTAAATTATCACGAGTCCACCCTATAAATAATACAGACGATCGTCAAGTATAAAATGCAAGTGACCCTCTAAGTACATGATTCATTGTTCCTACTTAGCTTTGGATACTAAATTCCGAATGAAAAGTTTTCTTCTAATAAACGTTCGATTAATTTTTAGGTAGTTGACTGCCAACTTGTACAGTTTGTCTTTTTTGTAAACTATTTAAGCATGCACGACCTTGGCGATACTTAGCACAAGATTCCCGTATGCCATTTATCCCTGACGACTTTGTGTTGATGAGGTGTGTCACAAATAGCCAAAATAAGGAACAGCGGTGGTACAGAGCCGGGAAGTGAACGAGACTGAATGCTGCTCGGACAGACTGGGACTACGTACGACACCTACTGGGGTTTATACAGCTGGTGTCCAAGGGCCTGATGGGCTAATATTAATGGAACCTCATGTGAATGAAAATTTTAAAAGGTCCATACTTTTTGAACCCTTGCGTTAATTTATATTCATTCAAATATCACTTTAAATAACATTTAAGCATTTTTTGAAGGTTTTTGCCATGGAGCATGCATGTGCTCACCAGAGAAAGACAGAAAGGGAGAGTGAGAAATCACCCCACAGTGGGAAAGGCCAACCACAATCCTTTTTCCTCCATTCTCCTCTCAGGATTTGGGGCATGCACGCACATGCACCCGGTATGATTTTCAAGCCACTTGAACCATGCTCAGCCACGCAGGAGTTTAGCACTTTAACTACCACATCACCTGCGGCCCCTCAACTATTATTTTAAAACACTTGTCGAAAAATCTACAGCAGCGGCACTTACCACCTGTTAAATGCAGGTGATACGGTCCTTCCCAAGAGTCTCTGCTGCTGCCGAGGGTTGACCAGATCTCTGTAAAAACAAAACACAACATCTAATGAAATTGATACCTTTATATTTAATGGATTTTCCCCAAGAACCCTGAAATAATTTCCATAATTTCGTGAGCAACTTTATTCCTCTCCAGGTATTTCTTAAAGGCTTCCCACCGAGGGGTCAGCAGGTGGTGTGGCAGTGACGACACAGGGCTGACGGTGCTTCCAGTGCAGACCAAGCAGCTCGAGAAGCATGCTGGGTGCACGCGCATGTGTGCCCCAAACGCCGAGAGGAGAATGGCAGGGAAGGGACTGTGGCATGGCCATCCCCCAGTGGGTGATTTCTCACTTGCCCTCTTTCTGTCTCTCTCCAGTAAATGCACGTGCCTTATGACAAAGAACTTTCCACTGAAATAAACTTTATAGAATGAGAAAACACAAGACCACGGAAGGTTTATAGTTTGTTTTGTTTTAAAAAACATAAATTACAAAACTAGTACCAGAATTTTACAAGTACCATTGTTTAAGTCTTATTTACTTCATGAGAGCGAGAGACAACATAGGGACACAGGGAGACAAGCACCCCACTGGGTCGGACCCCTCTCCCCTGCTCCCAGTTCTTCCATCCAGCCAAGGTCACGGCTACTCCCCTCTGACAGTCACGGCCACCAGAGAACCCACCCGTCCCACTGCCTTCCTAGGGGGCTGCGTCGGCTGAGCTGCGTGTTCCTGCCGAGCCCTGGGCTGGCCCAGTGCCATGTCCGTGGGCTCTGACTAGCCCCCGGCCTCCTGCTGGTTAGCTGCCCCCTGAGGAGATGGGGTAAATACCGAAAGGAGCATGTGGAAGAAAAAGCCTAATAATGAAAGATGAGGAAGAGCAATCATAATAAGAAATACTTTTTACACTTAATCATTTTTGTTCAAGATGGAGAGCACGCGCGTGTGCACGTGTGAGCACACACATGTGCACGACAGAAGCGCTGTGGACAGGACCTGGGCACTCTGGGGTCCCTTTCCCAGGCCTCCAGCTAGCAAGGATTTCGGGCTGTCTCCAAGCCAATCCACGGGTCCCAACATAGTCAGCGTGGTCTCCCAGCTCTGCAGCTCAGTTCACTGCTGACTGCCACCAGGGGGCCGAGGAGTACTTAATAGTCAAGGAAGAGCCATCTGTTGAATTGTTTTGTTAAGTTGAATCCAAATATTTTTAAAATAAATATAAGTCAAATCCTGAAATATATGTATTTGAATTTGATTTAGAAAAAAGTCACAAATATTTTAGTTGCACATACGGACTTTATCTATTGGTTAAATGCAAAGGAAAAAGCAGCCATGACACTGAAATGTGTATTGTGAAAGCTGCTATTTCACTGTCACAAGTCAGCTAAAGCATACATAGGTATGTACACACGCGACACACAGGATGTACGTGTATGAGAGCACTGTCTGTCATTACTGTGAAACAGGCATCTGGTTCTACTGCACTAACCACCTCACAGGTGGCCGATCTGGTTGACACCCGAGGGCTGTGTCCCTCTGCTGAGGCTCTTCCCACTTCCCACACTCAAAGGCCGATGGCAGCCCTGCGCCTTCACGATGGCCCCACAGCGGGATTCTAAAGAGATGCTGTGGTGGAAGACGCAGAAAGAATGCAGCCAGGTCAAGCCCTCATGGCCCAACACCGGTCTGCCTCCTGCCCCGGCCACCCCACCCCTGCACCATGCACGCCTTAGGCTCCACCCACTTCTGCAGAGCTGGAGGCCTGAGAGGCGGCCCACGTCTTAGTACTCTTCCTTGACTCAGGTACTCATGCACACAAATGCACGCACACACACATGCATGCACACACATGCACACATGTACACATACCTGCACACATGTTTGGAGGAGAAAAATAAGGCTAGCCTGAAATCTATACTATCAATAACTCAACTTAAACATATATAGAAATAATACACAACTTATTTCAATGGAAAACCTATGATTTCTCTTGATAATTTGCAAATCATAGTAAATAATTTCACAAAATTCAGTGGCAAGTGTATGCAATGCCTTCCAAGTCTTCCTTTATCGCCGACCTCTCCGTCTTCGCCCAAACCACACCCAGAAAGTGTTCCGAAGATGATCTGCGATCTTGGGACCTCCCTGGTAACGGGGGCAGACAGCTTGTAGCCAGCACCCCGTGTTTATGGGTAGCACTGCATCGGACAGCCTCACTGCTCTGCGTATGTGTCTACACGGCTTTCCTGGGACAACCGCAGAGTCAGTGGTTACGGCTGAGACACTTTGACCCAAACGGCAGAAAGAACCAACTCTGTGGACTTTTCCAGAAAAGTGTGCCCGCGTGAGGTGCCCGTGCACAGCGCAGATCACTGAGGGAGGTCGCCGAGACACGAAAGCCTTTTGTCTTGGGGCGTATAATTAACTTTGACAATCAAGACAGTGTCCGGCAGGAAAGGACAGCGGAGGCTATCTGGACATTTACTTTAAGGGTCGAATTAACTGAGGTTCGTGGAAAGTTAAACTTTGCATGATGCCACCACCAAGTGGCGGAGCCAGGAGTAGAAAGGAAGCTTTTCCGCTCCCAGTACCTTCCCTGTTACCTGCCGAACTGTCGGCAAAGGGAGCAGGAAAAGGGCGTTTTCTAGTCACAGAGCACTTCAGGACGAGCGGTGCAGGCCATCGCACTGGGAGCGTGACCAAGCGTCACGGAACTCCCTCGTGGCTGTCACTTCGTTACTGTTACGTTTGCCAGTAGGTCTTCCAGACACCTACTCCCTTACACAGGAGCGGTGCTGAGGCCCTGAACGGTGTTTAGTACTCGTTGGAGAAATGTGATGGTTCCCCACTTCTGTCTCTAGCACTGTACTTCCCAAAAGGCGGACATTAGCAGACATCATCTATTATTCCTTCCCAGGCGTTTGGCACAAACCTCACGGGAGGAGGTTACTGAATGCGCAGCATGTGCGAGCCGCTTGTCCTGCTCGGATCAGAGTTTCCATGACAGCAGTTCAGAGTCACAGATGACGTCCCTGCGACTGCACATACCAACATGGGACGCTCATGTGTGTGCGGAAACCAGTCGCCTTCTCAAGATAACCTACAGCTGACAAGGAGGTAAACATGACAGGGAAGTGAGAGAGCCACGCGATTTCCGTGATGAGCCGAGGGTCCGCAGCTCGCGGGATCCGTGTTCAGAGCAAGCTCCAGAAGCTGACACTGAGGAGATCCCACTGTGTGTCATCCCTGATCCTGCTCAGCTCTGATGCTTCGGAATTATAATGACTATAATCATTAATGATTATTTTAATTATAATTATTGGGTCGTCAGAAAAGTCATGACATAGTTTTCTTTGGTTATGCAAAAATACATCTTGACTTTCCCGAAGACCTAATATGATTATAAAAATAATTATAATGATTATTAAAATAGCAACTACACTCATGTTATGACACTGACTAGATTAATCTTGTTAAAGTACGTCATCAGGGACTTCAAGTAAGAGCAAGCTCGAAAGTACAAGGAGCTGGCACTCGGCTGACATGGTCGCCTCATCACACACCTCCAGTTCACATTCACGGCTTCTACTCAGTTTTCAAAACCACAGAGCACCTGTGCCCAGCAAAGTGAAGACAGAGGAAAGTAATACCTAACACATGATGGAGCCGAGACAATGCTCCTTTAAGAGAGCTTTTTGCTATAGGGTGTGTGCTCTCACCAGAGAGACAGAGAGACAGGAGACGAGAAATCACACCCCAGGGGGATGGCCACACTGCAATCCCTTCTCCCCCGTTCTCCATTTGGGATCTTGGGTGTGCCCAGCATGAGTTTTAAGCCACCAGGTATGGGACTTGAACAGCAGTCAACTACATGGGAGTCCAGTGATATAACCATTGTGCCATCCGGCGGTCCCCTCAAATGAAATTTTGAAATTACAGAAATGAATTGGCTCACTCAAAGCCAGGAAATATTATCAACATTAGATTCTGATGTTTAAACTTCAGAGATGATTTTCTGCAGAGACTGGGAATGCTGAGGTTGGTGAGACAGAGGGCGTAACCTGAGACGCAGGGAAGCATCCTGCACACCGCCCAGCCCGACCCACGCAGTGCCTCAGCTCAGGAGCAGATGCTCGGCGCTCTTGTCCACAGCCCTGAGAGTGAATGATTTAACTCTGCTCACCAGAAAACAAACAGCTCTGCATTGCGATGTAAGGGCTGTCATCTAATTTATCAGAAAAAAGTTAAAGTGACTTCTAAAATTCAAACTTTTGCTTATGTATGATGTGAATTAGAGCCACCGTGGCTGCCACATACATTCCCTTTCAATGACTCCACCTCGACTTTCAGCTATCCTAAAATCGTCATTGAAGGTGATGGACAGTTAATAACCGAAATGCAGGTTTTATGTAATAGCACTTTTCCAGCACCCAGACATTTAACATCAATCATTCTCAGATGCAAATGTGAGCCAGAGTAACCCTTGGAACACAAGAGGGGACTGTCAAAGGCCCCCTGAGAATTCTTGTGGGTGGAGATTCCAAAAGTATAAGTTTTAGAAGCGCAAGAGGTGATTAGGATCTATGACCAAAATTGAGACCGACAGCTAGTCACACAAAAAATATGGACAAACGATGTATTTTATTTTAAAATGAGGGGATCTAGTGTGTCTTGTTTTCTTGCTAAAATGGAGGGAAAACATAGAATGATTGCTGATGTCAACTTAGGTTTAGGAACATATACAAGAAAACTTCAGACTGTGATAAATGTACAACTTAAAATACACACTGAGTTGGGGCAGGCGGTGGGGTAGAGTTAGCACAACTGACCTGCATGGGAAGGCCCAGGGGTCACGTCCCGGACCCCCGTGGCGTCAGACGTACCCTCAGTGTCTGTGCTCCAGGCCAGCAGAGGCTGTAGCAGCGGAGGGAGGACCATGGGGGCCCAGGGGAACACAGGGTAGACTTCTAAAGTCTACTACCCTCAGTGTCTTGCCATATGATTTGTTTTTAAAATATTGAAATGCAGAGACCAGCAGATGGTGTGCTGGCTACGTCGCTGGACTCTCACGTAGTCGACCACAATTTGAGTCCTAGACCCAGTGGCTTAAACACATGCCGGGTGTGTGTGCGTGCGTGCCCAAGATCCTGAGAGGAGAATGGAGGAGAAGGGATTGCGGCATGGCCATCCCCCCCTTGGGGGTGATTTCTTGCTTTCTGTCTCTCTGTCTCTCTGTCTCTCTCTGTCTTTCTGGCGAGCGCATGTGCCCTATAGCATAAACCTCTCCAAAAAAAAAAAATATATATATATATGTGTGTGTGTGTGTGTGTGTGTGTGTGTGTGTGTGTGTGTGTTTATTTATATATAAGAATACGTAGTGCAGGATCAACATTTTTCAGATATTTTTTCTAAAAGATTTTTGCTATAGGGAGTGCGCACTTGCCAGAGAGGCAAAAAGTGAGCAATCAGATCCCAGGGAAGATAGCCACGCTGCAATTCCTTCTCCCCCATTCTCCTCTCAGGATCTTAAGTATGCACACACACATGCCTGGCGTAAGTTTCAAACCACCAGGTCCAGGACTCAAACCACAGTAGACTAAATGGGAGTCCAGTGACATAACCATTGTGCCATCAGCTGGTCCCCAGATTTCTAATTATATTGTAAGACTGAAACTTGACCCTGAGGATAAAAAGGAACATACTTATCATAGATCTAATTCCTTTCCTGGGAACTACACTGACACACTTACAATAATCTATGTGAAGACTGCTGATTAAGGTCTTTGTACAATTAGAGAAATTGGAAAACTACCCACATTTCATTAGCAGGCAACTAGTGATGAGTTACAGTACACCCATGTAACAAAATACTGACTGGTCGAGAAAGTTATGACACACTTTTGTTTTTCTGCCCAAAAAGGGGTTATGATTTTTCTGATAACTCAATAGCATACAAGCTAGTTACGAACAAGGAAGCTCTCTGCGTGCCGCAGAAGTACACCAAGACGCACTGGAGTTAAAAGCCAAGCAGGGAGTGGGCGCACATAATGTTGTGGAAAACACGGTGCACACTACACAGAACTCACGGCAGGTGTGCCGCACAGAACATGCTGGGCGCCCCTGCTAGTCAGGGAGGAGAGCCTGACTTGCATTACCAGTCCTGTCTAAAACGTAAGTGTTCCTCATTTCTGGTCATCATCTGCTATCTTAGATTTAGCTCCCAATACGTGAAAAACTCTAGGTGTTCCACACCGAATTTAATAAAATTGATATATACTAGGTTGGTGGAAAAGTCCTGACGCATTTTCTCACAGAAAACCACGCCATGACTTTCCCGACGAAGCCTCGTTTATGAGTGTAGGGTAGACTCCCTACCTTGTACCCCGACTCCCTGCACAGGTGCCAGGCACCTCTGGATGAAGGTAAGCTTTGGGGGCCAGCAGGTAGCATGGTGGTTATAACGGGCCCTGGACTCCCACATGGCCGACCGAGTTCAAGTCCTGGACCTGGAGCCTTGCTTCCTCACTTTTTCTCCCCCATCGCCATCTCTCGGTGGTGAGCACATGAGTCCTGTAGCAA
Source organism: Tupaia belangeri chinensis (assembly GCF_000334495.1). NCBI lineage: Eukaryota > Metazoa > Chordata > Mammalia > Scandentia > Tupaiidae > Tupaia > Tupaia belangeri. Next base: position 790,969 of record NW_006159666.1, read on the forward strand.
ATTCTAAAAAATAATAATAAATGTAAATAAATAATTGTATTTTAAAATAAGTAAAGAGCGTTTCAGCTCTCGAGTTAGGGAAATATCTGGACCAGGCTGTTAGCCTGGAGTACAGGAAAGAGAAAGGACCCTGTCCAGGACTGCGTGTCCCGTCCCGTTCCTGTGGCTGTCACGAGCCAGAGCACCGAGGGGACTGAGGAAGCACGCTGCTTTGGGCGAGCATGCCTGGGGCGTCCAGACTAGTGGCACGTGGGGCCACTCCCGCCCCAAAGCTGGGAGGAGACGGCTCACATTCCAGGTCTAGTGAGGACTGTCAGCAGGGAACTGGATTAGAATCTCCAGGCTGATAGTAATTTTCTTAGCAAGACTATCTAAACCAACCTACCTTAATTTTACCAAACTTTGGGTGTACTAAAAAGAAACATTTAAAAAGAAAACACAGAAGCAATCGCTGAAGAGAATAATAGAAAGTATTAGCTTGGTAAAAATTTTACTAGAAAAAAACTTTTTTTTCATTGCTGGAGGGGGCCTTCACTCACCAGAGGGAGGAAGAGAAAGAGAGAGAGAGAGAGAGAAGCCCCTAATTCCTTAATAGAGTGCAGTTATTTCGTGATCCCTTTGCCATTTCTCCATCCTGTCGGGATTTGGGCAGGCATGCCTATGCACCAAAGTGTTTCAAACTGCCAGGACCAGGAGTAGAACCATGGTCAGCCCTGTGGGATTCAGCACTCCTAACCTCTCTCCTATGGGGCCAGCAGGCGGCGTAATGCTTACGTCCCTATTCTCCCATGTAGTGACTGCAATTTGAGTCCCAGACCTGGCAGCTTAAAACTCACACTGGGCGTGTGTGCACGTATGCCCGAAATCCCAAGAGGAGACTAGAGAAGGGATTATGGTGTGGCCATCCTCCCGGGTACGATTTCTCACTCTCTGTCTCTCTGTCTCTCCAGGGGGCACATGCATCCTCTAGCAAAAATCTATTTAAAAATATTTGGGGGAAAAATAGATTCAATTATAATTATCCCAAGAAGAACCCAAACATCTGTTCTCTCCAGGATTGGAGAAGCAGAGGCTCAATGTACCATGTTTCCACTTCCAAGCTGTGGCCCCGCACACGTCTGCATTGGGGGACACGCTTCAGTTGTACTAGTCTAGACAGTGACTCATTCTTCACAAGCTATGTCAGACAGTTTGCAGTTGGTCTTTCTGAAAAGCTTTCTTATTCCGAGGTGCGGATAGGAGAAAGCCAGCCCGCGGCAGTAATGTACTGGCACACCCGGGAAGCGGGTCCATGCGGCTCCTGCACCCTGACGGCAGAGGTGTGGCCTTGCGTGCTATGAATTAACAGTAGTGTGCTTACACGGTGAGATGAGAGCACAGAACCACACACGCCGGACCACTTCCAAGTCCGAAAGAGGCCAGGAAGGAAAGGAGAAAGCAGCCTTTACTCCCACTAACGGGAGCCCGGCCCGGACCTCGGCAGGCAGGGAGGACAACTGGGGGTTAGCGGGGAAAGGCTCCCTAAAGTGGGGGGTACACAAGGGCTGACCCAGTGCAGACGGAGCAGGGTGGAGCAGCATGACCTGAGGACAGGAGAGACGCAACAGCTGGAACACCGAGGTTGTGCCGGTTACGGTGACGTTTAGAATTTCTCCCACCCTCAGTGGAATTGCTTACAGATTTAAGGATGTGGAAGGATGGAAGAGTGAAAAGGAGGCAGGAAAATTCAGCAGACAGTGAAATAAGGGCGCTTTTATCTATAAGTAAGTTCTCTGCAGTAGATGGGAAAGAAGAGAGATGGGGTCCTGGAGAGGAGGGAGCGGGGCCACGGAGGGGCCAGGGCAATACGCTGTCCTCATTTCTGGATTTCTCTTGCAAACACACGGCACGATGGAAAACTCAGGGTGAATGCCTCCAACAGACTCCCTCTAATGAAATGTCTCCAGCCTCGTTTAATTTTCTGTTTCTACTCATATTTTTGTTCTCTTACTACACATGAGAGCTGTCGTTATGTTTTTTCTCGAAGCAGTTATCTAATTTATAGCTTTCACTTTTATATTTTTATCAATGTTTTCTTGAAATGCCTAATACTTAGTAGCTCAGCTTTTAGTAAGTGAATTGGAAGGGAATTCTGGATTTTAATTTAATAATTGAAGTTACTCGATTTGACTCAGACATAAACTTTCGACGGCATAGACTTTCACCAAAAATTACTACTCTTTTTAAAACATCATTAAAATTTATATTCTTGAAATGCCTATACTCTTCATTTAAATTATATGGCTGTTCAATCTTTTAATGAAAACACTTATGCCCCTCATGGCTGCAATATTAAAAAACAAAACAAAGCAAAGCTCAAAGACCTTTCAAAGTCAAATCATTCTTCAAACTCAGCCTCAGAGAGTATCAATACTTAAACACACACTGAGTTAATTAGCTTATTCATTAGACCGGCCATGCCGTTTATCATCAATTCAGGTGGCAGGACTCTCGACTCCGTCTTCCGTGTGGAATTAGTGATGGGCTAGAGTTTGAGATTTTGTGGGTCTTTATGCAAATTTCTTGCTGTAGTGGCTGTTTTCTTTTCCAGAGATCACTGTAAAGTTCCTACGAACTACCCACCCCGACTTTTTGTATTTTCTCATTCTTAACCATGAAAAAGAGTACCAAACACTGTCTCATGTTCCATATTCCAAAATACAAAAAGGCAGTGGGAAGAAAAAGCTAAAATGCAGGTTGCGCTTCTTTCATTCTGCCCTTCGTCCCACTGTCCTTTTGTCCCCAGTGACAACCTTGCCGATGGGGAGGGCTTCTCTGCCCACCTGATAAGCAGCTTGCCTCAGAGACTCAGAGACGGAGTTGCAGTTCAGCATGCACTATAGGGGTCTTCATAATAAGGCTGGACACAGGCAGGCGAGAACACAGCGTCTCTCCAGGTGAAAATCTGCTTCAAATGTAGCAGAAGGCACTTGCGCCAATGTCCCAATGTGACAAAGAATAGCATAACTTTGAACACAACGAAGGAAAGTTCCGCTAAGAAAACGCAAGAAACTCAAGAGTGTGGATGCAAAAATGTAAATTAAGAAAAAAAGAGTGCGAAGACAAGATTTTAATTAAAATCCACTAAAGAGCTTTGTCTCCCCAAACTTGAGTTTTATTCCTGTTCTTGTAGCACTCTAAGCCAGCCGGTGGCTTGCTCTCCTCCTGAAAGAAGGAACAAAGAAGAAAGAAGAAAAGCAGTAGGTGCTAATTCTCAAAGTCAGAAGTTAGGCAGGACCTATTTCGCATCCACGGAGACGCCCAAGATCAAGCACTGTCACCCACTACAGGGACCCTCCATCTCGGGTCAGGTCGAAGTCCTCACAGTCAGGTGAGACCTCACGATCTCAGGTTCAAATCCTGCTTTGCCACAGGGTCTGCTGCCTCCCCTTGCAGTGACCGAGAATTGGTTCCCAGCAGACACCGTCGTCAGAGACAACTCACCCCGAAGACAGCTGGGGGGCCAGCCGCCCCAGGAGCCTGAGCAAAGGAAGAGGCCTTCTAGGACTGACGACTCAAACAGTGAAATGGAAAGAACGGACCTGTTTTTTCCCTTTCTTTTTTCATTATTTAGGTTTTAAATGTCTGTTTCCTATTCAAGAATGGGATGACGACAGCATATATTTAATTCACTTTGAGAACAATAAGAATATTGTTTCTACACATTTCTGAAGACCAGGTATACAGTACACACACACCACAGGTGTGATTTAACCTGACTTGGGACCTTAATTGCACATTCTTCTTCAAGTTGCCTTTTTATTTCAAGCTAACTATAGATTGATTATTTGAGTTGTTTATGAAAAGCATGTACTATTTATGTGAAACACAGTAAAGCTAGGGCAGAACAGATATTAAAACGCATTTTCAAACAATTTTCAGTAATCTTTATAAAAGGAATTGGGCAATAAACATTAAAGACTGAATAAGAAAGGAATGAACTTTAAAAAATATCTGAAACAACTCTTCAGCCTGACGTAACTCGATGTGTAAATTATAGCTTATTCCTATTAAAAGCAGCTTCTATGTATCAAAAGTTTGAGTGATTAAAATGCTTTCCATGATAATGATATTTAGCTACACTCCACAATGCCGCAAGCAGGGAATTATATATGTATGAGATTATGCTATATTGTAGTAATTAAAAACAAAATACTTCAGTAAATGTAGTATGTTTTGTAAACAATCTTGTTTAAACTTTAAGTGTGATTAATTAGCATTGAAGTATCCTAATCTAAGATATTACTACCATAATATTATACACAAAATTATCATGAGAAATTTTAAAAGACATATATTTAACTTTTTCCTTTTTATATTTTACTTAAACATAAGCATATTTTTAATTTTTGAAGTGAGTCTCATGTAAAGTAAGGTAATGCATAAAGTTCACTAACTCCAATATACTGCCCATGGAATTTTACACAGGGGACCTCTATTTAATCAACACTCCAGAAGAATCATCCATGTTCCTTCCTAGACAACACACACACACACACACACACACACACACACAGTCTTTGCATGGGCTATCACAAGAACATACCCTCTAGGTGGTTTAAACCATGGAAATTTATTTCCCCAGAGTTAATTATGAAACTGGAAGTCCAAGATCAAGGTCTCAACATGGTCAGTGTCTGCCAAGGGCTCTCTTCCTGGCTGCAGAAAATTCTTGCTATGTCCATTTATGACAGAGAAAGAGAGAAGAGGAGAAATCAAGCTGTCTGGTATCTCTCATAAGGACACTGATCTCATCAGGAAGGTCCTACCCTTGTGACCTCGTCTAAACTTAATAATATTCCCAAGGCCCCACTTCCAAATGCCATTTGTTGTCAGGGCACCAATACACAGCTATGAGGCAACACATACACCATCGCACACATACACCATCGCACGCACACAGAGGCAACCACCTTTCTGACTCACATCATCATCATTCACATTTCCTTTCCTTCACCTTCTATGAAAAGAAGTGATACAAAGTATAGTTAATTGCATCTGACATTTTTCAACATAATGCTTGCGAAACTACTTACTGTGGTGTTAGAAGTCTGTTCTTTATCATTGTGTCCTATTCCCTTGTGTCTGTATTCCACAGTAAATCTATCCATTCTATCACTGATGACCATTTGGATACTTTCCAGTTTGGGACCAATACAAAGCTGCTACAAGTATTCTGTCTTACAGTGGACTTAAAATTAATTTCTCTAGGAGTTTAATAAATTGTAGGTTTAGGAGATAGAACCAGCTGTCCAAAATCATTTAACTGAACCACACTCCCACAGTATCACATGATGGCTTCAGCTGTGCACCGTCACATTGAGCCTCAGCTTTACCAACCTTCACGTTTCCCATTCTGGGGGGTGTACGTAGCTCCCCAAGGATTTATTTTACATTTTCTTGAAGGGCAATGACAGTAAACATCTATTCATATTCTTATTGCCTATTGTCTTTAGTGAAGGACCTTGTATTTTGGACCTATTTTTGTTAGGTCCAAAATTTTTGTTAGGAGGAATAAGTTCAAGAGATCTATTGTACGACATGGTGGCTGCATTATTGAGAATGTATAGTATTGGTAAACCCACTGAGAATAAAAAATATGATAAATTTGTAACGTAATAAATATGTTAATTAGCTCTACTGAGTCATTCCAGAATGTATACATATTTTAGAACATGTTAAGCACAACAAACATATATATGATACTTTTTGCCAAAAAAGTAATACAAACATACAAAAAAACGCAAACTACTAAACCCACCCAATAAAAAATAAATTGAGTAGCTTTATAACAATGAAACAAATTTAACTTCTAAGTTAAAAATTCCCAAAATAGAAATCTTTAAGCATAAATGATTTCGCCAGCAAATTTAACCAACTATTAAGAGAAGAAATAGCACTGATTCTACACTAAGTCTTTCAGTGATGCAAGATCAGTTCAATATTTTTTAAAAAATCAACCAATGTAGTCCACTATAGTAATACACTACAGAAGCAATGTTATGTTGATACGTTATTCAAAACGTATCAAGTAACATAGGGAAAAAAAAAACTTGAAAAAATCCAATCTATTTATGGTTAACATTCTCCAAAATAGGAATAGAGAAAGACTTTCTTAACTTGATAAGAGACAGAAATAACATTTCACATCACATTTCAAGGTGAAAGCCTGAATGGTTTTCCTTGAGAATGGGAATAAGCTAAGAGCATTTACTTTCATCCCTCATACACGACATGGTGATGTATGTTATAACCAAGGCAATAATAAAATTAAATAAAGGCCTAGATATTGGAATGATAAGAAATAACATGGTACCCATTTACAGATGACATGATTATCTATGTACAAAATTAAAGGGTATCTACCCCTCCCCCCAAAATACTAAGAAAACTCTCTGACCTAATCAAAGAGTTGAGTAAGGTCACAGGATAGAAGAAATGTGCATGAAATTCATTTTATTTTCATATATTAGCAATGAATTGATATATACCAAAATTAAAATACCATACTATTCAAAATCACTCAAAAAATAAAACACTTGGGTACAAATTTATCAAAACATATATAGAATTTCCACACTGAAAAATATAACACATGAAAGAAATCAAATAAAGTCTACAGAAATTGAGAGACACAGCATGTTAACAAATTGGAAAATTCAATATAGAAAAAAATTGTCAATTCTTCTCTAAATTGAGTAAAGTTATAAAGAAATTCCTCTCAAATTCCCAGCAAGATATTTTGTGGATATAGACAAAATAATTTGAAAACTTATAAGGAGAGGTGACAGACCTAGAATAGGTGAAGCAATTTTAATTTCAAGAGAAATAACACTGCTAAACTAGTCAAGATTATAGGGTACTGAGAAAGTATTGGTGAAGAGAGAGACACACAGAGATCAATGGGACAGAATAAGGAGTCCAGAAATAGATCCACGCAAATATGCCCAAATTATTTTTGAAAAGAGTATAGGAGCAACTTGATGGAGTAAGAAGAGACTTCTCAACGAAAGACACTGAATTACGTAACAATCAACAGGAAAGAAGAAAGAGGAAAAGGAAATGGGAGAGAGGAGACGAAAGGAGAGGAAAGGGGATAAAGAAAGAACTTCAACCCATGTCTCACTTTAGAAGAAAATTACCTCGAAATGAATCAAATTTAAATATAACATGTAAAACAAATAACTATAAACTATTAAAAATAATGAAAACATAGAAAAGCTTCATGATTTAGTTTTAGGCAAAACAAAAACAAAAAGCTTAAACTTAGTACCACTAACGTGATCCATAAAAGTAAAACTTAGTGAGTTGGACCTAATTTTATTTTTACTCTATGTAAGACTGTATTAAGAAGATGCAAAGAAAGCTACACATAGGGAGAAAATATCTGTAAGCTGTGTATATGGCAAAGGAGTAGTACCTAGGCTATATAAAGCACTCCCAAACCTCAGGAGAGCAAAAATAAGCAATAAACAATCTCATAGAAAATGGACAATACAAAAATAAACAACAAACAATCTCATAGAAAATGGACAAAAAAATGAGGAAACATTTCATTGAAAGGATATACAGACATAATATTAGCACAATAAAAAGTGTTTCACATTATTAGCTATTAGGAAAATTAAAACCTGTCAGAAAGGCTAAAATAAAAAATAGTGACAACACCAAGGCTAGAGAAATGCGGTTCTTTGCACAGATCTGGTGGAAATGCAGAACAGTACGGCCACTCCGAGAAGTTCTGGAAAAACTAAATGTTCCTATACTACGTGACGCAATTGATCGAGTTTCTCTGAATTTAAAGATACCATAAAAATCATAAATGGGCCAGCAGGTGGCATGGTTAAGGTGGCTGAATCCCACAAGTCCAACTGCCCTGTTCAAGTACCAGACCCTGTGCTTGAAAAATGCTCCAGGCTCGTGTGTGTGTGTGTGTGTGTGTGTGTGTGTGTGTCCAAAATCTCAAAAGGAGGACTGGGGCGGGGATTGCCGCATGGCCATCGCCCACGGGGATGCTTTTTCTCCACCTCTCGTCCTTTTCTGGTGAGTGCAGGTGCCTTCTAGCGAAGTCATAACAGGCAGTGAAAAGTGAAGGGCTGGAGGTGGTACCGCCCACTTAGGAGAAGACTGGAGAGTACTCTGTACGAGATTTTAAAGCCAAGTACAAGGGTCCCTTGAATATTTAGACACAATACACACCTTATTCATACACAATAGAGCAACCATTTCTCCTTTATTCAGTTCCACTCAGTAAATATTTAATATTATTAAAAGAAGTGCAATGCTTAATTTCTTCAACAGCAAATATTTGAACGTCTGTAAGAAATTAAGAAAAATCCAAGAAATCGTTTCTTCCTTCAGTGAACATGTAATATACAGGGAGAGGAGACTTATATACCTAAAATAATTACTGAAAGATTAATGCTACGTTCCAGACTGCGGTCTAAGAACAGTGTATATTTGGAAGTGAGGTTTCATGAACAAAGAACCTCAGATTTTCAGGGAAAAGAGTGTTAAAATAGCAATCTTTTACAAGGAATTTCCCTAATTGAATGAGGAAGTGCTGGGAAGAATTTTCTCAAAGCAGAACATAGCTAATGAGAACTTGAGAGTTCAAATGTGCTGCTATTGTTACCATGAGTCTGAGACGTATTCTTCTTCCTCGGCTATCAATAAATCATGGAACTGCCTTCTTTTCTTCATCCCCTGAAGCAGACCGATCTATTCAAAAAGAATTCTATTAAATCCAAGAACTAGCAAAATAAGAAACAAGAAAATACAGTATAAGGAGTCACAAAATAATTTTTTTCTCTAGCATGAAGAGAAAGCAGAGTGAAAAACGTAATAGTTCCTTTATTATTTTTCAAGACATGAAGGCAAAATAAAAGAACCAATTTAAAGGAGCAGCAGATGGCATAATGGTTACCTCACCGGATTCCCATATGGCCAACTGCGGTTCGAGTTCCGGACCTGGAAGCTTGAAACTCACACGGGGCATGTGTGCATATGTGCCCCGAATTCTAAGAGCAGAAAGGAGGAGAAGGAGGGTGATTTCTCTTCTTCTCTCTGTCTCTGTGTGTGTCTTTGGTGACCACACACACCCCATAGCAAAAATCTCTTTTTAAAATAACTAATTTATATTCATCTTACTTAATATCTTCAAATGATAGAAGATTATTAAAAAGTGATGACTCTTTCTAGTAGAAACCAAGGATGATAATGTGAATCTTTAGTAAACAGGGCAATATCTAAATCTGTTATAAAAGTTCACAGAAAATTAATTACTCAGTACGTAGCCTATGCTCCTCCAGAATTTATAAAAGATTAAATTATATTTAATCATTTACCCACCTGTGGGACGCTAGAAATTTCTAAAAAGTGATCATACTTTGCATTTTAAATCTATTTAGATCAAACAAATCTAATTTATCCTAAAAATACGATAATGGAATTTTAAAGTTATATATGTTTAAAATATTTCTTTAAAGTCTTATGAGCTTTAATGAACTAAAAATTGTTTCTTTACATAATTATTATCACCTCCCCCCATTCAAAATATCTAAAAGTGCAAGAAATCTGTTAACTATCTATGTGTCAGGCACTATTTTTATTGGATATTAAAAAAAAATAATGAAAAGAGATGGAAGTGCCTTTAGTGAATTTAAAATAACGGAGAAGAGTTATGCTCTCAGTTACACTTAAAATACCGTTTTTTTCTCCTGAGGCAAAACCTCTGAAAAAAGTAATGTCTTCCTGGTTCAAAGGTATCGCAGGATTGCCAGATCTGGCCAAGAAGGGGTAACAGCAATCTTCCAACCTACATCATTTAAACATCTGAATAAAATACATAAGATTATAACTTGCATTACATGAATAATAAGCAACAACAGATAGTGACACTAAAAATAAAGGAGCCCTGAGAGGGCCCCAACTCACTGTCCAGAGACAATCTCCACGCAGTGACACCGAGGCGGGGACCCCTTCTGACCAGCGTTCACCCAGAGTCAAGGCAGGGGTGGTCTGATTCCCACCAGCCGGAGTGGAAGAGCTCCTGATGAAGAAGTCCTTGGACAGATTACTCAGAACAAAGTCGTCTTACTTATGAAAAAGTTAAAACAGTCCCCAGACTGAAAGCCATTTTAGATCCATTTCACAAAGCTTTAAAGCCTGGCCAGAAAGGGTCCACATGCTTTGTCATTCATCTACCCCCGAACAATGCTCACACATATTTGCAAGAATTAACATTCTCCGGCACATAGCAAGGTAACAATTATGTGTGACAGCCAATGAAATCACCCAATAGGAAAGTAAAGCCACAGAGGACGGAAGAGCAACCCATTACTCTCCACCTAGAAACGGCACGACTGAAAGGACCAGTAAGCAAGAACATTCAGGTATTTTAACTCTACTTAATATAGTAAGGAAGAAATAGGGAAGATTGAACATGTTAAGTAGAGACATAGGAGCTATGAAAACAAAAGAAATGAAATTTCGGGAACCAGCAGTTAGCGTAATGGCTATGTCGCTGGACTCCCACGTAGTCGACCGCGGTTCGCGTTCCGGACCCGGTGGCTTAAAACTCACGCCGGGCGCGTGTGCGTGCGTGCCCAAGATCCCCAGAGGAGAATGGAGGAGAAGGGATTGCGGCGTGACCATCTCCCCTGGGGGGTGATTTCTCGCTTTCTGTCTCTAATGTCTCTCTCTGTCTGTCTGGCGAGCGCACGCGCCCTACAGTGAAAATCTCTCCAAAAAAAAAAAAAAAGAAATGAAATTTCCAATAGGAAAATTAGAAAGAAATAAAAAATACTAGATTAGACAATTAAAAATAAAAAGGTGAGTGAACTTGAAGACACAGCAATAGAAACGCCCTGTGTTGAAGCCCCAGAAGGAAAATGATGGGGAAAAGAAACAGAGCAGGAGAGTGGTTCCACTCATTCAAGCAGCTCAGTGTATTTGCCATGGTAGACCCCGAAGGAAAGAAAAAAAAGAGGGAAAAAGCTGATCCAGAATTCTTTACCCAGCACAAATATCTTTCAGAAACAAAACTGAAATAGAGACATCCGCAGAGATATGATAGCTGAAAGAATTCATCAACAAAAGAAAAAAATGATTACCAAAGGTCTATAGCAAAAGAACATTGAAATTTCTTTAGGCAGAAGAACAGTAACACGAGAGAAACGCAGATTTACAAAACGAAAGAACATTAAGCAGTGATTACATGACTTTAAAAGAAAGCATTTCTTATTTATATAAAACTTTTTTAATTTAATTTGTTTCTTTTTGTATATGCATTCAATCGCAGTGTTTAAAAACAAAATAATATACGGAGCAGGTTATGAAGCATGGAGGAGGAAACGCACAGCCACGTCATCATAGGTCAGGAGGGCCCAAGTAGGAGCATGCTCTTGTACGACGGGGTGCCATCCAGCATGGAGTTTGAAACACTGAAGGTAGGACAGAGCCATGCGAAGACAGACACTAAAATTCTCAGCCTATGAAAGATATGGCAAATGACCACAATGACATCAAATTTAAAATCGATAATGGAAAGATCGGTGGTAAATCCTCAAATAACTGGGAACAACCTAAAACACTTCTGAGTAATCAATGAGTATGTTTAAAAAATAAATAAAATCTAGAAAGTATTCTGAAGAGAGACTATTTTCAAAGAACACTTTGAAATAAAAATGTATGCATAATAAATACAATATGTTAAAATGTGTAAGATGAAGTAAAAAAATAATTAAAGGTAAATCCATAGCATCAAATATTTATATTAGAAAAGCAGAAAAGTCTTAAATCAGTAACTTTTAGCCTTAACCTTAAGAACCAAGGAAAAGGAGAAAACCCCAAACCCAAGTCAAGAGTGGAGAAGAAATAAGAAATCTCAGAGGGGGAATCAAGACAGTAAAATAAAGTAAAAACAGAAAACAATTCTCAAAGTATGAATTCAGGAGGTGGTTCTTTGAAAAAAAATCAATAACACTAATCAAATTATAATCCAACTAATCAGAGAAAACTGAGAAGGTAAAATTACTCATTTAAATGATGGATGAAATCACTATAAATCTATAGCTATTAAAACAATTACAATGCGATATGAAAACCCTATGCCAATCGGTGAGACAAATTATGTAAAAGTGACACATTCCTTAAAAAAAATAAAAGTTCAGTTTAAAAGATATAATTTCTACAACTCTATGTTTAAGTCTACATTTAAAACTTTCCTATGATGAAAACAGAGACTCAAACTATTATGTAGTAGTAAATTCTTTTGAGGCAGGAATAATAAAAATTATATTCAAAATCTGTGAGAATTTAAGAATAGGGACTATTTCATGGTTTTATAATTATGAGGCCCCTTTTTCTGACAATGAGACCAAGTTGAGTTATTCTAGATATACAAGATGAGTAAAATATTAAAAAGTCAATCAATGCATTTTACCATTAATGTAGTTTTTTAATAGAGCCTAAAAATAAACATTACTAAAAATTAGATACTATTATCCCAATAGATGTATGAAAAGTATCTGACAAAATCCATCTCCCTCTTCAATAAAGTATGCAATAAAAACTTTTAGCAAACTGAAGCGTCGTGAACTTACTCAGCCTAATAAAAGAGGTATCCTAAAAAAAAAAATCAAACAAATGCATTTAATGGCAGAAAAGTGACTCCATTCCCCCTAAAGTTGTAAACAAGAGAAGAATGTCCACTCTGAAACAGAACACCTGCTGTCCGCACTTCTGCTCAGCATTGCACCTGGTGCTTTGGCTATTTCAAGAGGCGATTAACAGAAATTGAAGACATGAAGACTGAACAGAGATGAGTAAACTGCATGCATACATAAAAACTTACCTGTGGACGACATGACTGTCTCTATGAAAATTCTACAAAAATCTCCCTAACAGTTTCTAAAACTTATGAGTTATTTCAATGTTCCAGAATTCAAGATCGACATGAAAAAAATCAATTGCATTCTATATACTACAACAATCAGAAGTTGAAACTTCAAATACCACTCATACTAGTATGAAAAGATATGAAATACAAAAGATATGTGAGACCCCCGAATGGCCAAGCACCAGCCACTGAGAGAGCTATAATTTACAGATAGACTTTCGTTATGGGCAGAAAATTCAATATCAATACAATAACAATTCTCCACAAGTTGATCTATAGATTCAATGCAATCTCAATCAAAATTCTAGCAATTTTTCTCTCCAAAGGCTAGCTGATGAAATTAGGGAAGAAAAACAAAGAGGAAAAGCCTCCACTAATTGATGCCAAGATGTGCCCTGAGGTGACAATAATCAATATAGTGTGACATTGGCCACAGATAAATAAGAGGCCCAGCCGCAGAGGCACAGGTGCGAGAGCGCTGCTCGGCAATGCTGCAGCCACCTGGAAGGCCAGTGCAGCTCCCCATGACCTGACACGCATGAGCACGCATGTGCACACACGCATGAGCACACGCATGTGCCTGTGATAGCTAGAGGCTGGCTGAGTGAGGGCCATGGCCTGAAGAGCCTCTGCCTCTCTCTGTCTCTCAAGAAGTAAAATAAACCTTAGCAATACATAAATAAAAGCATATTGCCACACGATAAAAAGTCCAGGAACAGACCTACCCACGCATGCTCAGTTCCTTTTCATAAAAGGCATACAGACAACTCAGTGCAGAAGAAACAGTCTTTTCAAACAGTGATGCTGGAAATATTGGTGATTTCTCTGCAAAAAATGAATTCCAATGCATATTGCACAGTACCTACAAAATACAATTCTACATGTGCCATAGATCTAAATATAAAAGCTAAACCTAGAAGATATCTAGGGAAGAAAATAGATTTTTCTGGGATCTGCAGTTGGAAAATTATTTCCTACATAAAAATAATCTATCATCTGTCTGTCTATGTTCAGAGACAATAAAATACATACTGCATTTAGAAACAGTGTGAAGGTGGGTCAGACTAAAAAGGGGTTGCATATATATGTATATTTGCATATAAATATGCACAAATATACACATACATATATTTCATGGAAAACAGACTAGCACACCAGTGGATCTCATGAAGTTCATGGAGGTGAAAAGCCTATACATAGATATCAATTTTCTGTGTACCTAAATAAATTCATATTTTAATTCCACTTCTCCACAAACTGGAGCTCACGAGGCGTTTTAATGAAGTACTCATTTTGAGCGTAAGTGAAGTTTGGAGAACACGTGAAGCGGCTCCATACCTCCCCCACCGGCTCGTAGCTGGACACCCAGCGCGAGGACAGCCAGCGTCTCTCCTGAGCGAGGGGTGCCTGGGAAGCTCCTCCTGCGAGGTGTGGCTGGAAGGACGAGTGCACCTCTAAACCGCCTGTCGCCTCCCTGTGCTGGAAGGTGGCACGCTACTCGAGACACTGGGCCAGGGGGCTGCGCACTTGACCAGGCAGCCGGGTCCACGCATGGCAGCCAGTGAGTCAAGAGACAAGGCATCGGGACGAGGAGAACGACTTTATCTGGAGTTTCAGCAGACCAGTAGGACGGCGGACTCATGTCCTGAAGAGCCATCTTAAGAAAGGGCGGAATGAAGGTTGTTCCTACGTTAGAGAAAGGGGGACAGGAGGTGACCAGTGGCCACAGATTTCTGGGCACAGGTGTCCCGGGAGGCTGTGAAAGCAGGTGAGGACCCAGCACACACGCCATCTACGTGACTTGGCAGCGATCTGCAACCCCCTGGATCAGGGGGTGTTTTCCAGCATCCCGAGGTTGCTCCCCTCCCCTTTGCACACGGCACTTTCTGGGAAAAAGTCAGTTAGTGAAGCCCACCTTCAAGGTCAGGGGGAGAAGCTTCTCCTCACAGAAGGAGAAGTGATTTCATAAATTATTTGGAATTCTCCGGTGTGGAAGGTTTGCCTCTTCTCCTCCATCTGTTTCTATATGAGGTATTAGGTATTTCTCTCCCATGTTCAGTTACAATCTAAGTCTACATTATCTACACTGCTGCTCTAGTTGTTCCAACTTCGGCTGTTGGGGGCCCTTCCAGGCTGACTTCCGGGTCCCTCTGATGGGCTCACATTCCTGTGTTTTGGGTACCTCCCGCCGTCTGGCACTGTGAGACATCCCAGCCTCACCTTGCATATTCCCTACCGCAGACTCAGCGTCCACTCTGCGCTAAAAGGTCTGGTTTCTCACGTTGGAGAAAGTGAGAATCTGACGCGGTGTTCTCGCCGCCACTAAGTGACAGCAGCTTTGGAGGGCTCTCAGTGGGAAAAAGCTAGGGAATAGAGCTCCCCGGCCAACCCATGTCCACCCACAAATCTACGTATTCTGCTGTCTCCGTGTGAGGCCGTTCCGTCACCCACGAGCTCATGCCATGCAAGGCCACAGACAAGCCGTGTTCTGTGTATAAGTTTATCTCTTCTTCAGGTTTAACGTTTTTTAGAGAGAGAGATTTTTGCTGTAGTGTGTGTTCACTTGACAGAGAGACAGAGACAGAAAGCAAGAAATCACCCCCCTGGGCGGGGATGGCCATGCCACTGTCTCTTCTCCTCCATTCTCCTCTAGGAACTTTGGGCATGCACACACATGCACCTGGCATGAATTTTAAGCTGCCGGGTCTGGGACTCGAACCGTAGTCAACTATGTGGGAGCCCAGCGATGTAACTGTTAAGTGCCATCTGCTGGCCGCTATGTTTTAACAGTGTTATGAATAAAAGTTTGGGGAAAATAATGAAACATCTAGTAAGAAAGTACATTTGGTCTGCGTAACTGTTGACTTGGAATTTGGTAAAGTTTTCCACTTATTTGTTAACAGAATTTTTCCATTTTTACTTTTATTCTTAAAGTAGAAAATAGAAATATAATTTTGGTCTGTAATTTTTCACCGTAAAAGAGAATATAGCAAAGTGGGCTTGAGTGGGTTTTGAAACTGGGTTTTTAATCTTCTCTATTCTACAGATTTGATATTGGCAAGATAAAAACTCTTGGTCCTCTAATATTTCCAGCAATGCATCTTCGTCTGTGTAACAGTTGATTGTCTTGATACAAAGTCTCAAACAGATGGCTATCTAGGAGTGACCCCGCTGTCCACGGGCTGGCACTGGAACCTGTGCTCTCTAATCAGGCTTCCAGCCTGGCATCTGTATCACATTGTTTCCAAATAATAGACTTTTAGAGTTAGAGAAAAAGCGAGGGAACAACTAAGGGAAAGAAAACAGAATTCCCACTTACCCGGTTCTACCCAGAAGAACAGTTCACCTGTGGCTAAGGTCTTGTGATGGCGGCCTATGCTGTAATTGATAAGCTAATATCTCTACATTATCGGGAACTAAAGTCCTCAGTTTACATTAGGGCTCACTGTGATGTAAATGTTTGAGATTTTGCAAATGTATGCACCCTCTCCTAGAGAATCATTCAGAAGTTTCCCAGCCTCAAAACCCCGTGTTCTCACAAGTCCTCCTTGTCTCCCTACCCCAAACCAGGCAGTCAGGAAGCTCTGTCCCCACAGCTCTGCCTTTTCCAGAATACCACAGCTGGAATCCCACAGTAGCCTTGCAAGACTGGCTTCTTCCCAGTTGTAATACACTTGGCTCACGGCCCAGTGGCTGTGGCTCAGCAGTAATGCCCAGCCCTGCAAGCCCACAAGCCACATGGCCAACTGCGGTTAGGACTCCCTGGTTTGCCTGGAAACACAGCAGGCAACCAGGGGCCTGCGGAGCCGGAAGACAGGAAAAGAGCAATACCGCGTGACTGGGTCCTGGCGGGGGCTCTCAATCTCTGTCCGCTCTTGTACATGTGCGCATGTGTGTGTGTATGTGCACACGCTCGGTCATCAAAAAGAATGCAAGATATGCAAGACTCAATGTAAAGTAACTGCAAAAAAAAGCAAGATAATGCGGAACAGCCTGGAATGGAGTATCTAACTGGGTATCAGGAGGAGGAGGAGTCAACGGACTAGATTAATCCAGAGATTGAAGCCACGGTAACCGGGAGGAGGGTCGTAACAGACAAAGGAACGCCGCAGGCGGAGGGTTTATTGATGAGAAAACACTAATTAAATGTTAAGATTGTCATACTTGAGCCAGGTTCAGGGAGTCTGGGTGCAGAGTTCTGTCAGTAACGGACTCAGGGCCAGATCCCCAGAGAACAGTCTGATGCTTGGCTTCCCCAGCACGGCGCCCACACCCCAGACTCTTCTGGAATGCAGACGGCCGAACCCTTCTAGGTTTGTAAGCGGGTACCGACACCTGTCCAATCTATCTCTAGTTCACGCACCTCCCCCACACTTCAGAAACCACGGGAATGTGGAAAACAATAGCCATCACATCCCACAGGGAATTAAGGTCACTTAATTAAACAAGGGCTTGTATTAAAAATAGAAGTTCTTGTTTCCCAAAGCCAGTTATGCCAGGGAGACCCAATCCTAGTTCACGAACCTGCCCTTTTCCAGGCAGTCAATTGAGAAACTAGAGAAGCAGGCCCAGCCGGCAGAGCCGCCATGTTGGCCCCCTGCAGGGTGAGAAGCCAAGTGACCCACCGCAGGTTCAGAGCCCCAAGTCAACTCGCTGACATGTACGTCCTCTGGGAGCACCAGAATCCTGCAGAGCTGGAGGGCTGGGGAGGAATACAACGTGGTGATCAGAGGTGCCCCTCTCTCTCCCTGTCTCTCTGTCTCTCTCTCTCTCTCTCACAAGCACACATGCTCTTCACCATACAAGAAAAGATTAAGAAAGCAGACTTCTGCGACCAGTAGATGGCATAATGATTACATTGCTGGACTCGCACATGGCTGACCACAGTTCAAGTCCTGGACCCAGCAGCTTGGAACTCACACCAGGTGCATGCATGTGTGTGCCCAAAATCCCAAGCAGGAAGGGACTGCAGTGTGGCTGTTCCCCCAGGGGGTTATTTCTTGCTGTCTCTCCAGCAAGTGCATGCATCCTATAGCAAAAATCTCCCTTAAAAAGAGAGAGAGAGAAAGAGAGAGAAAGAAAGAAAGGAAAAAGGAAGTAAGGAAAGAAGGGTGGGAGGGAGGAAGGAAGGAAGGAAAGGGAAGGGAAGGGAAGGAAAGAGAGAGAGAGAGAGAGAGAAGCATGCGACTCCCTCTTCCTCTCTTCAGCTGCACCCCCCAACACACCACGCGCTGCGTTCATGTCCTAACCCCTGCCCCAGCCTCCTCCTGCCATGCTGTCCTGCTCTGAGGCCTGGGACTCCACACCCTGCCTACTAACGGAGCTCACAGATGCCAGTCTTTTTCTCCACGACACCCTGAGCGGAGTTCGGAGCCCCTTCCCTCACACAGCCCCCTCCACTATTTGAAATCTTATTATGGCTCATTTTTCAAGATGTAAAGACTTCCAGGCTGCTCACCCAAGAAGCCTCTTTTAATATGTAATCAATTTACCCTAAACCCATAGATTGGTCTTCACTTCTCTCATGCATATCTCTGTTGGTGTCTGCCTCGTAACGGGGTGTATGGCACAGATAACAGCAGCTTTTATTCAGAATTTTCCTTTTCCATTTCCCACTATTTTTTATTAAAGAGAATATGTCCTTTCTGAGAGACACACACAAGAGCAAACCAAACACATTGAATTTAAACACACATGTGCTCACATGCATGTACAAACATGTATGTTATACACCCACGTGCGCATATGCATGTATATACACACACACAACCACACGTGTTTATATATTTAATAGATCAGCAATTGCTTCAGCCATTCTCATAATTTTGTTTAGAGAGATTTTCGCTCTAGGGCCTGTGCACTTGCCAGAGAGACGGAAAGAGATCCTCTTGGGGTTTTGGGCACACATGCACACATGTCTGGCGTGAGTTTCAAGCCTCTGGGTCTGGGACTCGAACCGCTGTCAGCCATGTGGAAGTCCAGTGACATACCCATTATGCCATCTGCTGGTCCCCATTTCTGCTATTCTTAATACCCATTAGCAAGACAAATCTGAAGAGCGAAACATCTTCAAACAGTGGAAACAGTGTGAGATTGCCGATACCAATTCTTTCCCTCTAGCTGAAATGCATTGCTAGAAATGAGAATCTTAAGGAGGGTGGAATAAAACCCAAGGGAAAATATTTACACAATTCCTTTTGAAAAAGATGCTATTCAAAAACAGCTGAGATTTATCAAATAATATTATAAAATACTCTAATTAAAGGCACTTTTAATCTTATTTTTATTATCTAAAATATTTAATGTTTTATATTTCTCATAACAAAAATTAAAATAGCAGGCCAGCCAGTGGACTAATTAGCTTTAGTGCATTTGAAATTTTCTCTTTATCAGATACATAGGAAATGCTGACTAGGATCATCCCTCGAAGAGATTCATTTCCAATCTAATTTTATTTCACTTTTTATATTTGATAACAACTAAACTTTCTGAAGTTGTATACTCATTATCGCTATAAAGGTATCTAAACCTGAGAAGGAATGGAATGCTTCACGGCCCTCTTGTCAACACAAACCAACTGAAAGCTGCAATGTGTTTCATCGTGTGGCACAAATACGGTACTGAGTTATAAACTCAAAATGTTAAACCACTTTTTAAAACACCGTAGCACATGGAACCAGCAGATGGCGTAATGGCTATGTTGCTGGACCCCCATGTAGTTGACCACGGTTCAAGTCCCAGACCCAGTGGCTTAAACACACATTGGGCGCATGAGCGTGTGTGCCCAAGATCCCGAGAGGAGAATGGAGAAGGGATTGTGGCGTGCCCATCCCCCCTGGGGGGTAATTTCTCGCTTTCTGTCTCTCTGTCTCTCTCTGTCTTTCTGGTGAGTGCACGCGCCTTATAGCAAAAACCTCTCAAAAAAAAAAAAAATACTATAGCACAGTGTGCTCAAAGTACTCTCAAAAATCCATTCCATGAAGAGCATTTGGACCATTAGGAGCAAAGCAGAGGCACGTACCAAGTATGATAAACACAGCGTTCCTCCTCATCAGGCAGTCTCCCCGAGGAACCTGAAGCTGGGGTATGTGGGCCTGTGGGTGTCTGTGTCAGGGACACCAAGGACACACAGAAACTGACCCCATGCAAGGGACACAGGGACCCTGCTGCCCTACCCCGGCCACGCTGTGCGGCCACTCAGAGTTGGCCCCACCAGCCACCTCCCTAGATAAAGCCTGGCCCCTGAGTTCCATCACTCCGCATCAGGTGTATGTGCATAAGCATATGAGAATGAGGTCTATTATAAGAATTATGGATGACTCACAGACTTCCAATTAGATCAAAACATTCACATTCAACTTATATATGTATAACAATATATATGTACGGCTAAAATGATTATACTAACTCAAGAAAATTCATTTTGTTTCATTAGATAAAATGATTCCAAAAGGGTAAATTGTTTTTTGGGTTTTTTTTGAGAGGTTTTCGCTATAGGGCGCGTGCACCCGCCAGACAGACAGAGAGAGACATAGAGACAGAAAGCGAGAAATCACCCCCCAAAGGGGATGGCCATGCCGCAATCCCTTCTCCATTCTCCTCTCAGGACCTTGGGCACACACGCACACGCGCCCGGCGTGAGTTTTAAGACACCAGGTCCAGGACGCGAACCGTGGTCGACTACGTGGGAGTCCAGCAACATAGCCATTACGCTAACTGCTGGTTCTCCAAAGGGGTAAATTGTTTAAATATTATTTAAATTATTGAGATATGAATCTACAGAGGAATTATTAATAGAATGACACTAAAGTTCCAGGGTGACAGAAAAGTGTAAATTTCCAGATGTTAATAAGAAGTTGTCATTTACTGTTTTTTCCAACCTTAATAGTAACAGAGCAAATCGGTTCTGGTATTTAGATTCTGTGGCTTATATTTTTAAAAGTAACAGAACAGTTTTATTTTTAAATGTTAACATTTACAATCTGCCAAAAATTGTGTCCTTGGGACCTACTTAAAATTATAATGGGAAATTTTAGGTGAAACTTATGGAAGTCCGTGAGGGAGCAGAGATTGCGAAAATGTTCTGAAATGCAGATGAGCACATACCCACAACCTCTGAGCACAGGCGTTGCTTTTCAACTCCAGATTTTACCGACATAACTCCGCAGACCCTCTCACTGCCTGGGAAGGCCGAGTCTCCCTCAGGGAGCCATCCCTGTGTATTTAAACACGCCCGCGTTAATCTCCTGTATCCAACGGCTCGTATTAGAAATTAAATCAATCGCTTCTCCTTTCTCCAACGAAGATATAGAACGACTATTCATTTATTTTATAAAATAACCCAGCGTCCATACACAAAATGTATTCCTATGCTTACGTTATCAACCCTTTAATTCATTTATCTAGTTAAATCAAACTCTTCAAGCTTCGCCAAGAAATCTATGTAGCAAAATTGAAATTCTATTTCTTTCTCCTTGAAAGCAGTGTATAGGATTTTGAGCTTTTGTAATGCCAGATAAAGCTTAAGTAAGGTTTTAAGACCAGATTACTTTCGCATGTGAAACCCTGAGCCGCTTTGAACTGGAATTTACTATACCCTCCACCCACGGAACATGTATTTAATTCACAAAGGAAAACTAGGTTTATCAATTAAAATGGTTTATAAACTCCGTAGTAACAGTCAGTTTACAGAGGAGAAGAATTTTCTAAAAATACAGAACAAGCTGTTTGAGCACCGAGCCCTGCTGACCCTCTAAAACACCAGCAAATTGATGTGCGGCGTCCTCATTTGCAGAGATCAAACATACACTGAAAACCCGAAGAGCTGAAATGCCAGCGACATGAGGCAGGCTAAGCAACTCCTGCAAAACGAGGTCTTCATGAGCCTCAGGGACAAAGCACTGGCGCGGGTGACGTCGGAAGGCAGTCTCAGCGCAGAAGAGTCAAAGGCCTGAGGAGCTCGGAGACCCCGGGCAGCTGGACACATCACAGCCTCCCCACAACCCATCTATGCACTTCCAAGCCTAAAATGAGTGTTGGGCTTAAAACAAAAGTCGGGGCCAGGTAGAAGGCAACTCCTTGCGAAGCTGACCCACTTGGGAAGGTTCTGGGTTCCTGTCCAAAGATCTCGGAACACGTTGGGCACACGTGTGCCCATGACCCCCAGTGACCCGGGGCTGGCTAACTGGCTAAGCTGGCTGGACCGTGGTGTGGGAGACTCTGCTGCGGGTGTCCTCCCTCCCTTATAGAAAGAACAAATGAACTTCTTTTTGTGTGTGTATGTGTGGAAAGATTTTCACTGTAGGGCACGTGCGCTCGCCAGACAGACAGAGAGAGACAGAGAGACAGAAAGCGAGAAATCACCCCCCAGGGGGGATGGTCACGCCGCAATCCCTTCTCCTCCATTCTCCTCTCGGGATCTTGGGCACGCACGCACACGCGCCCGGCGTGAGTTTTAAGCCACCGGGTCTGGGACACGAACCGCGGTCGACTACGTGGGAGTCCAGCGACATAGCCATTACGCTAACTGCTGGTTCCCAAGAACAAATAAACTTCTAAACACGAGTTATTTATTTACTTGCATGGCTCTGATGCCTGGCTGTGCTCAGCCTCGTGGCTCTTAGGACCTCCCAGGCAGCTGCAGTAGGTGGTGCTGGGTGGGGTCCTCCTCCGTGTCGGCTGGTGGTGCTGGCAGCCGGCACCTCGGCTGTGGTCAGCAGCTGGGGCAGTCCCTCCGGCGACAGCGTGCTCTAGGAGAAGCAGTGAGGAGCTGTGCGCTGACCTCGCGTCGTGGCCACACGTCCTCCAGATCAACGGGAAAGAGCCAGACCCCCGCGGCCTGGAGGAGCTGGGAGCTCCAGGAAAAGCCTACAGTTCCTCAGTCCTCCCAAACAGGGAGTCAGGGACCCTGCTGTGGTGGCTCAGGCAGGGCGCACCCCTCTGCAGTGCTGAGGTCACATGCGGTTTAGATCCCAGGTCGACCTAAGACAGGACAGGAACAAGCGCAAGTGCGCGCGCACACACACACACACATACGCACACACATACGCACACACATGCACACACATGTACGCACATGCACGCACACACATGCACACGATCCCGGCCGGCTGGAAGGCTGTAGCCACTGAGGTTTGACAAGACTGCCGAGGTACCTCTTTTTCTCTCAAAAGAAAGAAAATTAATAAACTTGGGCAATATTGAAACTCCGGATGAAGTCAAACCCACTTGTCATCCTGCATGATATGAAGTCAGTCCCTACATTTGATGGTCTTTTCCGTCCGAACAAGAGCTCGGCCTTCTGGGGAAGGGAGGAGCTGGGCCGACTGAACTGCTCTCATACTGACAGAATGACTGATCTCAAAACTCACCATTTCTGGTTTTGAATCCCTTCCTAGGATCGGCTAGAGTCTCATTGTATTGCCATCAAATACAACTTCAGGGCCAGGGTTCTATCATCTAAAAATCCTTGTTGAGATGACGCCATTGGTTTGATTCTGGGGGACCCAGCTCCCCCAGTAAAATCTCTCAGCCCAAAGGCCTGAAAACTACAAGGACAGTTGTCAGCCCTGTGCAAGCCCAGCACACGACAGCATCAGCGCGCCGGAGCCAGGGACACGGCAAATCGCAGGGAAGTCAGCCCGACCCCCAGTCACGGGCAGCCTGTGTCCTGGCGAACACCCGTGGCAGCTTCTAGGAGGCCACTCCTCACGGCCCCCGCCACATGGAAACCACAACTGCACCTGGGTGTTCTCAGCCAACGCCCTGCCAGAGCTGCTGCGAGTCCCAGACCCATTTTAAATGTGCAGCCCCCTTCTTCCCCAGTCCGCCCCAAAGTGCTCCCAGGAGGGATGGTCGTGGAAACATGAACAGCGCGTGGGGTTTCATACACCTCAGGCACAGTACACAGCCGTGACCGGCTGCCACCTGGCTCTCCCGTCCTCAGTCCCCGGGAAACTGCTGCAGGACACCCCGAGACTCTCAGAAGCTGTTCACAAAGAGCATTTGCCAGGCCTGCTCCCAGAAGGCCCTGGTCTTCTCAGCGCCTCTACGGGACTGCCTTGTTTTTCCTGAGGCCTTTGCAGAGGACCGAACAGCCAACCGAGAGGTGGCCCTGGTGTGGAATCATCTTCCTTTATGCTAAACAGCTTGGAGAATTTCTACCATCTTGAAAAGGGCTGGGAATGTGTTCTATACTAAGTGAACCCAAATCTCTTGGATAAGACATTTGGAATTTGGCCCGAGAGCTGCACAGTTCCTTTATTCTCCCTCTCTTTCCTCAGTGGGCGAGAACAAACCAAGGGCTGCCTTCCACAATCTGCCTGGGAGCGGCTGAGCTGTGCTTCCAGGGTCCCTCAGCACAATTCCCACCCTTCCCACACGCGACGGTGTCACCCGGGTTCCTGCCACACGCGTGCCGTCTAGTTCCACATGCATGCTGTCGCCTCCCTACGCCCACAGGCCTGGTGCCCACGCTCGGCAAGGCCGTCCTCAGGGTTCCAGCCGTGTCCCCCGACCACAGCGCCTGCCGCACCCTGTCACGGCACTTGCCAGGACTAAACCTGCCTCAGTCCCCTGCGGGTGCCCCAGCCACTGGGAAGAGCAGAGGCGTAGGGACAGTAGCCCTTCCTGCTGCTGAGGACCTGCTGGGCTCAGCACCCAGGGCCTGGTCTCCCCAGGTGGCTTCTCCTTCCGTGTGTCCTGTCACCGGGGTGGTCGTCCCCAGGAGCCCTATGCCGTGCTGCTGGCCGGGGCATCTCCGTGGCCTCTGTCTGTGACTGCAGAGCTGGCTCAGGGGTGACCCCCCAGGATTTCCGGTGGAAGTTCCACCTGCTCCAGCCTCCAAGGGCATTTAGCACCTCTCCCTCCACAGCCAGAAGTCCATCAGCCTCGGGCGGGAGGTCCGTGGTGCCGCCCTATGGTGGGAGGTGACGGACTTGGGGCGACTTTAACACCACCACCGGACAGGGCAGATGGTGAGGCGAAACACACCCGGCCCTCCACTGTGCTCCCTCGGTACGTTCTCACATGCTACACAGACTCCCGGGTGCTACGAGAGTGAGCTGCAGAACGTTTCACATGAAACGACTTCGAAGTGGCCCCTTGTGGGAGGTGCACTCACTGAGCTATTACTAGGGCACCTGAGGGCTGGTCCCACCGCAGGGTCGGGCTGTGCAGGGGCAGCCAGACTCCACGGGACCCACTAGTGGCCTGGAAAACCCACTGGGCACATGCACATGTGCCACAAATCCCGGTCGGAAGGAGAAAGGGCGGGAAAGGATTACGGCATGACCACGCCCTGGCGGGGAGGGCCTCCTCATCCTCTCACATTTAAAAAGAGAGAGGGGAGGGGCATGAAGGAACTTCTGGGACGCCCGCAGGTTTTGTTTCTTGAGCTGGGTGCTGGTTAGACAGGGCGTGCACTCCACGGATGAGCATGGAGCCTTGGCTGTAGGATCCGTGTACTCGTACGTGGAGATAGAATGTCTCCATCAAAGACTACACTCAAATCACACAGACACAACTCACTTATCTATGGGCATTTGCTAGCATAGTAACTGTGAATTCCTCGGAAAAACTAAAATTCAAGCAAGCAAAGTTAAAGCTGCGTTCAGTTAGGGCTTCGACTTATGTAGTTTCATAACAGGTTAGCTCTAGGACCATTCGTATCTGTGTACTCTGAAAGTCTCAGCACTTACTCCATGAACTGTTTTATGATACATAATAATCTTAGAAACTATCTCTGAAGATTAAAGATGTGTGAACAGTTTGTATACTAGAATTACTCAAATGACTTTGCACCTAATCGAAGCCAGTTAAAATTACACCACAAAATAAAATCGTATTGCCCTCTATTATACTTCTTAAAGAAATCTTTTACAAAGTGAAAAAAACATTATAGGCTTTGGGATTCTTGCTGCCAGGATGTTCCCTTGTCTAGAATTTAAAAAAATAAAAAAAATAAAAACGTGAAATGAGCCGGCTTCCACGAAAGGACTACAGCTCAAATGTGTCCGAACAGCCTTCTGCTTTCCGTGTGCTCGCCGTGTAGAACTCAGGTGATTCGCAGCCGCGTCCCACGTACACCCGCCCACTCGCCATCAGGTGCACTGCCACAAATCTGGGGGGCAGGTGCGAGCACTGCCCTTCTGGCTCCTATCGTTTCCCTTCCCCTTCTTCTCTGGGAGCTCCCACCCACTTCTCCTTCTAAGGCTAACAGAATATTGTTTTAGCACTTTTGATGTTGGCCTCCTGGAGCCAAACGCCGGCCTTACAAATACTTTAACCACACAATGTTTCAGATTGTAGACTGTCTGTATGCAACGGATTATTTGCTACTGTTGCTGTAAGAAGATATAGGTAAAATACAGATTTAAAAAAGAATTTCCAGTAGGCATGTGTGCTCACTGGAGAAAGAAAGAAAGAGGGAAAAGGAGAGCGAGAAAGAATGAGAAAGTCCCTCCCCTGAAGGATGGTCATGCCAAAATCCCTTCTCCTTTCAGGATTGTGGGCATGCACACACATATGCCTGGTGTGTTTCTCAAGCTCTTGGTCCAGGACTTGAACTACATGCTTGGGCACATGAGGTCAGATGCCATAGCCACCACACCACCGGCTGGCCCTGAAGTACAGACCTTGAAAAAAAATCACCAGGTGATGTTGTTGGGTATCTATATGCTAATTTGAGATTTTTATATTTGGAGGAAAGTGTGAAACTACTGCAGTTCATACAGCAGTAGTAAGGTCTAGCAGGTGCTTTCATGCCACAGCAGTACAGTGGATAGTTTTAAGGATAGGCAGGATGTAACACAAAGGCTGAGGAAGTCCGACAGGCATCATATGTGCCTGTACAGGGAATGAAATCCAAAAATTTCAGAGGCATCTGAATATTTTAAAACATCCCATTATACAGCTAAAAAGAGATGACTTGCAGTTCTCAATTATCAATCAAGACCAAAAAAGAACACCCAGAATAACAGGCAGTTGATACTGCCACCCATGAGTCAACATAACATGATAAACATGATCTATTTGAGTATTCTCCTTTGGGCTCACAAATGGAGAGAGATTATTCTAAGATGGTAGTAAATTCTCCGACACCTCAGGAATTCAATTTATTCCAGGTGGATGGTCCAGAACTAATTTCTTAAAAACAGTGGTTCTCCTCACTTCATTAGTCAGCTGTCACTACCCTACTGCTGCCTAACGAAATGCCCCCGCACTCCATGGTTTTGAGCAATGCATTCCTCCTGGACGTGCTGGGGTGGGTAGAAGCCCTCCACGGGTGACAGCTACACACTGCGTATGGCAGACTTGAGGACACACGTCTGTCCACGTGTCTCTCCCCTCCTTGCACTAATGGGCTTGCCATGGCGTGTTCTCCAAACAATCGCACAGACAAGTGGGAAGTCGCAGTCATGGTAACGGTTTGGCCTGTGCTAAGGTCCTGTCCACCACCATGCCACAGACCAGCAAGTCCCATGGCAAGAGTCCATCCCGAAGGGTAGAGAAAGTAACCCATTGTCTGTGGGGAAGACTGCAGATAAGGAAGTACGAGGTAGCCAGGAAAGTCCTGATGCATCTTGTTGCCCAGAAAACAGAGAACAGTATGTCAGGACTCTTCCAACACCCCCACAGACACAGGAAGGGAGAGTTGGGGCAATCATCCTGCTTGCGACATGCTCCGTCTTAGAAATGAGCTGTCAGTGAACAGGACCCTAACTCTCCTGTCAAGTCACTTGCTAAAGAAACCTTAATCAACCCTTCACCTCCATCAACCCAAGGTGGACTCAAGATTAAGATGGAACTCAAAGACATCATGAAAAGGCAGAAGAGCAATTTCATATAAGACATGTTCAAATCCTGTTTTATGGTGGAAGACAAGGTTCTGTAGAACATTATTCTTTCACATGTGACTTAATTTAGTGAATCAGTATTACACACACATCCTCAGCCTTCAAATGTCTGCTCACTCATCTATCCACCCACAACACACACAAAATCATACTTCTGAAAGCTACGCAAGTATGTTCCCCAATTAAAATAATACAGCCTCAAGTCGCCTTTGTCGTTTTCAGCTACAAGTAGCACCAGGTGTCAATTCTGTTCTGTTCCCCTGGTGAAACACGTACCGCCAGGGAAAAGCAAAGCTTTGTGAGACGCCTGCTGTGCAAAGAGCTGAAACTGCCCAGAGGCAGGCCCGCCCAGCAAACCATGACTGGCTGCCAGCACTACTAAGCTAGAAGCCAAATTCTTGAACGTTTTCTCAAATGCAAATCTCTGTTATTTAGTTTTCCGAGCTTCATAGTAAACAGTCATCTCCCAGCGCCACCCTCTGAAGAGTCTCTGTGCCCTCTGTCTGGGCACATCACAGACACACGCTTCTTGCCAAGTACAGAACACGCCAATTGTGCCTGACGTGAGCACACAGCTCACTAATCATGACTTCGTTTCAAAAACTAATGCTCAGCCTGCTCTGCACATAGGAACTTCTACAACAAGGACCTATACCTCAGTAGGTTTAAATTATTTTCAACAGGCAGATAAGATTCTCCAGGAGCCTGTGATGGATCCTTCAATCACTCTTCTCGTCCAGAGGACCATCCGATTCTCCAGCAATGCCTCCTCTCCGCGGTGCTGCTCGGTGACTGTCAGCGCTAATAGCATCTCCCCAGAATAAAGCGGATCCACTTCCCTCACAGACAGCATTCCACAGACAGAGAATCTTGTCAAACGCACTTTGCTAAAATTAAAAAGAGAATGAGAGACGGTGCACAGAGCAGGTGGTGCCTACTCGAGGAGGGAATTCTATTTTTATGCTTCTAATATGCATTTCTCTTTTCCTAAACGTGACATTCCAGTTGCAGTAGAAGATGAAGTAAATCCTAACTGGGAATAAAAGTTATTTCTTGTCAAACCAGCAGTGCCAGGCCCGCAGAGCACACACACCTCCAGCGGGTAATAACCGTCCCCAGTTTGCAAGGTTGTGTATTTGCATCTGACTTTAAGTCAGTGGTTTGATCATTTATAAATCCCTGCTTCATTTTTTGTTTTTGTTAACTCTGGTGGTCACCCAAATATGGGCCATCCCTTGGCATTTCTAAGTACAGGTAGAGTATTCTTCATCAGAAATGCTTGGGACTGGAAGTGCTTCAAATTTGGGATTTTGTTATTGTTGTTGTTGTTGTTGTTTTGGAATATTTGCAAATACGTAATGAGATATCTTAGGGATGAGACCCAAGTCTAAACTTGAAATTTATTTATGTTTTCTATATACCCTGTTCACATAACCCAAAGGTAATTTTATACAGTATTTTGAATTTTTTTTTTTCACTGCAACCATCACATGAGGCCCACTGTGGAATCTCCCACTTGTGGGATCGTGTTGTTGCTGCAAATGTTTTGGATTTTTGTAGCATTTGGATATTGCATTTTGGAATTTGCATTTTTGGGGTAGGGATGCTCAACCCGTACTTGAATTAGGCATGATAGCATAGGCCTCTTCTTGGAAGCATGCGGTCCATAGCTTAGCAGCTTAGTGTAACCAGTTTCTCTCTCGATAAAGCCCAGAAACACTCCTCTCAACACAGCAGGGACACTGCCTGCTTCATTCTTGTGGCCCTGGCAGCTCAGCGGGGGGACTCCACCATGACACCTGCTGCAAAGGAAGAAAAAGGTTGAATACTTGCTATTACTTCAGGCCAAGTGACCAATGTCCTTTATGCTCACAACCAATTTATGAAAAACAGCCATACGATCTGCCTAGATATCCTCTGATCTAGAAAGTGCTAAGGCAGGACATACATCTTAGATTAGTGACAGTGCTCGAAATATTCCTCTTAACAAAAACCCCAGTGTGATGTAGTAAAGATTAAAGTTAGCACACCTGGCTTAGAGAGCAATTGGACTCTATTCTAATTTCCTCCCATCATGCTATCATTTGAATGATTCCCGTACTGGGGGCTGGTGTTACTGCAAACATGTTCAGTGAAAACTTAATCCCTTTTGGTATCTCAGGACAAGGAATGGGTGTGACAAGGTCACTGGGACAAGGCCCCCATGACTGAGTCCTGTTTATAAGAAGGGAAAGGAGGCTGGAGCAGCCTGTCTGCTCACAATTCTGCCTGCCATTTTGTGATGCTTCTGGTCCTTGCACCAGAATCATGAATCCAATAAACCTCTATTCTCTAAATTCACCTCATTTCTATAAGCAATCCAATAACACTCTAAAACACATGGTAAATCAAAATGCCACGTAAATAGCTCTGGGGAAAAGCTCTCTCATTCCACCTTGCCTGATCATAATCAGCATCAGGTGCTGTAAGAACAAGGCCAGTTGTACGTGGGGAATGGACACATTGTCTCAGAGTGCCCATACAATGCTAACAGATCCTCAAAAGGTACCCTCACATGTGATTTGGAGATGGAGCACAGACTTATGAATGGAGAACTTGAGGGACATGGCTTTCACCACTATGGTTTTACATGAGTGGCAGAGTGAGCTGGGGTGTGTGACTGGAATCACCGTGACTGGTGCATATTTCAGGCCCTTCCTGTCTCTCTCCTGGCAGGTCTATGAATAAGCCTGGTGCATACCAGGGACATCCTGAAGCAGCGAAGAGAAGGCGGAGCTTGACACGAGGTAAGCCTTTGTTAACCATTGAGTTCCACTTGCCACCATGATAATCTGCTGTTTCCTGTTACATTGGCATGGTTAAAAATGATAACCATGGAATACACAAGGAACAAATTAGTCATTGCAGTAGAGGAATGATACTGGTAAGTTACTGTCCAATAGAGAAAATTAAATTCAGTTCACACTCCAATGAGGAATTTACTTTGTAACCCATAGAAGAAATGCAGGAACAAACACAAACAAATGAGGTGATGTGGTTACGCTGCACTAGCAGAAAGCTGGTATCACCAGTTATAATACCCACACCTAATTGATCATAACCAAGGGAGACAACCTCTATGTTCAGCTCAGAGAGACAATTTAAGGAGAGTCTAGGCAAGTGCATAAATACATAGTTTTCACTGGTGCCTCACAGGAAGGAGATGCAGGCTGACGCAGAGTTTTTGGCATGGCTTGCATGTGAGAGATGCCGAGGTCAGAGAAGTATGTCCACAATTATCAGCTGCGGTACAGGTCCCGTCTCTCAGCAAATGCCATTTTGTGTTTATTCCTATTTATAAGATCCAAATTTAAAGAACTTGGTAAGGTGCAGATATACTCAGGCACCGCACCTTAATATTTGGTAAATAACTCTTGGGCAATAAAAGTAGGCAAATGGGTTGCACACCAGTCTCCACAGCCTACCATCTTGGCCCGACTTCTCAGAAGCTTAGCACCTGCTCCTCTCCCAGACGCCCTGCAGCCTTTAACCGGTGGCTATGTCACATCCCAGACGCCCTGCAGCCTTTAACAGGTGGCTATGTCACATCTTCTTTTGGATTTCTCTGTATGACCTCAGGCTTAGAACTTAAATATCTTACTTCTTTCTGCTCCTCATTCTACTTCCCTTTTTCTGCTTCCCACTCTACATCATAACTCTCCTTCCTACACCTTGTTCCTTAACTCTGAACTCAAATATCTAACGGCTTCCCAGATAACTGCTTCCATAACCACAGGGATTTCATTCAGTGTTTCACGTTGCATTTCTGACTTGCATCCCATATTCGAACTGTTCTCAGCCTTCCGGTCTCTCCCCGCGGGATGACGACACCACGCTCTGGTCTGTAATGCAAAAGGGTCCCGGAGTCACAGTGGGCCATTCTCTCTCCTCGTAGTCCACACCACGCTCTGGTCTGTAATGCAAAAGGGTCCTGGAGTCACAGTGGGCCATTCTCTCTCCTCATAGTCCACGCCTAGTCCCACTTCACCTTTTAAAACACATTCAGAATCTGACACATGACCACTGACACTGAGGGTCTTCTCTAAACCAATCGTGTTGGAAACACTGGCAATACAGGGGGTCTTCAGGAGGCTTGCGGAAAGTGTGTATTATGGAAAAAGATGTGCATGGGTTTCAGAAATGTTTGCACCGAAATAAGCTCGCAAGGTAATTCTACCTTTCCATGGGCTTTCTGAAGTCCCCTCAAACACTCCTGCATGCACAGTGGCAATGACCCGACTTACATGCCAGCACCTGCCTGGTGTAGACACACCTGTCTGCCCTGTTGCCCACCGTGCATCGTTGTCATTTCATCTGTCCCCTCCTCCGGGCCGTCAGGTCACTGGAAACTGTCACGTTTACAGTCGTAGACCCCTGTTCTTTTTCATTAACGCCAGGCCACGTTCTGGTTTGCTATGTCACTGATTCTGTTACACACCAACACGAACAGAAGCCAGAGACAATGCAGAAGGACGTTCTGGGCTGCCTGACCCTGGACGATGCTGCAACATCTCCCGTCTGGAGGTGAGGTGAGAAACATCAGCGGCTTTTCCATGGACTGGAGCAAACCACTGCTGGGCCAGACAGCGCTAGTCCTGTGTGACCAGCACCATCTGCAAAACCCACCTGAAAATCCATGAAGCCAACCGTAAAAAATGTTACTTGCCACCTTATCTACCTGGAGAACTTGCAAACCAATATTCCCAATGTGCCCAAATATGAATTACATAGCTTTCTCCATAAAGAAAAAATTACCAAGGATATTGACATTTATCTCAGCAGAAAACTCATTTTGAGTCGCTAGGTTTTATCTCAAGTATAAAGATTTGCATTTGAGGTGGGTTAACGTGAGCACTGAGGAACTTGATGCTCAGTGTTAATATTAGGGCTGGGGGTCCCACTTAGTCTCGGCGGGCAGACGGTGTGGTACTGACAGCGGGGGGCGGGGGGGAGCCTTGCTCACAGCCGACAGTTGCACACACGAAGGCGCAGAGTGTGGGCAGGTCACACGGGCTGCCACGAGGCGATCTCCGTCACGGAAAACAGCCCGGCACCGGCCGTAAAGCTTGCCGGGTATTCCCATTACATCACTCGGTGCTGGCGGCAGGATTAGAACACTCCAGGATTTAACCCATAGAAAATGTTCTCATAAACTACACTATAGTCACTCCAAAAATAAAAATAAAATAACAACTCAATTCGTGAACCTCCACTTCATAACAAGCTTATCTCGTGTATCAGCTCACTTAACCCTCTCGGTAAGTCTGCGAGGTCCTCAACCACGTGAAGATGAGGCTGAGGCCTAGGCAGAGGGAGTCTCCCAGCTTCGCCCCAGAAGCAGCAGAGTGGTCTAACCCCAAGGCCACACTGGGTTCCATCTTACTGAGGTGTCAAGAAGAAGAGAAGGTGCTGAATTCATGAGCGGAATTCTGGAGTAGAGACCCAGTGTGGGACACTGATCTGGGGTACAGTGGACTCTGGTCTCTTGAAAGATGGGATGAGCGAGTATTGGCAGAGCTTATCTGAGGTGGCACTGCACTTACCAGAGAAGTGCTCCTGGGGACAGACGCGCACAGTCAGAGACACCAACTCTCCCACGTCACCTGTTACGTGCGAGGACGCCAAGGGGAGGTTACCCAGAGCAGGACACCCGTGAGTGTCCGATCGGGACAGCGGAACAGCCTCAGTGCTTCCTGGGAGCAGACACGTCACTGAGCGTCTGGGGAGACGTTAAACAGCTGACAGGGCAAGAGAGGGGCACGGGGGTGTGCCAGGGCCCTCGAGACCACACTGAGGCTCCGCGATCCACCAGGACCCGCCGGACTCAGACAGGCTGCTATGCTCGTGGTCATAAATAATTACAGTCAAAGATACAGATGAAGATCAGCAAAGAGAAAACCATGCTGAGCGAAGGGCAGGAGGAGCCGGACCCACGTCTGCAGGTGTTCCCTGCCCCTGCCTCCGCCAAAGTGGGGTCATGAGATTCTCCAGCAATGACGTGTGCCCCTGTGTGCCGAGTGCAGTCAGTCGGGGAAGCTCAGGCACACAGGGGCCGACCTCAGGTACCCAGAGCAAAAGCGGGCATCCCTTTCTGCTCCAGGGCTGGTGAGCGTGGTCTGCGTGGGAGCTGCTGCAGGCCCCACGCCTCAGGCACGTGGAGCAGGTGTTCCCCACAGGCCCCACAGCTAGCGCAAGCGAGGACCCAGCAGCGCCTGGTGCCCCAGACCTTCGAATTGCAGAAATACTCTCCTCGGACGGGATATTCCCAGGGCTCCAAAATCCCCTCCTGAGAGCTAGCAGCCAAAAAAGGCTTTTCCTGGGCCGAGCAGGAGGTGAGCAGCCCGGAACTGCCGCAGTCCCCTCTGCACACAGGGGTACTGCAGCCGTGCATGGGCCTGCCGCAGTGCCCTCTGCACACAGGGGTACTGCAGCCGTGCAGGGGGCGCGGAGGGCAGCGGGAGCTCAGAGACGCCCCCACTGCAGCTGCCCGAGGGCCAGGGAGCAGGATGGCTGGAGCAAGGCCGAGCCTGGGCATCCTGGAGGGAGGGCGGCTGGCTTAGGGGGAGCGAGCATGGAGCTCCCGGCCTCCCCTTGTTGGGAGGACACTGCTGAGAGGTGGGGAGCGGGCGGGGGGAGTCTCTTCTCCCCTCCCCCTCACGTCCCTCTAGGGCTCCCCTTAGGCTTGTCGCGCCCCTGCCTTGCTGGCCAAAAGAAGCTGTCCCAGGGGAGTCACGAGGTAAACAGCCCGCAGAGTAACCCCAGAAAACTGCCGGTCAACAACAGCCGCAATTTAAGATTTTCTGACCTCGAGACCGGCGGTCTTCCCACCATGTCTTGGTAACTGAGCTGACGGAATTAGAATCCCCCAGTAATACTAACTAATTAAGATCACATATTAGAAAGAGCGTACCCTTCCCAACCTTCTTTACGACCTTAGGTAACTCACAGGTACCCTGTGTTAGCATCCTCACATGTGAAGTGAGCAGGAGCCCTGGTCCCGGCCCCGGTGACGACATGACTCAGTTCGGACTAGAGCACAAGGTGGACGCCCAGACTGCCTTCCACACTGGCGAGGTAAGAGCTCATGTGCTTTTAACTACTTGTGGAGGGCTGGTCAGTTTCACTCTTCATTCTTAAGAGCATTTTAAGAAAGCCTCGATCAGTCTTTGCTCTGCAGGTAGACCGATCGCAGGGTAGAGGGGCAGAGGGGTAGAGAGGCCCCGCCTGCCCACTCCGCTCACCTGGTGGACGGCTTCTTTTCCTTGTGTCTTCAGGAGAAAAGGCCACATGTCGGCCTGGCAGGTCCCCCGTCTGTCCATCGGGGCCGTGCGTACATGCCAGTGTCACATGCACTCCGAATTCGTTGTTTGCTTTCGTACATAGGTCCGTCTGTAACAAGTGAGTTTCACACTCAGACTTCATAAAAATGACAATGAAAGTTTGAATTGATAAGGTTCTGTTAGAACTTGACACAGGCTCCGAAGGTTGCGGAACAATATCTAACTCGGCTCTCGTTTTTTCTCACTAACTTTTTACCGCTGTGGTTCAGAGGAAGGTCTCCTGCATTTCTAAATTCTCTGTCATGGCCCTTGTTTGTGTGTGTGTTGGAGACTGCAGCGCTTGCTCAAGGTAAGTTATTCCTGGCAAGAAGACTGGCATGACTGGCCCGAAGGACGGGGTGCAGGAAACGGACCTCCTTCCTGGGCAGACCATGCCTGGCCGCTCCGTCCACTCCAGTGGTCACCATGAGCTTCTGTTTAAGGGAACCTCGTGCAGAGAGGTGACCTGCACACAGCTGCTTGGCCTGGGAGTCACTGATGACAAGGGAGATCAGGCTGGAAAACATCGTTTATGTCCTCAAAGGAGATTTACAATGAACGTTTTAACTTCTGCCTTTGGGCGGGCGCCACCATGCCCAACCCTGTTTTATCTGCTCCCGAGGAGAATGTTTAGATTCTTGTCAATAAAGCACTTTTAAGATTTATTTCAGAGCTTAAGAAATGATTTGCATAAATTATTTTGAACTAAGTTTATGGCATCTTTTTTTAAAACAATCAGAGAGATAATTTGCAGAATAATTTGGAGACGTTGAAATAATACTGAATGGTTCTACTTCGGAAATGATCACACCCATAATTACTGTGTTTTATTCATCAGATTTTACACTTTATATTGAAAGATGTCAGACATTGTTATATTTAGAAGTTGATTTCTTTTTCTTTTCTTTTTTTTAGGTTTTTGTCATAGGGCATGTGTACTCACCTAAAGGCAGAGAGAGACTGAGAGACAGAAAGTGAAAAATCACCCCAAATGGGGATGGCCACGCCGCAACCCCTTCTCCTTTCTCCTCTCGGGATTTTAGGCATGCATGCACACGCACCCAGCATGATTTTCAAGGCACCGGATTCAGGACTCAAACAGCTGTCAGTCATATGGGAGGCTGACACCTTAACCACCACGCCACCTGTTGGCCCCGAAGTCTCTTTCTTACTAATTTCAACAAATGAGTAACACTGGATGGTCTTCCACTTCTCCGAGCTCCCCGCAGAGGGAATGAGAGTGAGAGTGCTCTGGGCAGGGCCTGCTCTCTGGGTCTGTCTGTCCTTGGGGCCCTCCTTGATGAGACAGAACTGCAGCTCAGGGGGCGTTCCGTGTGTTTGGGAGGGCGGGCCTGCACATTGGGAGCAAGGCTCCCCTCAGTTTCCTTAGCAAGATCTCGGCCCTTTTCTCTGATAACTGATTCTTTCACCCGGTCAGTGTGGACCTTCTGTGTGACGTTCTGGAAAAACAGGTGTTTTTATGCCCCCACGCCAGTTACGCTGTCTCTGTCATCCGGGCCTTGTTTGCTGTGAAACATTGTTAATTTTGCTTCTCACTAAACAGACTGAAATGACGTTTTAGTTCACTCAGATAAAGGGCTCCGTCCGAGTAGGATGAAAATGTAATCAAGGCCTCCTTGCTGAGGGCCTGGTTTCACTGTTTCCCCGGCTTCCTCCCTCCTTGCTGAGGGCCTGGTTTCGCCGTTTCCCCCGCTTCCTCCCTCCTTGCTGAGGGCCTGGTTTCGCTGTCTCACCCGCTTCCTCTCTCTTTTTATTGAATTACCTTTACGCATGCTGGCTTTTCCCTCCCTTTACATATTAGTTACTCATTTATAATATAGTGTGCTATACTTCACCAACCAAAAGAAAGTAATATCCTCTTTGCAAAAAAAAAAAAATCCATCCATAGATTTTTTCATAATAAGTATCTTCATGAAGTTTTTGAAAATCCCTTACATAAAATAAGATTTCACTTGACAGATGGAGAAACAAACAACAAATACTAACAATAATAAACCATAGAGAGAGCCTGTCCTAAATACAAGCCAGAGGATAGTACTACAAAAAATAGGAAATTCAAAGTTCTGGCGTCACTGCAAAAGTAATGCAACTTCATCTCACCCCCGATCCGCTGCTTTAATCTCTATCACCCCACGAAGGATAGGCCAGATCCCAAGCTCAGCGTCATCTGGGGAGGGAGGGCCTCCTTCCGTGCTGACTCACTGGCGGGCAGGCTCCCCCTCTGCTCAGAGGACCTAGCTCTGACTCCCCGAGCCTGCCCGAGCCATGCAGATCCCTGCTTCTTGTGGTAGCTTGAGACCACGTTTAGGAAAACACATGGCATCCAAACAGGCGTTTGAGGAGACACATTGTACCTGTATTTGAGGAGCCGTGTGTACATAAAGTGTTCCTGTTTGTGGAGAGCATTGTACCCCACATCATGCATATCTGCGGGGACACGCTGTACCCCACATCATGCATATCTGAGGGACTCGCTGTACCCCACCTCGTGCGTATCTGAGGGACGCGTCATGTCGGTATTTGAGGAGGCACACTGTACCCTCTCTTTACATACAAGTCTTGTCACCCTCCTGCTCCTGAGATTCTGGAACACAAGCTCTGGTCCGGGGAGCAGAGCTGGGCAGTTTCTTCCACTAGAAGCTTGTTTCTGAGCACTGACACCTGAGACCACACAAAGTCCGTCACGTGGTCACTCCGTGGCCTGGCTCCACACTTACTCCACCTAAAACTCCAGTCCCAGGCAGAACCATGGCCCCCTCTCAAAGACGTCAGCCCGACCCAGAGCTAAAAAAAGAACTAACATCAGGGTTCTTATTAGAGAGTAGGGAGGGTCGGAGTCCACCACACGAGGGCAGAAGCACATCTGCAAGTCCACGCCGGAGGGGCGAGCACCAGGGTGTGGGGCTTCCGCAGTGGGAAGGGGGAAGGAAGTCCCCCAGAGCCCCTGGAAGGGGCACAGCTCGCCGATGTGGCTGTTGTACCCACATTTATGTCTCGTTTGGGGTTTCTCACCCACAGGATTATAACGTAATAAATTTGTGGGTTTTTTTCCAGGTTTCAGAATATTCTAATATTAGAATACTTAATAGTCTAATATTTTAATTTGTAACCCATTTCTTCAGTGGGTGCACTTGGAAATTACTATAATTAACGATTTAAAGGAGCAAGACAAAGGGACTACAGTTGGTTCTTAGATTTGCCTGTTCTCAGCTGCCAAGTTCTTTTCTTTTCTTTCTTTCTTTTTTTTTTTTTTTTTGAGAGATTTTCACTGTAGGGCGCGTGCGCTCGCCAGACAGACAGAGAGAGACATAGAGACAGAAAGCGAGAAATCACCCCCCAGGGGGGATGGTCACGCCGCAGTCCCTTCTCCTCCATTCTCCTCTCGGGATCTTGGGCACGCACGCACATGCGCCCGGCGTGAGTTTCAAGCCACCGGGTCCGGGACGCGAACTGTGGTCGACTACGTGGGAGTCTAGCGACATAGCCATTACGCTAACTGCTGGTTCCCCCAAGTTCTTTTCTTCATCCATGATGACATGCACGTAAGGGGAGAGAGGTGTACGTCCACAGGTCTGGTCACGCCTCACCCCTTCCTCCAGTCCTCCAGCCCACTGGATTCTGGGCAGGCACGTGTGTGCTCAGCAGGTTTCAACCGGGCTGGGGATTCGAACCACAGTGTCCACAGAGCCTCCAACACTGAAAGTCAGCACACTGCTGCCAGCACGGCCAGGGCTGGGCCAGCTACCAGCCTGTGGTGGTTTGGTCCCATGGTGTTAGAAACTAATCCACTTTCTAAGTCATCCTTCTTACTGCTTCTAGCCCCAGGGGTTTTCTGCAATTTCTTCTTAAGAAAGCCATAAGCAAGTTCCATTCATTCTTTTCAAATTAAAAGTGCTGGGTTCATCCCACTCTCCATTCTTCCCGGAGGGTTTAAAGGTGGACTTTGCCCTCCTCTAGTCCCATGGCCCTGGTCCCTTCTGGAAATGTGGGGAGTCTGTCCACGGGGCCCTGCCCACGCCCTACCGCTGCGTTCACTGGATTCCCCCTGAGGACCGGCCCAGCCTGAGCTGCTGGGATACCCCCAACCCTGGGGCATTCAAGATTTGAGTCCCGCCCCCTGACCCCACTAGTCCTGGGACAGGTAAGAAGAAACAGGAAGTGCTGATGCCCCACTGGGGACCCAGGATCTGGAATCCCATCAAGACACAAAGTCCGCCCAGGTTATCAAAGCCCACTGTCTAATGTGATGCCTAACAGGGACAGGTTCTATAACCAGAAAACAAACAAACAAACAAACAAAAACAACTTACTATATCTGAAAACAAACGGGATTTATACACAAGGGCGAAGCCAGGCTGCATGCTGACCCGTGGTAGAAGCTCCTCACGTGCATGGCCAGACGCAGGCCCCGGAGCCTCCACCCCCATCGCTGCCTCCTTCGGTGATAATGCTCACACAGGAACTGCTGCCCTGTGGTCGAACACCGTCTACCCGACAGTAACACTAGGCTAGTGAATGCTGTGAGACTCAGACCAGGATGCTTCACATTCTTACTGAAATCCATGAATGAAAAGACTTGAAGTACATCAACACTCAGATTTTTCTAGTAAGAAAATGAAGAGGTTGTGTTCATGAATCCAGATACAATCCCGGATTTTAACTCTGCAAAATGCAGAGGAAGAGAAAACACTTCTGAAAGCATGACAATTCCAAATCACACGGCAATGTCGACTGCTGCCTCTCTCAGTAAGAGTGATTTCACTAACACACGGTGGCCAGCTGATGGCCCGTCAGTCAGGTCTCTCTCAGGCTGATCTGTGCATCTCGGAGTCTTAGAAAACACCGATTCCGTGCCTAGAACTTTCATTAATATTAATCCAGAAGGACAGACCTTTAGCTGTCCAGTGTCTGGGTCCCTTAATTATCTTGATTCTCTGGAAGATAGAATTCAAACACAGAACATCGGTGGGATGCTGACTGCCGGGTATTTCAGGTAGCACTTCGCGAACAATTAGTTGCTATGCAACGACCTTTAAGCAGTAACTGAAAATGAGTTTTTGTGAAATAATATTCCTTCATGTTCTAGCTGGACTGACTCAAGCGATGCATAGATAAATAAGAAGTGCCTCATCTCGCGCCAGTCCTGGCTCTGTTCACGTGCCCCTTCCTCACGCCTTGATTCACCAAGGAAGACGATTTTGCCTTAAATCACCTTGAACGTGAGTCTATCCACACGGACAGAAGCCCCGGTCAGAGTGTGGGGCTTAGTGCTCCTTCGTCACCCCGGGAGCTCAGTGCACTCCAGCAAAACACCTTTATTTTAGAGAAAAATAAACCAAACGCACCAGTAAATACCGGGTTGTGGGGAGAGCCATGACGCATCTTTAGCACAGAAAACACGTCAGGACTTCTCCTGTGACTCAGTACTGTCGTCAGCACACAATGTAAGTGTGTGGAGGAAGCAGAGACACGCCTTCTCGTTGCTGGAACAAGCTGCCATTCGCTCTAGCCTGGGCAGGCTGTGGTTAGAAATGGGTGCTGATTCTCAGTAAGAAGGTATCCATGAGATGTCTCAGCTCCTGGTCTGAGATCAGAGGCCTTTTTTTTTTTTTTTTTTTTTGGGAGAGGTTTTTGCTACAGGGCGCGTGCGCTCACCAGACAGACAGAGACAGACAGAGACACAGAAAGTGAGAAATCACCCCCTAGGGGGGATGGTGATGCCACAATCCCTTCTCCTCCATTCTCCTCTTGGGATCTTGGGCACGCACACGCGCCCAGCGTGAGTTTTAAGCCACCGGGTCCGGGACGCGAACCGCGATCAACTATGTGGGAGGCCAGCGACGTAGCCATTATGCTAACTGCTGGTTCCCGAGATCAGAGGCCTATTACTGTCACCTTAAAACACGTGCTAGACACAGCTCCCGGGCACAGCGACCCCTTTCACACCTGTTTTGTCAGTGTGACTTTAGCTTCAGAAACCACTCACAACGATAGGTCCCGCCCTTCCTTCCTTCCTTCCTTCCTCTCTCTGTCTTTCTTTCTTTCTTCTTTGATTTCTTTCCCGAGGAGGAGGCTGCAGGGTGCATGTGCTCACAAGGACAGAGAGAGAGAGGGAGTGAAAGTGAGAAGTCACCCCTTTCTCCAAGGGGTTTCTGCACCAGTCTCTCCTCCAATCTTTCTCAGGATGTGGGGCGTGTGTGCACATGTGTCTGGTACAATTTCCAAGCCACCAATGCAGGACTCAACTGCAGAGCAGGCCACGTGGGGTCCAGTGCCTTGGCCTCCAAGCCTTCTGCTGAACTCCACCCTTCCTCCTATCTACAGTGATTTATCTTTACAGAAGAAAAAAAAAAAAAAAGAAGCAAATCATAAAGTATCATATAATTTATTTCTTAAATGAAAGCCATGTATTTTTGAAATAAAAATGGCCTATTTGCTCCACTATCCGCTTATATAATTGTTACTGATTTTAAATTTAGTGTGTTGAAACGTAATCCCCAATACAATAAAGTTAAGAGGTCGGGCCTCTGGGAGGAGATTAGATTGGGAGGGCTCCACCTTCACAATAGGGGTTCGGGCCTGTCTTACTCCGTTTTTCCATTGCTAACAGAAATGCCTGAGACTAGGCAATTTAAAAAGAA
Source organism: Tupaia belangeri chinensis (assembly GCF_000334495.1). Classification (NCBI taxonomy): domain Eukaryota; kingdom Metazoa; phylum Chordata; class Mammalia; order Scandentia; family Tupaiidae; genus Tupaia; species Tupaia belangeri. The sequence continues at coordinate 832,784 of NW_006159666.1, forward strand.
AACAGAGGTTTATTTGGAAAACTTAGTGTTCTAGTGCTGAGCACACCACAAGCTTCACAAAAGAGCTTTCAGCGGAGTGGAGTGGTCTGTCTCCTGTGGCTCTCTCTCCGATGTTCTGGTCTCGTTCCTTCTGAGGAAACGTCTCCGGAATGCAGTCATGGAGGTCCTGCCTGGTGACTATCACACTCCAAACCCCATCTGCTGACACCATAATTAGACTGTTCCCATCCCAGCGCTGACCACGGGATTTTGGGCGCATGCAGACACTGCAGCGGCACCCTACGGAGGAGGCCAGCGAATGGGAGTGAGTTCATTCTTTCCAGCACATCAGAAGACAGCAAGAAGGTGCGGCTCTAATGCACAGCCCAGCATTCATGATGCACCAGCTCTCCTCTGCCCAGACGGTGGAATGCCTAGCCCCCAGAACTGTGAGCAACAAATCCCAGTTGCTGCAAATCACCAGCCTGGAGTGTCTTGTTACAACGGCTCCAAGGGACAAAGAAGATAATGTAGACTTGACTGAGCAGAGAAGAAAAGTACACAGAAGTTCCCTCCTCGGGGCTTTCACATGGATCGACTTACGATATTTTATAACACTGCATTCGTAACACACGCGAGATGCATTGGGGTGGCTTAAAGAACCACGCCGAAGGTGGGAAACCCCGCAGGCGCTCCAGCTCGGCCTACGCTACTTGACCCTGGGCGAGACTTTCCTCTTCTCTCAGTTTCTTTGATCATCTGTGGAGTGAGCACACTAATAGGACTGATTTCTACACTCACTGGTTTGGGAAAGGTCATGATCAATTAATTCATGTCTAAACTACAGTTGCTGAGTCGAATCGTGACACCAGGCAGGGGAGCTGGGAATGCAGGGTATATGAGTACAGTCACAGGTGGGGAAGAATAGCGAGATGATCTCCTGCTTGGGCGTCTGGCTGTTGTTTTGTCAAGCAGGCCTGGACGGATCACCGAGTGGGATGGGGGGAGGTCCTAGCTTATTCTAAAAGATTCAGATAGTGAAGGTGTCCCCATTAAGGAGACGCACACAAGTCAAAATGCAGGATTCGTCAAAGGAAGACATACCTGGGAACCGTGCATAAGCAACCCTCCATGGAACGAAACACCCGTGTGCATTAGCACAGGGTCATAAGGTTGGAAGGGCTGAAAGGCAGCTTGGGACTATGACTGTGAAGTCGGAACTTCATGAGAAATCAGAAGAAAAAGAAAGAAATAGGGGCCGGCAGATGGCATAATGGGCACACCACCAGACTCGCACGCAGTCGACAGCCGTTCGAGTCCCAGACCCCGTGGCTCAAAGCTCGTGCCAGGTGCGTGTGTGTGAGCGCCCAAGATCCCGAGAGGAGATTGGAGAAGGGACTGCAGTGTGGCCATCCCCCTGGGGTGATTCTCACTTTCTGTTTTTCTTTCTTTCTCTGTCTCTCCAGGGAGCATGCACACCCTATAGCAAAAACCTCTCTAAAAGGGGAAATAGAAAAACAAAAGGGAAAAAGAAAAGAATGAGGGAGGAGGAAAGAAGAAACAGGAAGAGGAGTTAGAGAGGAGGGAAAAGACGCCGAAGGAAGAGAGAACGAGCAGGAGACGCAGGCCCAGCACACAGCACGCGGAGAGTCAGAGAAAGCCTGGGGCTCGGGTCCGGGCCACGCTGAACACTGGGCGTCCCGACAAGCACAGCCCTGACCCTGGCATTAGGGCTGGGAGATCGGCTGTGGGGATCCCTGCTGGACTCAGTCTTCTTCCCTCCCTCTCAGTCAGTAAGAAAACAGGACAGAGAGGAGTCCATGCCCTGCCTTGGAGCCCCGCCATGTGCCAGTCACCACGGCAGGGCCTTGCGCCGAATCCCACTTAAGGACCAGCCACTGCGGACACTCACCCACAGTACAGATGTTACCATGGGGCAGTTTACCCAGCATGCCTAAGCTACCATGTGAGGGAAGTCGGCTTGAATTCGTTTCTAACAACACACCCGACGCCCTCCTCGGAACACCGCCTCTCGCTGTGGTTACACGCGGGCAAGGCGGATGGCAGTGCGTCTGGGACGGCAGAAACCCCGCGCACAGTCGGGGACAGGTCGCCCAGCTACGATCACACCTATGTGGCAGGCCTACCTCTCCTGAATGCCAGCAGACAGCGGGGAGGAAAGCCCGTGACAGCCCATGTCTGAGACCAGCTCAGGCAGTGTTGGGGAGAAGGTACCCAGCACACAGGCCGGCCAGCTCCGAGAGCTCGCGATTGCTTACGGAGGACACCTTCAGGACCGGCAGGGGCATGAGAGTTACATCGCTGGACTCCCATGTAGTCAACTGTGGTTCGAGTCCGGGATCTGGTGACTTAAAACTCACACAGAGAGCATGTGCGTGCGTACCCAAAATCCCCGAGAGGAGAATGGAGGAGAAGGGACTGTAGTGTGGCCATCCTTCCTGGGGGGTGACTTCTCACTTTCTATCTCTTTCTCTCTCTCTGGCAAGCACATGTGCCCTGTGGCAAAAATCTCTCTCACACTGAAAAAAAAAAAAGAAAAAGAATGGCAGCCTCCTTTACCTCGGCCATCTGCTCCAGCAAGGGGAGAGAACCGCGGCCCCGGCCCCACTCAGACGCCCTGGTCACGTGTCTGCTTTCCCAGCTCGGGCCTCGGGTTTTCTCAAAGTTCTTCTAGATGAAGAGGCCAGGAAACCTTGACGCCCTGTGTCACCACCCACTGACATTCCGCATTCAGAGGGCAGACCAGAAGCGATTTAGAGAAGAGCCCCATCGTAAATGCCAGGGACAGCTCAGGTTCCCAAGGAGTGAGGCTCTTCGCTATCACAGCCCGGCCAGAAGCATCGTGGCTGTTCAGGATACCCCCTCAGCTGGGAATTTCGGGCCCACATGACCGCACTCCAGGGGGCCCTCAAGTGGACGACCACAAGCCAGCACATACCTTCTGAAACACGTCTCAGCTGCCACACCCTCTCCCCATTTTCTGTGACCATCAGCTCGTCCCGAGACAAGGACACTCTCTTCCCGTTTTGGGTCCAAATGGGTTTTGTGTAAAGGATTTCTGTTTCCAAAGCTTCGAAGGAGCTAAATATTGACACTCAGCGCCTATGATTTCCGTCTGCACAGAGCTGACACCAGTACCTTCAGCTCACTCCAGGTCGGTAGAGGGTAGTGAGTCAGGCCGTGAGTGAGTGCCCACGCATAGCTGCACTCAGACTCAGGCCGTGAGTGAGTGCCCACGCGTAGCTGCACTCAGACTCAGGCCATGAGTGAGTGCCCACGTGTAGCTGCACTCAGACTCAGGCCGTGAGTGAGTGCCCACGCGTAGCTGCACTCAGGAGTCTCGGAGAACTCTGTGCGTTTCCCTTCTACACTTTCCTTTAAATGTGCTGTTTTCGTGTACCGCCTTACAACGTTTCTCGTTCTAGAAATGGACCCATGAATATGGCAGATGAGATTCAGGCACCTGCCACAGGACACACGCCCATGAGCTCACC
>NW_006159666.1:837055-843343 GCF_000334495.1 Tupaia belangeri chinensis
GTGAGTATGTTCCCCCGCGTAGCTGCATTCAGACTCAGGCCGTGAGTGAGTGCCCACGTGTAGCTGCACTCAGACTCAGGCCGTGAGTGAGTGCCCACGTGTAGCTGCACTCAGACTCAGGCCGTGAGTGAGTGCCCACGTGTAGCTGCACTCAGACTCAGGCCGTGAGTGAGTGCCCACGTGTAGCTGCACTCAGACTCAGGCCGTGAGTGAGTGCCCACGTGTAGCTGCACTCAGACTCAGGCCGTGAGTGAGTGCCCACGCGTAGCTGCACTCAGGAGTCTCGGAGAACTCTGTGCGTTTCCCTTCTACACTTTCCTTTAAATGTGCTGTTTTCGTGTACCGCCTTACAACGTTTCTCGTTCTAGAAATGGACCCATGAATATGGCAGATGAGATTCAGGCACCTGCCACAGGACACACGCTCATGAGCTCACCACTCATGTCTGTCTTTGGTCTCGTCCCAGAGCTCCCCGCAAGTACTTCCGTCATCCTGGGGGTCTCGCAGCAGCTCAGACTCAATGTGGCACACACTGTACCCTAAAACAAGAATATCAACTATCTTTTTTCTTTTTTTTTTTTTGGAGAGCTTTTTGCTATAGAGCACATGCACTCGCCAGAAAGAGAGAGACAGAGAGATAGAAAGCGAAAAATCACCCCCCAGTGGGGATGGCCATGCCGCAATCCCTTCTCCTCCATTCTTCTCTTGGGATCTTGGGCACGCACGCACACGCGCCCAGTGTGAGTTTAAGCTACCGGGTCCAGTACTTGATCCGTGGTCGACTACATGGGAGTCCAACGACATAGCCATTACACTAACTGCTGGTCCCAAGAATGTCAACTATCGAAAAGAAAGGCATGATTCCCAGCTGACCTTTACAACAAAACTAATGTTGATGCACTGCAGAGGGAGACAGGAAGGGCACCCAGCAGCAGCGGAGGCGGGAAGCCACGGCTGCCCTTGACAACATCAGCTGAAGCTCTGACTCCCGCCCCTACAGAGGACCACACAGCGGGGAGCGGTTGACTTCACTGTCACGTCCACCCACCAGAAATAAAGGCCACTTTGTAACCAGGAAGACCAAGAAGAAAGTCAGCTCTTACCTGCCATGTCAACCCACAGCCTAATTAAATCTGAGGGCTAGAAAGAAGGAAAAGAACTTCAAATGCACAAGAAGGTGAGGGGCTGGAGAGCGCGCAGGGAAGGTCTGTGAGAGCCCCCCATCTCCTGCGCAGGGCCACTGACGGACTGCCTCACTGCCAACCTGGCGTCGGGGGGCCCTGGGCTAGCACTTGAACAGGAAAGAAAATAATTGTACTATGGAAAGCCGGAACCACACGTAGAAAATTGGAAACTTCCTGTTATCTGAGTAACAGAGACGCATTACGGGAGCTGTAAAGAAACCCCAGGCCTCGCGTGTTACGGGCTAATGAATTGCTGGTCTAGACGGTTCAATCAAAGTGGGCTGATATCGACGCGCCTCTGGGAAGACGGGGGAGACTGCATGTGCCATTCACTGTAAGGCATGTCAGGGAGAGAGATCTCCAGTCTGTGCAATCACTTATGAGCGGCCGAGGAGGGAACTAACTTACAGAAAGATGTTTTTCAATTCCGCTCCGAAAGAAGCAAAGCCACTTTGGGTACACGAAGTTTTAGTGTATCTATTTTTTTTAAATTGTCAGTTGTTTTACAAAAATTAGCTATGAAGGGGCTCACGTGCCGCCTGTACTGAATCTGAATAAATGAGAGTAGTTGTGCGGCCCTATTCTAACACACTAAAAAGGTACCCTTAAGTAGCTACAAAGCAGGAGCGGGGGTGGCGAGCACTTCAGACTGAGTCAACAGGCAAAAGGGGACTCGGTCTGGAACGTCCAGGCTGGGACGAGGACCCTCGGGGCTGCACATCGACCAGCTTGTCCCTTCTGTGTCCAGCCCAGGACAGCAGGCAGCGCTGAGGGCTTGAAGAAAGAGCGGCGAGAAGTTAGGAGTCTAAACACCGGGGGCTCCTCACCCTTCCTCCGCCTCCCTCGGTTTCTCTCCCTCGCCGTCTCTCTCTCCTTTCTCCCTCTCCGTGTCTCCTCTCTGCATCTCCCTCTCTGTGTCTCCCTCTCCGTGTCTCCCTCTCCGTGTCTCCCTCTCCATGTCTCTCTCCTTTCTCTCTCTCCTTTCTCCCTCTCCGTGTCTCCTCTCTGCATCTCCCTCTCTGTGTCTCCCTGTCCGTGTCTCCCTCTCTGTGTCTCCCTCTCCGTGTCTCCCTCTCCGTGTCTCCCTCTCCGTGTCTCCCTCTCCGTGTCTCCCTCTCTGTGTCTCCCTCTCCGTGTCTCTCTCTCCGTGTCTTTCTCTCCGTGTCTCCCTCTCCATCTCTCTCTCCTTTCTCCCTCTCCGTGTCTCTCTGTGTCTCCCTCTCCGTGTCTCCCTCTCCATGTCTCCCTCTCCGTCTCTCTCACCAGATCGCCATGGAGTTCGATGCGTGTTCACACGTTACGTAAAGACATCTCGGAGCAGAGACTCGCTGGTCTCCAGGTGGGTCAGTGTCCTTGGTGACACCATCAGGTCAACTGAACATGAACTGGCACTGAAACCGGGCTAGGAAATGAAACGGTCTTCCCCAAGGGGAGGGAGGTCAGGGCAACATTGAGAGAAATAGCTCATCATTTTCACCTCCTCTAACCTGCTCTCGGTGGAAACGATGTATCCACTTGACTTGGACATTCAAGGAAACAGCCGGGAAACAGCACTCCACCTCGCGGGCCAGTGACAGAGGTGACGGAGTGACAGAGTGAGCGAGCGCGGGCACCGCAGCAGGGACGGGAGGACTGGCTGGGAGCCCACTGGGTCAGCGCTGCTTCCAGACTGGCCCTCGGCCCTGGCCCGGCGCCCTTACCCTCCGTCCCTCTCCCCCACACTCCAGTGAACACTAAGGACCTGAGTCCTGGAGACCCCCGGCCAGGCCCCTGGTAGCCCTAACCCTGCCGCCTCGGCCCAGCACGTGGTGGGGCTGGGCTGGTCTCCACAGGGGGTCAAGTGAATCTCCCATGAGAAATACTGCTAACCCTGCATTTCGCTCACTTGGCAAAATGACTTGAGGGTCCCGTACCAGCCACGTCTGGTGAAACGGGGCTGAGGGTGGTGACGCCAGAACAGGCCCACTGGAGGCTTGGGGAAGGCCCTAAGGGACACTCTCAGGTCGAGGCACAGGAAGTCCCCACCTCGAGGGACAGCACTGTTGGCTGCGTCTGCCCGAGGGCGGGGAGAGGGGTCTGGACAGGTGCAGGGAGAAGGGCAGACGTGAGCCAGCAGGTCAGCTGGCGCGGAGGAAGCCCAGACTGTGCGTGACCATGCTGGCCCTTACTCAGACGGTGACCTCTGGTTTTAAGTCCATTTACCCATTTTTCTGAGAGAGAGGGAGACAGGCCCCCAGCAGGGTCTGCCGAGCCTGACCCGGCCGCGGTGCACCTCGGTCTTTCTGAGGGCCAGGTGGAGTTGGAGCAAGGGGTGCTGGTACTACGCTACAGAGGGGCCCCTGGGCACTGGGGTCTGCGAGGGAAGCAGCTGCAGAGCGACTGCAGAGGGAGCGAGCCACCGCCGATGCTGGGCTTCGTGGCTCTGTCGCGTGGGTCGGTGTTTTGTCGGCATCTCAGGGGGGACCCTTGTTTTCGCTGCAGACATAGTGGGCTGGACAGTGTCCCTCTGGTGGTATCCCAGACTGTAGCTCTTTGTTTGAAAAAAATAATGAAAACGAACAAGCGATCTCCCTGTAAGGAGCTAGGTAGAGACAGAGGAGGAAGTGGAGGAGACTTCCGCAGCAGAGTGCCGTAGCTTGAGAAAGCCCCGGGGAGCAAGCCTTTGGGCTCCCAGGCATGTCGGGAGGTGCGTGGCGAGCAGACAAGCTGGGTGAGTGGGGCAGAAGAGGAATATGGCTCTGCTGCCTCGGAGTAGCAGTCTCCTTGTGAGTCACCCACACAGGCAGGAGAGCGACACCGAGGCATGGCTACTCAGGAGAGCCTTTGCAATAGGGCCAAGAGCCACCCTGAGGCCCGAGCCCCACCCTCCTGTCGGGGCCAGCCCAGGGGGGCACTGTCTTTGGACAGAGGAATGGCTTGTGGGAGGCAGGTGCCTCAGGGCAGGGGTTATACAATGACTTGTTACTATGGTAACAAGATATAAAGCAAATGAAAAAACCCACAAGACTATTGTAAATTTTAGTTTTTAGAAAAGTGTTTCAGCAGCCTTTCAAGAGTCCCAGCTTTTTTTTCTGTTGTTTTCTTATACCATTATTGAACGGGTTTTTTTTATAATTCTCCCAAGAATGTAACCAAATACTGAGGTTAAAGAATTAAAACATCTACTTTTTCTTTTCCAAGGTGAAGGGAAAGACTCTCACGCCACCCGTGGGGCCACGGGGCTCCGTGTAAGGACTGGCAGGGTGCCCGGTCCACGCAGCTGTGAGGGCGAAGGAGCCAGGAGCCCTGTCCTAACGCCCCTCAGCACCTGGCGAGGTTGGGGAGTTCATTAAACCAAGGCCAGAGGCAGGACCTGCAGAGGGAGGGGGCAGGAGGGCGGGGCAGGGGCCAGGGAGCCAAGCTGTGCTCACTCAACTCCTTCCTCCAAAGCAAAGTGCAGACAGAACACTTAAAGGGAAATGGGCTAGGAGGGCGGCCGGGAGGAAGCGCCACTGCTCGGCCATCCCGGCGCTGGAGAAGGCTGTCCACATGGTCTCGTCCAAGCAGAAGCACGTTTCCACCTGTCCCAGGTGGTTCCCCCGAACGGTGCGGGCACAGCGTCTGAGTGGACGGCGTAGACATCTCTAAGTTACCTGCTTATTTTCTCTGTGAGCAAGCGTGAAGGAGACACAGCAGCCAACGGGGCCTCGATGCGTGACCGACCCTGCCCGGGCCAGCCCTGGAGCACCAGTACACAGGGTGGGCTCTGGACTTGGACCTCAACCCTCTCGCACGGGGCTGCCCCACAGATGCCATGTCTTACCGCTGGGCCACTACCTGGCCCCTAAAGTGAGTTCCAAACTGCACAGGCTAGACAATTAAACTGAGACCCACGCCGTTACAAACCCCCAACGGGGCGGGGGCGGGGGGCCAGACCAGCACAAGCTGGAAAACAGACGAACAAAAACCTGCATACGGTTTCCTTTTTTTAAAGAGGTTTTTGTCTTGGGGCATGTGTGCTCACCAGACAGCGAGAAACAGGCACGGTGAGAGGGAAAGTGAGAAATCACCCCACAGAGGGATGGCCACACCGTAATCCCTTCTCCATTCTCTCCCAGGATCTTGGGCCCCGAGTTTCAAGCCTCCAAGTCTGGGACTCAACCGCAGTCGTGATATGGGAACCCAGCCATGAAAGCATTCCACCCCTGATGGTCCCCGAACCTGCATTTTAACCCGGGAATAGCCCGAGTCATGGAGAGCTACCCCTGCCGGCTTTCAGAGCTCGCCTGCTGCAGAGGAATGCTGCTCACCAACCCTCGCTGCCCTGTACGGACACTGCTCGGAAGTACTGCTGGCTCACCCTGGAGCAGGAACTGGGAATAAGGCACGGACTGAGGACACCCGGGTGACGCCACGCGCCGTCGCCTCCCTCGGGCCGTACTGCTCCCCTACACTGGGCACGCTCTGAGCCTGGGCTTGGAGCCGAGCTCAGCCTCACAGACAAGTACAGACCAGTCCGCACGGGGGCGTAAAGTAACAGGGGACATTAACTGGACTGTCGCAGACAAGTACAGACCAGTCCACACGGGGGCATAAAGTAACAGGGAACATTAACCGGACCGTCGCAGCGAGTCCGTCACTCAAGAATGTTCACCGGAGGGAAAACACGGGCCGCTCAGCGCCGTGACGGGCATGCCGTCTGCTCTGCGTTCTTCACGAGCTAATATTTGAAAACTGGTGTGTGTTACTGGACCAGGGGATCTGGCTGGGAAGGGGACAGAGGGCAGGAGCCCCACGGGCTCAGGGAGCAGCAGGAAGTGAGCTCGCTCTTGGAGTGAGTCGCTTTAACACCTGAGAAAAGCACAGACAGTTTGTCCAAACGGTGATCCCGGCCTTGCACGTCTGCAAGCCAGAAGGCCGCGATGGGTGTCACCAGCACGTGCTGCATCTCAGGCGTGACAGCGAAGCAGGGACGCCGTCAGGGTGAGGACACTTGTCTGGCTGTGAGATAACAAGGGCCAGGCAGGCTCTGGGCGGTCAGGACACAGCGAGGGGTCATCTGACACAGGTGGCTGCCTGCCCTGACCGCCTGCCTGCGGCTGGGGGGGCCCGCCCCCTGGCGCCC
>NW_006159666.1:843897-849884 GCF_000334495.1 Tupaia belangeri chinensis
GTGCCGGGGGTCGCCCTGCCCTGCCAGCCTGCCTGCGGCTGGTGGGCCCTGCCCTCGGCTCCCCACTGTCGCCTGGCGGGCAGGGCTCAGGCTCCCCTCCGGCCTCTCTCACTGGCCAGCTTCTCTGTCTAAGTGCTCAGGGCGGAAGCCTCGCCTGTCCATTCCCTGTCCACCCACACTGCTGGTGTCCAGCCCGGCCCCGGCCCCAGAGAGCCTCTGTACTCCAGTGACCCCAACCAGGGCCCCCAGACTGGACCTCTGCCCCCGCTCCTGATCGGAGCACATGTGACCAGTGCGTGACCGTGGTGACATGTAGGTACAGCAAACAGCACGTTGTCCATGCACACACCACTTGTGTCAACCGTACCCCAAAAAGCAGGTGATGAGCCCATCCGCTCTCCCTTGACTTCCTGCAACAGCCTCCTCCTCGTTCTCACCTCCGTCCTTGTCGCTGTTACCTGCTCTCAAATGAGGGCAAATTGACCCCTAAAGTACAAGCCAGACCTCGTTACTCTGGGCTCCAAACTTGCCACACTCCCCATGGAATTCAGGAAAAGGCCGAGGGCTCTCAGCACCCGCACCCATGACGGCGTCTCCAGCCACCTGTCCCGCGCACCTCCTGCAAGTCCAAGGGGCCTCCTGGCCCTTCTGCAGCCTTGCCGTGGACGCTCGTGCGGAGGGTTGCCACTGCCCCAGCCGTCAAGGCCTTCCTCCCTGGACGGCTCGTGCCCCCACTCTCCTTTCAGAGCACCGGAAACCTTCCCGGGAGCACCGTGTGAAGTCACATCACGGCTCAGCACTCAGTCACCTCGCTGGAGGTGGTTCAAACCCTTGGCTGGGTAATAGAAATGCTTCTAGAAAGTTTTCATTTTGAAAAATTTCTTCTAGGAAATTTGATTGTATTTTAAACTCATGGTCACATTGGGTCAGTACAGGGCATGACGCCTGCTTTGTATCAATTTTACACCCTCGTAAGGTGGAGCGCAGCAAGGCTGAATATTTCACCAGAATCTCAAAGCAAGTCAACGAGTGAGCAAGAAAAACAAATGATGGTTTCCACACTTTGAGACGCTATTTAAAATCTCTAAATATCCCAAGTCAGCCAGATAAAAAGAGGACATGCATTCTGTAGCATTCATACTCTCCTAAAGAAAAAAACGGCGTGAGGTTTTACTACTACTGAGGTAGTGATTCAAAAAGAGAGAGAAGCTGGTCGTGAGGCCGGAAGGGAAATCTGTTTTCAGGCCAAATGACAGCCGTGTGTGAGGACAGACTCGCACAGACCATCTGGCCGGCGTCCTGGGGGCGGGGGTTAAAACGTCCTCGGGGTCCGTTTCCCTCTCTGCTAAGCTAGTCCCGTTCCCGTTCGTAGTTCCAGAAAGCGCTGAGGACGCGTACTGTTCCATGGAACTTTACGACCAATTATGGTATGGCCAATTACGGTCTTCCCAGCCATATTTACTAGGACGTTACACCGGCATATTTTCCCTGAGAAAAATTACAAGTGGCCATCAAAGACTGAGGTGTATTTTAAATAGAATTACTGCTCTGAGATGAGTAACTATTCATCTCGAGGGTTAAAAGCCCCATCCGTCATCTCCCTGGACGCCCTGGTCCCCACCGTATATCATGCATGGAGGCTTGGGGACAGCCCGCCGCGCTGGGAGCACCCTCCTCCGCTGGCTGGCTGTCTTCGAAGCAGAGGCCCGAGAGGGATGCTCTGGTCTTTAAATGAATTTCTTCCATCACTTCAGAGGCTGCCAGACAAGCGGAGACCATGGTCATCCCGTGTTTACCTGCCCATCGGTAAGGGCTGTGCAGAGCCCCTCCACAGCAGAGTTCTTCGGCACGTCTCGGTACGTCACGTACAAACACCGCGGTCCTCGGCCACCACGGAGCGGGAGCACGGCAGTGCCTGGTGACTAGGCTGGAGGGGGCCTCATGGGTTGCTTTCTCGTCTGACTTTCCTTCCCGCGAGTGTGAACAGCGGGCTCTCGGGGACATGGAGGTCTCATTTCCTGGCAAGTCCCAATTACTTGCTATCCATGTTGCCTTCTCGAGTGTGGAAGTCAGGGAACAAACCTTCAGTCCCCCAGTTACTGCGACTGTGACTCACACCCTCCACTCCAGTTGAAGTTGTAACTCACAGGCCAGTAGGTGCGTGCGTCCGACTTCTGTACCCCCTTGACACTTGCTTCTTAATATTGTCTTTGGTTTTCATTGAGGTCAAAAGGAAGGGTCAATAAAACCCACAACAAACAAGCCACGAAGAAGCCACGGCACCTCTTTCCGGACTAGACTCAGCCTAACACAGCGACTGAATGCGGAAAAGGCCGCCACTCGTCAGCACCGCGAGCTGCTGGCAGTTCTCTCGCCCTGCAAGGACGCTCGAGCCCCTCACGTGTGAACACGTGTGAACACGTGTGTACAGGCCCGTGTCTGCTGCCGTGTAAGTCTGGAGGCGTGTGCCGTGTGAAGACAACAGGTGACCAACTTTAGATATCTGAGGGTCATAAGACGTCGGTTATTTTAGCTAAGTTGTAGCAGGAGGAGCCGTCTTACTCATTTTATCACCTGAGCAATAAACTAGAAATGATGTATAATGATAAATCTTTCTCCATTTTCTTCCCATATAAATCTGCCGAGATTAAACAAACCCTTCGGCTTGCAGTTAATGCCAGTGCAGTGCTTTCCTTGAAGTTCTCTGAGCACAGGTGTCTCCATGGCGCGGGCTTCTATTTTAGGCCTCTAGTCTTCATTCCGAAGAGCTACATCGTGTCTATCGGAAGTGCTCGGACATCCTCGCTCTCCCTCCTCCCTGCTCTGGTGAGTGCACATGCCCTACCACAAACCAAAAGATAAAAAATAATAGAAGCCCTCGTCTACCTTGAAACCCGAGTAAAATCTCTCTCATCGTTCACTCGGCCATCCATTTTCGGGGACCCATTCATTCTTTTGACATTTGCTTGGTCCCACTTCAGCACTGAGCCTCAGCGTCACCGTTTATTGAGAAAAAGTGACGTAAATGCTGGCAATGACTACCTTGAGAAAGGGCTGGTGGGTGCGACGATATGAAAACGCGGGCTAAGAGCTCCCCGCCGGGGAGGCCACACCCGTCTCCCTCCCCAGTCCTATGGCTTTGCTAGAGAGCAGAGCACGCTCCGCGGGGGCTGGGTGGTGACGGGAGGCCATGATGCCACGTGAGGCTGACTCACCTGGACCCTGTGACCACGGTCAGGGCCGCTGGGACCGGACCCGAGAGGCGTGAAGACTGTCGGGGTGCTCTCTGCTCTGCACTTGTTCATGGAAGAGACTACCTGGTGAGTTACAGCGGGCCTAACTCCTGAGAAACCGCAGACTGACAGGTGCGTGTGCCGTACGGCAGGAAGTGAGTATGGAGGGAAATGAACTTCCTAAACACTCGGGAAACAACTTACAGGGCCATGTGTACCTGGCTCACGCCCTGCGCCCTCCTGAGCAGGCCGGCGGTGCTGGCAGCCGGGAGCCGGGCCGGCTGCAGTGGGACTGCAGCAGGAGGGCCATGCTGAGCTGCCTCTCTCTCTCTTAGAAGAAGTAGGGACACAGACATTTTAAGAAAACAAAATGTGCACCTTGAATTCTTCTTACGCTTTGGAATAAATGAGTATCTGACCAGAGTGAGAAATGAGTACGTCCCTCTCCTGTCAGATGGTAACTGTCCATCACGACCGCATAAACTCAGCTCTCTCGTAACAAGTCAGGACCCGACGCTGTCACCAGGGCCCGACAAACTCCAGGTCTAGGACCAAGTTGGCGTCCTGAGTGTTGTCCTGGTCCGGAGCGCCTCGATGCTGGGAGGAAGCTAGGAAGCCCGCCAGGACTCCAGGAGAGACCACCGGCTGCGAGCGCAGTGCAGGCGGGTGTGGGCAGCGCTGGGAAGAGAGCAACGGCGTAAAAGGGACCAGTCCTGCTCCAGCCGTCCCAGTATTTTGTTATAATAGTCATTTGTTCTGCCTTCTCGAGAGTTTGCTGCTTCTCGGTCTCCAGGCGCTGGAGAACAGGGAGAATTAACAGCAGACGGGCAATCCATCCGCCAGCTCGAACTCCTAAATCGGTCAGGAGGATTAAACCCTAAAACACTGCAACTCTGCAAAGGAGACGGTGACACAGCCAGTGTCAATGTGGAAAAATGGCGTTCTCTTTGTGTTCTGAGAGTTCCACCTTCCTGAGGCTTGTAAAAACCCTAACAGGATCCAGGGCCGTGAAATCTAAGTCTCTGTCGACTGAGCTTTCAAAGCCAGACGGGACCTGGAAAATCACCTTGTGACTAATTCATCGTTTTACAGAAGACGGGGTTACACGTGTGAAATGCGATTTCCTTTTCGGAGTACAACATGAAGGAAAACACACACCTTTGCTGAGCAAGACCCTGATTCCGGTGACGCCCCTTCGCACTGAAGGCAATGCTGGAGATCCATCCACTCATCTCCCAAAGCCGCCGCCATCGAGCGCCGCGGAGCACGCCGAGTGGGACGGACATCGAAGCCGACGGCCACACGAGCTCGTCGCTCTCCTCTGACAGCAGGAGACAGAGGCAAGGCGAGAAAAAGGGCACCTTGCTGAGGACAGGCTCTAAACAGCAGTACATAAGCTGTCTTCTTTCAAAAATATTTTTATACAATTAAAGAGATAAAGTCTCTTACCCTTCAGGTGACTTATCACCTTAACTTTCTACATGTCTTATCTTCGATTTGTTCTCTTCATTGTTGGTGTTATAATCAAAGACTTTGCCACAGAATCTCATAAAACCGAGCATGCTCTGTACTTTTGGTTTTATTCTGTGTCTATTTTATCTCTTATTTTGGAGAGATTTTTCCTATAGAGTACATGTGCTCACAGGAGAGACAGAGAGAAAGAAAGTGAGAAATCATCCTCCAGGGGAAATGGCCATGTCGCAATCCCTTCTCCGTTCTTCCAGGACTTGGGGCACGTATGCACGCTTAGCCTGAGTCTCAAGCCACCGCGTCTGGGACTCGAACCAAGGCTAACCAAGTGGGAGTCCAGCATCTTAACTACTATGGCACCTACTGCCCCTGTTATTGTTTCTTTACACTTATTTCTCTCTTCCATGAGCAAGAGACACAAAGACAGACAGACAGACAGACGACGTCCTCAGCAGGGTCCTGGGCCCATAGTTCTCCCACCCCAGCCTGAGCCTGCCCCGACCACAGTCAGTGCATGCCAGACCTGAGCCAGGAGCCTCTCCACGTGGGCCAAACGTCTCAGAGAGTCACTGTACCACCATGCCACTGTCCGGCCCCTACTTTCTGTAGTCGACGGGGAATTTTAGTAATCACAGAACGAGCAGCTGAAACTACTTCAACCCAAGAGAAAATTTTTTTTCTTTTTTTTTTTGAGAGGTTTTTGCTATAGGGCATGTGTGCTCACCAGAAAGACAGAGAGACACAGAGAGACAAAAAGTGAGAAATCACCCCCCAGGGGGGGTGGCCACGTCACAATCCCTTCTTCTCTATTCTCCTCTCGGGATCTTGGGCACACACAGGCTCATGTGCCTGGCATGAGGTTAAGCCACTGGGTCCAGGACTCAAACCACGGTCAAACTACATGGGAGTCCAGCAACACAGTCATTACGCCAACTGCTGGTCTCCCAAGAGAAAATATTAATATGCATCATAAAAATATGCATTTTTTAAGGGTTGAAATTGTGGTAATTAATATCTGCCTGATTTATGTGTCTTGTTCATGATCCTTCAAAGTGAGTAAGATTTTTGGGAACCAGCAGTTAGCGTAATGGCTATGTCGCTGGACTCCCACGTAGTCGATTGCGGTTCGCGTCCCGGACCCAGTGGCTTAAAACTTACGCCGGGTGCATCTGTGTGTGTGCTCAAGATCCCGAGAGGAGAATGGAGGAGAAGGGATTGCGGCATGACCATCCCCTCTGGGGGATGATTTCTCGCTTTCTGTCTCTCTGTCTCTCTCTGTCTGTC
>NW_006159666.1:849912-851581 GCF_000334495.1 Tupaia belangeri chinensis
CTATAGCGAAAAAAACCTCTCCAAAAAAAAAAAAAAAGTGAGTAAGATTTTTATCTCACAGAAAACATCTCCTGGGTTTATACTCTAACCAAAATTTGACTATAGTAGATTTTATAGTTTTATATATATACACACACACACATATATATGCATATATATATACACATACATACACACACACACACACACACATATTTTTAAGAACACATGCACTTGCCATAGAGACAAAGAGAGACAGATAGACAGAAAGTGAGAAATCAGCCCCCATCAGGATGACCATGATGCAATCCCTTCTCCTCCATTCTCCTCTCAGAATTTTGAGCTACACGCACATGCACCCGGCATGAGTTTTAAGTCACTGGGTCCAGGACTCGAACTGTGGTCGGTACGTGGGAATCCAGTGATGTAGCCATTATGCCATCTGCTGGCCCCTACAGTAGAATATTGTTCAGACCAAGATGAAGCTAATTATTAAAAATAAACTAATTAGCAGGCCTTTTTGAATGGAGACTATGGGCAATATTTGGTACGGAATGTGACAAGAGCGTCAGTTCCACATTCTGCTGACCCCTTCTCCAGCAAGAGCAGCAGCACTCTTTGGAGTCTGGGACTCAAACCGCAGTCGAGTATGTGGGAGTCCAGGGCTGTAACCATTATGCCATCTGGAGGCCCTATTTCCGCTGTTGACATGGTCACAGCCACCTCCTGAGTGCTGTGACAGGTCAATGCTGCCATCAGCGGTGACGCGGCCCCAATCCGGGCCTGTGTGTGTGCGATCGGACTTTCCGGGTGACCACCAGCACTCTTAGATTCTTTATTACGTCGAACCATATCTAAGAATGCTACAGAATACGCCGCTCAACACCACCATACTGAGCGCTGCCCTGTCACCAGGGACCTCGAGACCCCCGGACGCTCCGCCCATCACCACCCTCTGTCTCTGCTTCTGACCAGCATGGGTCAGTGCAGCCTGCTCCGGGATCTGTTTAATTGGCCTCACCCACTATGTGGGCTTTTGCATCTGGCTCTTTCTGTCCATCGAGCTGCAGGGACCCACGGGCATGGCTGGAGCAGGGTGGTGGCTCCGATCTCCCCACTCCATAGTCCTCCCGGGTGTGTCCTTCCTCCACGCCTGACCAGCATCTGGGCGGCTCCCCGTGTCGGACTAGGGCAAATTCTGCTGTGAGGAGCACCCAGCTGGTGACTTTGGGCGAATATGTGCACGCACGTCTGCGGGATCCCTAGGTCTTAAATTATGAATAGGGCCTATGTTAACAGAGGCTACGACCAGCTTTTGAAAAATTCAAGTTAACTTAAAAGTCACCGAGCGCCTTTGTTTAAAAATAAATTCTCTTCTCAAATGAAGAAGAAGAAGAGGAAGGGGCGGGGAGGGAAGAGTGCGTGGCTGAGTGCTAGCGCTGCCGCGTCTGTGGTTATCCACGGCGCCCGAATGGGCAGAATCGGGAGCTCTTAGTTACTTCGGCATCAGCCTCATACGGGGCTGCTCTTCCCATGACTGACTTCCTAGAAGGGCGTTTAGCAGTGCGGGTGCTCCGAACCCCGGCTTTGCGAGTGACGGACAGGTGCTCACAGGGGAGAGCGGGAGCCCCGTGCCCGCCCCCCCACGTTCATGTCGCAGTGGCCGACGCAGGACACTGGAGGCGAGAGA
>NW_006159666.1:851921-877678 GCF_000334495.1 Tupaia belangeri chinensis
AGGGAAAAGCACCGTTCTTGGGAGGAAAGGTGTTTGTGACCGAGTTCATCTTACTGCCTACCTGGACAGGCAGTGTACCCAGGCTCCTCCCACCCATCCCTTTGTGATAAACAGATGTCCCCACGCGTCACGAGTGCCACCACTTCCTGCACGTAACACGACTTGTCACTAAGAACTTAGAACTCGTTCCTAAGAGACGAACACTTCCTGTTTCTTCACCAGACCGACTGTGGCGGGCTCTCCACGGAAGCTTGACTTAAGCTATAAGAAAACATGGCGCGTGTTTCCCGTGACTCTTCAGTAAGTGCCAGTCACTCAGACGTGGTGGCGCTCTGTCCGAGGCATACCTCCCTAAGTGAAAGCTGTCCTGTTCTCTACACGCTGTGTTTCAGCGTATAAAACCTCACACATTCAGATTCTCCGTTACGAACCTTGGCACGCACGGTGCTACTTCTCGTTGTGACAGACCCAGCACTGGGCATCGTGGGTGACATCTGTCCATCACCACTTCACACACTAACGTCACAATGCATGGGCCTTCTAAGTAGTATACTGAAAGCCCAGTTATGGATTTAAATTAATCAGATCGAGTTACTTTGTCCATTCAGAGCATAGGTACTTATAAAAGCATGCTTGGGCATGAACTCCAAATGTTTGTCCAGTGGGGCTCTGCAGCTAATTTAATCGTGCGGCAACCAGTTTTATGCAAAGGTCATGACTATACCTGGATTATATCATTAAGTTAACTTTAATTAAAATATATGCAATTTGCAAAAATGAAAAAAAAAAAAATAAAGAGACACAAATATGCAAGGCGCTCCAGTCATAGACTTGCCTTGGAGATGCCTTGGCTGCCCTTCAACTGGAGCATCCCTCCTATCCCAGCAGATGAGGACATAGCATCGGGACCAGCAGTTAGCGTAATGGCTATGTTGCTGGACTCCCATGTAGTCGACCGCGGTTCGCGTCCTGAACGCGGTGGCTTAAAACTCACACTGGGCGCGTGTGCATGCATGCCCAAGATCCCAAGAGAAGAATGAAGGAGAAGGGATTGCAGTGTGGCCATCCCCCCTGTGGGGTGATTTCTCACTTTCTGTCTCTGTCTGTCTCTGTCTGGTGAGCGCACGTGCCCTATAGCAAAAATCTCTCCAAAATAAAAAGAAAGAATTCTACTGAGGGGATGTATTCTTTCCAGATATAAAGCCTCAATTATTATTTTTTTGGAAATTTTTTGGAGAGGTTCTTGCTATAGGGCACGTGCACTCGCCAGAAAGAAAGAGACAGACAGAAAGCGAGAAATCACCCCCCCAGAGGGGATGGCCACGCCGCAATCCCGTCTCCTCCATTCTCCTCTCGGGATCTTGGGCACGCACGCAGAAGCACCCTGCGTGAGTTTAAGCCACCGGGGCCAGGACTCGAATCGCAGTTGTCTACATGGGAGTCCAGTGATGTAGCCATTACACCATCTGCCAGTCCGTAAAGCCTCAATTATTAAAACCGTTTTCACTTGTGCATGCATGGACAGATCAAAGAAACAAGTGAAAATGTCTAAAATGTCTTAGACACACAAGGTATTGGACAGTACATGGTACAGAAGCGAAGCTACTGGGTGAGGACCAACTATTCCATAATTGGCATTGGAGACACAGAATGGCCAGCACGGGAAACAGACTCATGAAATAAAGCTGAAAGAAAAGTAAACGACCCGTGCTTCAAAGATTTAAACGCACACAGAAAGGAATCCTTCACAGCCTTACAAGTATCTATGAGAACTTTAAAAAAGTAGTTGGATAATGAGAAAGGCCTTCCTCAACACAGAACAAAGAACTACAAAGATATGTTAGTCTTGTAAACAAAATGATTTATAACTCTCTGAGTACAAAAACAAACAAACAAACAAAAAACGGACAGGGAGAAAACCACAGCTGAGCTCCTAGCAAACAGCCCGTGCTAGCTGTAGCCACGCGACGCGGCCCCGTCGGATCCTGGATGCACACGTGAGCACTCACATCACGGGAGCCTCGGCCGCCATCTGGCCGTGGCTTCCTACCTCCGTGAAACCACGAGACTAATTTTAGAGACACTAAATTCGGGGATAGACTCTCTATAGCGATGGGAAGTCGGGAGTGTGGCTTGTTACGTTTCCACCCCACATGTTTGTCTGAAATCCGCTTCGCATCTGGAGTGCTCGCCTTCTTAAATCTGGACGGGCCCTGGGCTCTTGAGCCAGCCGTCCGGTAGGAGAGGCGTCACCTTGTGCTGGGACAGTCCTGAGATGAGCTGCAGCTTCCACTTCCTGCATCTTTAGAATATTTGTTCTCTGGGGAGTTCCCTCTGGGAAGCAAACTACCACATAAAAAACGTGGTAACCTTAAGACAACCATGCCCTCGAAGGACAGTCATGTGGCATGTCCTGGGAAGAGAGACATGTGGAGACAGAAAAGACCAGGACTGCGATGGGGTGAAGAAGCATGGCCCCGACAGTACCCGGACTCTAATTTCTAGAAACGGTGAGCAGGTGACCTTCCGTGGCAGAGGGACTTCGCATGTGCCACTGAAGTTCTGAGCCTAACACAGGAGTGCCATCCAGGTGGTCCCTGTGGCCTCAATGTGTCATTAACATGAGAATGGGCGAGCAGAGGTTCAGAGAAAAGCAATGGAGGGAAAAGGATGGTAAATTAAAACATTAGTGAGGAACTCGCCCTGCCAGGGCTGCATTTGAAGACAGAAGAAGAACGCTGCGAGCCTCCAGATGCGGGCAGCCTCTGGCGCGAAGCGGGAATGGCCTCGCCTCAGCTGACGGCGAGAAGGAACTGGAACCCCAGCCCCACACTGGGGTGAAGAGCTGAGTTGGGAGAGGAAAGCTCTAACCCAAACAAGCAGGGCGTGAGCAGAGGCCCAGCTAGAGCCTGCACAGGGGAAATGGCCCATCAACAGCATGGCTTTAGCCCAGCAAGACCCGTCTTGGACTTCCAACCTATGGATCTATAAACTAAGCAGGCCATATGGCCAAAGCCACCAAGTTTGTGGTGACAAGCTGTGGCAGCTTAGGGGACTGGCGGGAGCACCATGCCACCAGTGCTCGGTGACATGGCAACGGTCCTCTCGGACACCTAGCCAGGTGAGTCCTCGATGACTCTCGTCTGGGTTTCTTGGCTGAGTCTACAACCGCCTAAAATGCCAGGAAGGGACTAATGGCTGAGCCCAGAGCCCACGGCAAGACAGGCTGAGAATCAGCTTCCGTGGGAGGTACCACGGGGGCGGTTCTCTTTGTAGAGCAATAGAGAACTAGAACAGAGATAAGACGATATTGATTAAAAAGGAATTGGTAAAAAAAAAAAACCATGAAATGCTCTTAACGTAAGGAAAGGTGCTCGGCCCCGTTCATCCGGCGGGAAATGCCACTGAAACTGTAACCGAGAACTTCCCGTTTCTACCCTGACATTGAGTGTTCCAAGAAAAAAAAACCCATGAAATGCTCTTAACGTAAGGAAAGCTCTTAATGCTCGGCCCCGTTCATCCGGCGGGAAATGCCACTGAAACTGTAACCGAGAACTTCCCGTTTCTACCCTGACATTGAGTGTTCCAAGAAGACTCCTGGGAAGCCTTCGTTCTCGCCCTTACGCTATAACGAGGCTCAAGGAACTGGAAGTCCCTTATTCCATGGGACCCACCAGAGAGCCACGTTCACAGGGAAGACCACTCCCCCGGATCTGGAAAGATAGGTTCATCCAGACACAGCAAGATCTGCTTAACCAGAACAGAAGCCGCTGGGAACGTGAACTGGTAGGAACATGTAAATAGCCATTTTCAAATATTCCAGAGACACGAGAGTTGAAGTTCTCAGATACCAGTCTTCCTGGGGCCCTCCCAGTTGTGCACACTTCAGGAACTCCACCAGGTTTTTGCAATAGAAAACCTTTTATGGCTCTGGCAGGAAGAGGGGGAGAGTAATCAGACTATGTCCATAGCTTGTCTGTGGCAGAGACCCACATTCTGAGGGGAGAGACTCTGGGGGCAGTTACTCTCCCTCCTGCCACACCCATGAGACTTGTCTTGAAGTGGGCAGGGGGACTTGGTCAAGGAGGTCAAAGCACCAAGGGAGCAGAGAGGGAGCGCCGTAGCTGAGGAGGGAGGCAGAGAGTGAAGGGAGAAAGCTGCACCTCTGCAGAGGCACACGCAGAGTTCACAACAGCTCTAGGACACAGCCCACTGAAGCACTGACGTGCCACAGGAGGGGAGGTCACGGAGGCTCTCGGACACAGCCCACTGAAGCACTGACGTGCCACAGGAGGGGAGGTCACGGAGGCTCTCGGACACAGCCCACTGAAGCACTGACGTGCCACAGGAGGGGAGGTCACGGAGGCTCTCGGACACAGCCCACTGAAGCACTGACGTGCCACAGGAGGGGAGGTCACGGAGGCTCTCGGACACAGCCCACTGAAGCACTGACGTGCCACAGGAGGGGAGGTCACGGAGGCTCTCGGACACAGCCCACTGAAGCACTGACGTGCCACAGGAGGGGAGGTCACGGAGGCTCTCGGACACAGCCCACTGAAGCACTGACGTGCCACAGGAGGGGAGGTCACGGAGGCTCTCGGACACAGCCCACTGAAGCACTGACGTGCCACAGGAGGGGAGGTCACGGAGGCTCTCGGACACAGCCCACTGAAGCACTGACGTGCCACAGGAGGGGAGGTCACGGAGGCTCTCGGACACAGCCCACTGAAGCACTGACGTGCCACAGGAGGGGAGGTCACGGAGGCTCTCGGACACAGCCCACTGAAGCACTGACGTGCCACAGGAGGGGAGGTCACGGAGGCTCTCGGACACAGCCCACTGAAGCACTGACGTGCCACAGGAGGGGAGGTCACGGAGGCTCTCGGACACAGCCCACTGAAGCACTGACGTGCCACAGGAGGGGAGGTCACGGAGGCTCTCGGACACAGCCCACTGAAGCACTGACGTGCCACAGGAGGGGAGGTCACGGAGGCTCTCGGACACAGCCCACTGAAGCACTGACGTGCCACAGGAGGGGAGGTCACGGAGGCTCTCGGACACAGCCCACTGAAGCACTGACGTGCCACAGGAGGGGAGGTCACGGAGGCTCTCGGACACAGCCCACTGAAGCACTGACGTGCCACAGGAGGGGAGGTCACGGAGGCTCTCGGACACAGCCCACTGAAGCACTGACGTGCCACAGGAGGGGAGGTCACGGAGGCTCTCGGACACAGCCCACTGAAGCACTGACGTGCCACAGGAGGGGAGGTCACGGAGGCTCTCGGACACAGCCCACTGAAGCACTGACGTGCCACAGGAGGGGAGGTCACGGAGGCTCTCGGACACAGCCCACTGAAGCACTGACGTGCCACAGGAGGGGAGGTCACGGAGGCTCTCGGACACAGCCCACTGAAGCACTGACGTGCCACAGGAGGGGAGGTCACGGAGGCTCTAGGACATGGCCCACTGAAGCCCTGACGTGCCACAGGAGGGTGGCAGGACATTTCCTCCCAAACCCTGATCGCCACGTCTGCAGGGCTCCCTTATGGCCATGGGTCAGGGCTGGAAAGCTGCAGAACCCAGACGCTCTCTGGGGGTGGGCACTAGGACAGCATAAGCTTGGAAGAGGAGACACGAAGGAAGACACGGAGGGAGGGGTACACACTGAGCACAGCCCAGCACCCGGTCGGTGCACACGGAGCCTCAGACTTCCCGGACTCACGGTTCCTGCGCCCGCACAGCCGGCTTTCACACGAATGGCAAGGTACATCAAAGTGCGTGAAGAAAACTGGCCAAAGAGCCAAAGCAAGCATCAGAGCCAGACTCAGACACGGCAGCGAGGAGCTAGCAGGGAATGGACCAGCCGGCTGCGATTCCTGTGTTCCTGGCTCTGTGGGGAGAGCGGCCGACGTGCAAGAACAGGTGGGAACTGAGCACGTAGGGGAACTAAGAAGAAAACTCACGGCGAAACCCAATAGGAATGAAGGGTGACAGGGGGCAGGGGCGGGGGCGCCAGCAGGAAGACGGGGCACAGTCCCAGTCCCGGAGTGAGATCGGACAGAGCAGACTGAAATGCAGGGAGGCAGACAAAGAGCGCCCCCAAACCCAGAGCCACCTCAGCACCGTTACTCATGCGG
This sequence comes from Tupaia belangeri chinensis, assembly GCF_000334495.1. Taxonomy (NCBI): domain Eukaryota; kingdom Metazoa; phylum Chordata; class Mammalia; order Scandentia; family Tupaiidae; genus Tupaia; species Tupaia belangeri. The sequence continues at coordinate 858,059 of NW_006159666.1, forward strand.
GGTACCAAAGAGGAGGACGGAAGAGCAGAGCAGAGGAGTGTCTGAAGTAAAGGTGACAGGAATCTCCACAGTCAGTGACAGACCACAGACGCCGACATCACAGCGGACATTGGGCGAAAGATGTTTATACTTATAACTGTATTATATACACATTAAATCCGGACACATATAAATACGTATATATTGCAGACTGAATATGATAGGTCTAGGGCTACATATATAAATACATATAAAATATGTGCACAATATATTTATAAAATATACATATACACAAATATGTACATGCATATATGTATAGACATGTGTGTGTACATAAATATGTATATACATATATTTCATATACATGTATATCCCTAGGCATATCATATTCAAACTGTAAAAAGTCAAAGGCAAAAAGAAAATCTTTAAAGAAGCCAGAAGGGAAGGAAACACCTGACCCATGGGTAACCACCAATAAGAATTGCAGCAGAGAAACCACTCGAGCCAGCAGAGAGTAAAATAAAATATTTCAAGTTTCTATAAAAGAAAACCTTGCCAATCTAAGACTGTTGCAAAACTATTTCTCCATCAAAATTAGTCCTCACAATCAGTAGAAAGAGACTTTCTCAGCCAGCATAACTGAGGTCATTCCTCATAGGAGCTTCCCAGGAGGGGACGTCCCAACAGCTCACGTGGCAAAGGGGAAAGGGGAGGTCAGATCTGCATGGGGGCAGGGGAGGGTATCCGAGAAGGACCAAATTAAGACCAAGTGAGAAGTTTTGCTTTTCTTATTCTTGATTAATCTGGAAATATTTAAAACAGTAATAGTAACGAACCTTCGTTAAGTAACTGACGACAGCACTGTCACACGGCAGGGAAGGCAGGATTTGGAATGCTCCTCTTCAGGACACCTGCACTGCTTTCGACCTGGGACGCTGTGGTTTGAAGGTGGACTTGACCTAAAGGATGTGTTGTAAGTTGGGTCAGACATTAGTTTTCACTGAAATTTTATTAGGCTATAGAATCCTCCCTCTCAATTTAAAATGTGATATTTGAACACTACTAACTTCTCAGATTAAACATATTTTATCACTATATCGCTTTGATTATACCTATTATGAATCACCTGCATTTAAGCCAATAAAAAGTAAAAATTATCAATGAGAATTGATTAGCTTTGGTTCTTTTCTGAGAATACACAACAATGTAATTAAGTGAAATTAAAATGCACAGACTGTGTTTCCACGGCTCCACCACGGTTGACCAGAAGACAGTCTGTGTGCTGCGCCCACTTGGTCGTTAGGGACACACTGAGAAGTCCTAGGGGAACTTGTGGGAGTCGACGCGTCTCTGCGGTGGAGGGAGAGTACAGTGGGCAAAGGCAGTGCTGTGGAGGAAACCCATCCTCTCGGGTAATCTCACATCAGATCACCGCGCAGGGTGAAAGTAGCTCATCGGACGTTATGAGCACTCTCTCAGCCTTCATCCTGGGCCTTCCAAGGAGCACCTTCTACAGGAAATGACTGAACGACCTTGAAGTGAAAGCTTGTGTACAATGTTGACTATGTTGACATGTCGCCACTTCCTGCTTAAGAAAACAGAGCCGTTCTCTATTTTCTATTGAGTATTGCTACAGACAATTGAGAATAAAAGTTGCATGAGATGGTTGTAAAGGCAATTTCAATTTTAGCTAGACGTGAGACGATCTAAGAGTTTCTCAGTGAGTAACGATCAACATGTACTGTCAGAGGATGGATGAAAGGAACACTTGTCAATATCCAATTAGCGAGTCCGTTATAACCTTCACGAAGAACATGCTTGTTGTCACTGTTTTTTTCAAAAATATATAAGACCAATTCAAATGAATTATAAAACTAAGTAAATGAATGAGCTCATCTGTAGCCACAGAAGCTAAATAAACTAGCTACTACTTCTGATCTACCAAAACAATGGCAGCACATTATTAAGCACATCAACTAACCGTTTATCAAAACTGCACTCAGTAGCGTGAGCCACAAATTAGACTTTCCACTGCAAACCCGCTTTAAAAGAAACATGCAGGGCCAGTCATAACACAAGCTTATGTATCAAATTATTAAAAAGGGCATAAGCAAAATATTTTCTCTTAATAATTTTAGATAAAAATAAGAGCAAGCTAAGATTAATGAGCTCTGAATCAAAGATTTTGAACCGGAGATGAAGAGCATGCTGCAATCCCGTCACTGGGATGACCATGATGGACGCGCGGTTCCCAGGTTCTAATCATGTTGTAGCCACAGTCGTGGGATGGGCACCGAAATCCAAGTGAAAGGCTTTGGGCTTTAGAAGGTTTCAGCACACACAGGCCATAGATCCTTGGGCAGATTGCTTAACCTTATGAGATGCTATGAAGTTTTCACTTTTTAAAAATTTACACCTTGAAAATGCAAGTGAATGTCAAAGGAACCCTTTGAAGTGGAAAGGTTGAAGCTTTTCTCCTTTTTCAGTTTTTTGCCTTAAGGTGTGCACACTTTGAAGAGAGGCAGAGGAAGCTAGAAATCACTCCTGAGGGGGTGACCACGCCACAATCCCTTCTCCTCCTTTCTCCTCTTAGGACTCTGGGCATGCACGCACACATGCTAGGCATGATTTTCAAGCCACTGGGTCTGGGACTCAAACCACATTGGGCCATGTGGGAATACAGCTCCTTAGTTAACCTCCACGCCATGTGCTGGCCCCTGAACTTTTCTTGACGGTCCTTAGTACCAGCTGGCTTAGTATTCTCACTGCAGGAGTGGGGCAGTCCTTCCAGTTCGGTAGCATGCAAACTAGCTTAAATTAATTTCACATTCATACTTTATTGTATTGGTCCCTAAAACGAATGGTACTTTCTATTTTTTTTTAGTACTTTCTATTTTTAAAAAATGTTCAATGCAATTTTTTTGAGTAAAGTCACAAGAGAGAAGAAGAAAATGTTCACGACATCATCTTGACATTATTTAAAACAAATTGATGAGGAATTCCAATAGATTTTTCCAGAATCGAAGCCTCTGAGGAATGAAAGTCCTTAAAGCTCTTTTCTGGAGCATACTATTAAATTCAAGAACGAATTATACGGGGTGTTTTCAGAACGTGATAACTGAGGATTGCTAAATGCTGTTAATGATATTATTCTACTGTAAAGACAAAACACCTCAGATATTCTCAGAAAATGCCATCACGCAGTGAAACACGGAGTTCGCATGTGCTTAGCAGAACTGCTGGAAGAAACATACGAGTGCCTGGTTACTCTGAAATACCAGTGTATGTGTTAGGAAATAACTAAATACATGTTTTTCAAATGCCATCTGTGTCAAATAGATGAATCAGGAGTTAAAAGTGTAAGAAAAATTTGTGAGTAAATAAATGTAAAATCGGTGGTGCCCATTAGTATACTTGGTTATTATTAGTGGCATAATATCGCACGCGTTTATGGGGCCCAGCGCCATTTTTCAGAACAGGGATACTATGTGTAGCCGTCACTCAGAGCCGTGGGTGTGTCACCGCCGTCACTTCCGTCGCGGCTCTGTGTTGGGAGGGTCCCGCGTGCACTCGTTTAGCTCTTAGGTGAGACGCACCACCAGTGACTGCCGACTCTCCTGACCCCGCTGCCGGCATTGCCGTGGAACCTGCTCCCACTTGGCATCCACTGGCCGGCATCTCTCTGTCTCCCCACTCCCCTCTCTCCCTTGCCATTCTTCGCTGGTTTATTTCTTTATTTGGAGGCGGGCTGGGAGTGCTGAAAAGTGGAGAAGACTGACCTCAATTGATTGACAGCTGTCCTTAGAACACCTCGGACCCTGGGAACAGACCTCGACAATCACGTCGCTATGGTGTTGCTGTCACCTTCCAGACAGGTTCTGTCACAGACTCTCTGATGCTAATTTCTCGAGAGGAAAATCCTCCGGTCACCTGACAGAGAGCGATGCACACGTGCCGTGAGCTCACCCACAGAGACAGACGGATCCAAACGTGGGGCTCGCTGCCCTCGGCGTTCTAGACGTACCAGATGGCCAATTTAGGAAACCAGAGTTCAGTGAGAGGACAGTGTCCGAGGTGAGAATGAGGAAGGGGCGAAGGCCGGACACAGTACAGGAGGGGCAGAGGCACCGCGGGACCATGACACTGGGCCCCAGGCACTGTCACGGGGGCCTGAGAGACGACGGGTCCACAGGGTCATCGTTGGCCTGTCTGTGACAAATGGGCCCCAGGTGGGAGGCCACTGAGCACTGTCCATTAGACTTTCCACTGCAAACCCGCTTTAAAAGAAACATGCAGGGCCAGTCATAACACAAGCTTATGTATCAAATTATTAAAAAGGGCATAAGCAAAATATTTTCTCTTAATAATTTTAGATAAAAATAAGAGCAAGCTAAGATTAATGAGCTCTGAATCAAAGATTTTGAACCGGAGATGAAGAGCATGCTGCAATCCCGTCACTGGGATGACCATGATGGACGCGCGGTTCCCAGGTTCTAATCATGTTGTAGCCACAGTCGTGGGATGGGCACCGAAATCCAAGTGAAAGGCTTTGGGCTTTAGAAGGTTTCAGCACACACAGGCCATAGATCCTTGGGCAGATTGCTTAACCTTATGAGATGCTATGAAGTTTTCACTTTTTAAAAATTTACACCTTGAAAATGCAAGTGAATGTCAAAGGAACCCTTTGAAGTGGAAAGGTTGAAGCTTTTCTCCTTTTTCAGTTTTTTGCCTTAAGGTGTGCACACTTTGAAGAGAGGCAGAGGAAGCTAGAAATCACTCCTGAGGGGGTGACCACGCCACAATCCCTTCTCCTCCTTTCTCCTCTTAGGACTCTGGGCATGCACGCACACATGCTAGGCATGATTTTCAAGCCACTGGGTCTGGGACTCAAACCACATTGGGCCATGTGGGAATACAGCTCCTTAGTTAACCTCCACGCCATGTGCTGGCCCCTGAACTTTTCTTGACGGTCCTTAGTACCAGCTGGCTTAGTATTCTCACTGCAGGAGTGGGGCAGTCCTTCCAGTTCGGTAGCATGCAAACTAGCTTAAATTAATTTCACATTCATACTTTATTGTATTGGTCCCTAAAACGAATGGTACTTTCTATTTTTTTTTAGTACTTTCTATTTTTAAAAAATGTTCAATGCAATTTTTTTGAGTAAAGTCACAAGAGAGAAGAAGAAAATGTTCACGACATCATCTTGACATTATTTAAAACAAATTGATGAGGAATTCCAATAGATTTTTCCAGAATCGAAGCCTCTGAGGAATGAAAGTCCTTAAAGCTCTTTTCTGGAGCATACTATTAAATTCAAGAACGAATTATACGGGGTGTTTTCAGAACGTGATAACTGAGGATTGCTAAATGCTGTTAATGATATTATTCTACTGTAAAGACAAAACACCTCAGATATTCTCAGAAAATGCCATCACGCAGTGAAACACGGAGTTCGCATGTGCTTAGCAGAACTGCTGGAAGAAACATACGAGTGCCTGGTTACTCTGAAATACCAGTGTATGTGTTAGGAAATAACTAAATACATGTTTTTCAAATGCCATCTGTGTCAAATAGATGAATCAGGAGTTAAAAGTGTAAGAAAAATTTGTGAGTAAATAAATGTAAAATCGGTGGTGCCCATTAGTATACTTGGTTATTATTAGTGGCATAATATCGCACGCGTTTATGGGGCCCAGCGCCATTTTTCAGAACAGGGATACTATGTGTAGCCGTCACTCAGAGCCGTGGGTGTGTCACCGCCGTCACTTCCGTCGCGGCTCTGTGTTGGGAGGGTCCCGCGTGCACTCGTTTAGCTCTTAGGTGAGACGCACCACCAGTGACTGCCGACTCTCCTGACCCCGCTGCCGGCATTGCCGTGGAACCTGCTCCCACTTGGCATCCACTGGCCGGCATCTCTCTGTCTCCCCACTCCCCTCTCTCCCTTGCCATTCTTCGCTGGTTTATTTCTTTATTTGGAGGCGGGCTGGGAGTGCTGAAAAGTGGAGAAGACTGACCTCAATTGATTGACAGCTGTCCTTAGAACACCTCGGACCCTGGGAACAGACCTCGACAATCACGTCGCTATGGTGTTGCTGTCACCTTCCAGACAGGTTCTGTCACAGACTCTCTGATGCTAATTTCTCGAGAGGAAAATCCTCCGGTCACCTGACAGAGAGCGATGCACACGTGCCGTGAGCTCACCCACAGAGACAGACGGATCCAAACGTGGGGCTCGCTGCCCTCGGCGTTCTAGACGTACCAGATGGCCAATTTAGGAAACCAGAGTTCAGTGAGAGGACAGTGTCCGAGGTGAGAATGAGGAAGGGGCGAAGGCCGGACACAGTACAGGAGGGGCAGAGGCACCGCGGGACCATGACACTGGGCCCCAGGCACTGTCACGGGGGCCTGAGAGACGACGGGTCCACAGGGTCATCGTTGGCCTGTCTGTGACAAATGGGCCCCAGGTGGGAGGCCACTGAGCACTGTCCCCTTTCTGCTGTAGAAAGCGGCCCCGTGCCAACGCCATGGGTCTCTCGGTGTGTGGCTGGCACTGCGCGAGGGCATGTAGGGCGGCTCTGTGGCCAAGAAGGGAGGCCTGCTGACCAAACCATACTCTGCAGGGACCTGGCTGGTACCTGGTAAGATCCAGGGGCTCAGGAGTCCCGGGAAGGAGTCGGTGGGACTTCCCTGAGCACTACGATCCGACATCAGCTTGAAGAAGCACTACCCTTGCCGGGATTTCAAGAGTAAAGAAAAGTGACCATGCAGAGCCCCTCAGAAAGCACCTGTGTCCTTGTACTGACCACGGAGCTAGGAATCGAGAGAGCTTCCTATGACACAGCTCGGGGTGAGGCATACATGCTTGGAGGGAGAGAAGAACACAGATCGGGATTCTAAAGACAAATGTGACCATTCATTGAACCCTTGTCTGCATCAAGTCGGGGCAGGTCTGTCTGGGCCCTGCCTGTGTACAACTGACCCAAGGCTCCCCGTGGGAGAGACACTGACTCGCACCGCCTGCATCTCCCGTACACGGCGACCAGAGCCACGGCTTGGACCTCGGCGTCCATCCCTGGCATTTACAAGATGCTTTGCTTCTTGCCATCTGCTCTTTGAATACGTAATCAATTGGTCTTCAAGGCTGGTAATTAGTAAAGGCAGGAAATGTCTTTGTGAAAAAGGGATTGTTCTTCCTTGTTCTTCACTAAAACCACCTGGGCCACCTTTGTAGCCTAGTGGTTAAGGGAGTCGAATTCACAGATAACTGTGGTTTGAGTCCCAGCCTGGAGACAGGAGTGTGTGGCCCAAATCCTGGTGGGACAAAGAAGAGGAGGAGGGACCTGCTGGTGATGTAATGGTTATATTGCTGGACTCACACGTAGTCAACAACAGTTTGAGTCCTGGACCCAGCAGCTTAAAATTCATGCCAAGCACATGTGCGTACATGCCCAAAATCCTGAGAGGAGACTGGAGGAGAAGGGATTGCGGCATGGACATTCCCCCTCCCGGGAGCCAGTTTCCCACTTTCTATCTCTCTGTCTCTCTGGTGAGCATATGTGTCCTATAGCAAAAATCTCTCTGTAAAAAAAAAAAAAAAAAAAAAAAAAAAAGTTAAAATTAAAAAAGAAGAGGAGGAAAATGGATTGTGGCATGATCCCATCATTGGGAGGTGCTTTTTCCTTCTGTCTCTATCTCTCTGTCTCTTTCTGGTAAGTATGTCTGCCCTGTGGCAATTAAAAAAACAATCCAAAATTTGAATATCTGTTTTGATCCAACAAAAATCAACAGGAATGAAGAGATTTTCTCGATCTATAAATAACCTTGATAACGGGCCTAGTGCACTAGACTGATTCGTGCCATGATGTGTACAGGTTCAATCTCCGTCCCAGACTGCCCGACACAGGTGTTCTATAAGCATGCAGTTCGGGTCTTCTTCACCTCTGTCCTCCTGGCATCTAGCAAAAGCGCCTGCCATGTAAGGACTGAAGAATTCTGCAAAGGAAGTGGACTCTTGGGCTTGGACACGGGCTGTAAGTGTCGGAGACGGGCGCGTGTATGAGGACCTGGGAGACTTGCCAGGCAGGGAAACACGCTAGGTATGAGATGTAGTGGAGGAAGGGCAGAGAATCCAGGGTACAGGCTGGCCCCACAACACAGCAGTGAAGCAAAGGGTCAGCCAGACCCACATGGCCAGCCAGGGTTCACGCCAGCCCTGGAGGCCTGAGAACGTACCAGCAACCCACCTGTGCCCAGGTTCCTAGTGGGGCGGAGAACTGTGGCCAGGACCCATGAGAAGTGTGTATGTTCTTTCTCTGATGTGCACACACTAGCAAAAAAAAGTCAAAATAAAAATCCAGGATATGTTTAACTTATTTCTTGACATATTTTATTCATTTACTTATCTTATGCAGTTTTTCTGAGAACTCTGACCTTGACATACTTTCAGGTCAGTTTCAGGCCAGCTGCTTAGCAAATTGGTTCAGGCAGCTGAATTCCACATGTCAGACTACACAGTTTGAGTCCTGGACACAAAGACTTGAAAACCACGCCAGGTGTATGTGTGTGGGTGACCAAGATCCCAAGGGAAGAGCAGAGGAGCAGGAATTGCAGCATGGTCATCCCCTCTGTGGGAGGGTCTCTTGCTTTCCCTCTCTCTCTTTCCAGCAAGCACATATGCCCTATAGCAATTTTTAAAAAGAATCAGTTTCCTATTGTTCATAAGGGTTGCTAGTACCTAACAAGTACTTACAAGTACATGAGAAGTACTAACTGTTCCAAGAAGTAGCCTCAGCAAAGTGACCACATAGAAAAAGTGTCCTCTTGCAAAACTCCAGGAAGACCAGCTGCAGGGAAGCAATGAGGCAATCAATTTTGGTAGGACGCCAAGGCAGAGAGTCAGCCCAGAACCTCTGGTTCCTCCTGCTTTTCCATAATGGTATTTAGGTTGTTTCTTCATCTTGCCTATTATAAATAAAGTTGCAGTGGACATGGAAGTATAAATCAAGATCCTAATTTTATTCTTTTAGATAAATACCCAAAAGTGGGAATGCATATGATAATTCTCTGCTTAGTTTCTGAGGGAAGTTAAGATTATTTTCCACAGGGTGACACGATTTTACATTCCTGTCAATAGTATGTAAAAAAACAATTGCAAACTCTTCACATTCTTACCCAAACTTAATGGCACCAAAGCAGATATGAGGAAGCATCTTGCTATGGTTCTGAGGTGCATCTCTCATATCTCTGATGACTAGTGTCGTCAAGCATCTTGTCAAATGCCCATTGACCATTCATGTCTTCGTCAGAGAAATGTCTACTCAAAACATTTGCCTATTTTTTAAACGGGTTATGTGTTTGTTTTTGCTTTGTTCTGCTATTTAATCGTAGTATCTCCTCCCATATTTTGGTCACTAACTCCTAACCAAATATGCTGTTTGTGGATATTTTCTTCCCACCTGTAAGATGATTTTGACTTTAGTAGTTTCCTTTGTTTTGCCAAAGCTGACTACTTTGAAGTCTTTGTTAGGTAGTGCATAGATCTTCTTGTTTTTAGGGTGGTTAATGAAGATCTGGCTTGTTTCTTTGGGCCGTATGTTTCCATTTCTTCCTGTGTCTTACAGCTCTGTATTGGTATCTGGGCATTTGAAAAAATGGACACCTTTTCCAGTCTTTATAGATCACTTTTGACAGGGAAAATCAATTGAATCAATTCAGTTTGCTTAGAGATTCTAGGAGCGTCTCAAAATGTTTCTGATGTAGGACCAGCAGATGGTGTAACACTATGTCACTGGACTCTCACATAGTCAACTGTGGTTCGAGTCCCAGACCCAGTGGCTTAAAACTCATGCCAGGCATGTGTGCGCATGTGCCCAAAATCCCAAGAGGTGAATGGGGGAGAAGGGATTATAGTGTGGCTATCCCAGGGTACGGGGCAGTGATTTCTCACTTTCTGTCTCTCTGACAAGTGGGCATGCCCTATAACCAAAAAAAAACTCTCTTAAAAAAATAGTTTCTGCTGATGTGTCTCCTCTGAAATTGTGTGTGTGAATTCAGAGGATGCTCCAGTCTTCTCCCTCCCTTCTGGCAAAATGGTCTCGGTTACAAGCCTTCTCCCATCGCACAGAGCTGAGGCAGACGCAACCACCCGCCTGCTCTTTCCTCTGTTGATACATGCCCCGGGATTCAAGCTGGGGTGGCTCCGTCACTGGCATGGTGAGGTGAGATAGAAGCTGGGTCTCCACAGTAGAGGGTAAGAGAAAATATGGACATCATAAAGCTCCATGAGTTGTGTGCTCAATATTAATCTTGTGATTCAAATTTCTTGGAATCAGTAGATGTATGTATGATGACTCATTAACATCAGATCCTTTTTTTTTCTTTTTTTGGAAAGGTTTTCACTATAGGGCGCGTGCGCTTGCCAGACAGACAGAGAAAGACAGAGAGACAGAAAGCGAGAAATCACCCCCCAGGGGGGATGGTCACGCCACAATCCCTTTCCTCCATTCTCCTCTCAGGATCTTAGGCAACACACGCACAAGCACCTGGCATGAGTTTAAGCCTCCGGGTCGGAGCGCGAACCACAGTCGACTACATGGGAGTCCAGCAACATAGCCATTGCGCTAACTGCTGGTCCCAACGTCAGATCCATTTGATTCTGAAATTTGGTGAAAGCCGTCAATAGCATATGTGTTTATGCCTATATACATAATGTAGATGTATGTATTTTTAAATTGTGTGACCATTTTCATCCACTTACTAGTAAAACAGACATGAAGGACTTACAGAGAAATCTCTAGTGATTATGTTAACTTTTCTACTGTTTCATTTATAATCTATAAAATAAGAATAGCACTGTCAAGACTTTTGTTTAAGTTTTCTAAGTAACTTAAAACTTAAGTTAATTGGAACATTTCCAGGTGATTCCTACTTAATTACTTCCAAACATGTAAAATATTCCCACAAAAAGCAATCAAATTATCACAAGCTATCCTGCTTAACTTTAACCTTCAATTCTATATAAAGAAAACTATGGATAAAATTTAATCTTAAAAGATTCTACACTGAAGAGAAAGTATTGGTTTCACATCTTCTTGCAAACTGCTCTGTTCAATACCCCATGGCAAATTTTGTCCTTGCAGCAAAAAGAAAAATGAATTATTTGTGTCTCATTAATTTTTATGTAAAATTATTCTTTGTTCTCCTGGTTGCTCCCTGTCTAAATTGGAAGGGAAATAACTGAAGTTTTATTTTTTTATGGGCTTAATTATCTAGATTTACACATCTACAACTTGTGATTAAAAAGCTGGATAAATATTTATTATTTTTTATTCTTTAATGCATTCACTTTAGAGTGATGACAGTGTCATTAGGATGAATAAAGGGAAAGAATCGAACTGAGAAAATGATCGGGGAGGGGTGATCGCTACTCTTCACCATGGACCCAACTGTAGCGCCTACGCTGAAATACAAATAACAAGCATCCAAAATAAACACAGACCTGCTAAATGTATAAGATCATGCGATCACAGCCGGGTACCTCTGAAATGTCTGCACATATTCAAGGACAGCTACTGCTAAAAGCAAGGTAACTTTTATTTCACTTTTTTTCACACCTTACTACCTCTTTCAAGAACAGGACAGCGTTCATTTACACATTGTAAAGCTTAATAATGCCTGAGAAAGAAATGGGTAGACTTAAAAACAAGGTGATGATTTGTGTAAGATTAATATTTATGAGCACTGCTGTATTAAACCGTTTTTAATATCTTGGATTTAGCAGGGAAAGTCAGAAAACTGTTCCCCAAGGCTTTTCCCTGAGATCAGTTGGGGGGTGTCTTCTCAAACTGTATAGAATCAGGTATCTTACTGCGGTTTCTCAAAGAATCAAGATTATCTGGTGGATGAGGGTGGGACCCTGGGAAGGATATTAATCACCCAGAAGAATTACCAAAGGAGGGACCAGCAGATGGCATAATGGTTACGTCGCTGGACTCCCACATGGCCGACCGCGGTTTGAGTCCCAGACCCAGAGGCTTGAAACTCACACTGGGTGTGTGTGCAGGCGTGCCCTAAGTCCCGAGAGGAGAATGGAGAAGGGATTGCGGTGTGGCCATCCCCCCGGGAGGGTATTGCTTTCCATCACTCTGTCTCTCTGTCTCTCTGTCTCTAATGAGCGCACACACCCTATAGCAAAAATCTCTGTAAACAAAGGAAGAATTACCAAAGCAAAGCCTGTACATACAAAGAACAATGAAAGACATGCAGGTTTCAACAGGATATAAATTAAGAGACGGAAACTTACGGCTAATGATACCTTCACTTGCAAATCACTCTCACTACAATCGGTCACACTGGCTTGGGAAATTAGCCTGATTCCTGCTTTACCTCAAATACCCACACTTGGTCTCTCACCTGACCGTCCCTCAGGCAAAGTTCGTTGGCCACCCCGACTCAGTGCTTGGTCAGATGGTTCTCCTTAGGGTCCTTTAACTTCTTTTCCTCTTTTATTAACTTATTTATTTAATTTTATTTGTTATTATCATTCTTATTTAATTTGCTGTAGGGCACGTGTGCTGACCAGAGAGAGACAGAGAGAGAGGGAAAGGGGAAGTAAGACAGCAGGCCGCCGGGTGCAGGACTTGAACCAGTCATGTGGGAGACAGGCGCCCTTAACTGCCACACCACCTGCTGGGCCCAGAGGCCTTTACGTTCAGTATGACAGTAGCCCTGCTAAACCTGAAGCTTGCCTACTTCAATACTATCAATTCAGCAGTTTAAACGTTAAAAACTAAAACAGGTTAATACAATCCAGGAAAGCCACACGAGGAGAGGTTGAATGAGTTGGAAGAGAATTGAGGCATCTGTTGTTTTCTCTGACTTTATTATTATTGCTTTTAATTTGCCATAGCGCACATGTGCTTGACAGAGAGAGACAGAGAGAGAGCGAGAGAAAGGAAAAGTGAGAAATCGCCCCTGGGGATGGTCATGCTGCAATATTCCTTCTCCACTCTCCTCTTGAGGTTCTGAGCATGCATGCACACGTGCCCAGTGTGTTTTCTGAGCCAGTGGGCTTCCAGAACCTACAGGGAAAGGGAGTAAGTCCGGGTCCGGGACTAGAACCACACAGCCAACAATGTGGACTCCAGCTCTCGTAACCACCATGCCACTGGCTGGCCCAGACTTATTTTAATTTTCAAAAATAGCCTTGTGGAAATATATAGCAGATAAAGGATTTAAAATAAAAACCCAAAACCAACTTTAAATTTTTTGATTAAAAAAAAAATTGTCAGGAAAGAACTATGTATACCATCTGAGTATCCCTAACCCGAAATGCTTAGACCAGAAGATTTTCAGATTTGGGATTTTTTTCTGATTTTGTAATAGCTGCACGTATTTAATGAGATACCTGGGGGGGGGGGGCGCTGGTCTACACACGCGATTGACTTGTGTCTCATCTGTACCTGTGAGCACGGTCTGAAGATGTCAGACATCGTTGTGCGCGCAGCCCTGTGACCTGACTCGTCAGAAGGACATGCGCCTTCTCACAGCCGCCCCCGCACACGGGCGCCAGCGGAGCCATGGCCAGGCAGGTGTTCCTGCGAGTGGAAGCCTGGCCAGACCTGAAGGAGATGCGGAGGAAGCATCACCTGCCAGTTCTCCCGCTTTGCGGGAGACTGGACTCTCCAGGCGCCAAGTCTTTACAGCAGCCCTGAAGCCCGTCCCTTAAGTAATACCCGAGAGACCCGCCCACTCGCCTTCCATCAGGCCTGCCTTTTCAGATGCAGCTGCTATGCACTCCGCACTGCACAGGGTGAGTCCCGCAACCCCAACCATGGCTGCACAGGGTGAGTCCCACTAACCACAAGGCTGCACAGGGTGAGTCCCGCCAACCCCACCAACGGCTGCACAGGGTGAGTCCCACTAACCACAAGCACGACTGCACAGGAGTGAGCCCTGCCAACCCCACCCATGACTGCACAGGGTGAGTCCAGCCAACCCCACCCACGGCTGCAGAGCAGTGAGTCCCGTAACCCCACCCATGATCCGTGGTCAGTGCATGCCTGCTCACAGCCAGCTGCATACATTGTCCACGTGGCTCTCTGCCGAGTGACCACCGGGTGCCGGTCATCCCTGTCTCCTGCCCACTGGAATGACCACATCCTCCACACCGTCCCCAACCTTCCTGTTCCTAAACCCTGGCTTCATGTGCTCAGCAGCGGTGCTGGACACCCACATCATTAAGGCGCTAAAGCCGGAGCCGGGACTCGACCTCTCACTCTCTTCCTGACCCTCTCCAGTGGAGCTGTGTCCTTTACCGCCCTCATCCTGCAGTTTTCACCCTGTGCTGCAACTCCCAGCTTGTCTGTCTTCTCCTCAGACGGGGCTCACATCTCCCCACCCTACAACTCTCTCTCCACCCTGAGACCTGGTCTTTGGTGGGCTTCCAGAACCTTCAGGGAATGAGTGAGGCACGGCTCTTGGGGGCTGGGAGAGGAGGCCCTGCCTGGCGCTCCAAGGACATGTCACGCCCAGAGGCCCTGACGAGGGTAAAGGCTGTCATGCCTTCCGGTTACAGTGACTCCATTGTCACGGAGTGTCCTCCTGTGCCTCCTGTCTGAAACCCACTTTGGTTGATAGCGGCATGAGCACTGTGGCCCTCTTGTGACTAGCGCCTAAGAGGGCATGCACTCTTCTGTCTTCATCTTAAACTATCCCTGTCTCGTGCAAGGAGAGATTCTCTGAGATGCGGGCAGTTGATCTGGCTTTGTAATCCAACCACCAATGTCTTTCTGTTGGCCCGCTCAGGCGACGTCCGCTGCAGTGGGTGGGGTGTTCGGGTCTGTGTGGCCATTCATTTCCTCTGGGCCCATCTGTGCCTCTCTTTTCCTTTGTGTTTCCTGACTTATTTGGGGATGCGTTGTATTTTAGCGGTATCGTAATTCCATGAGCGGGTTGTTAATGCCAAACAACGCTAACTGGTAACTAGTAGTACTTCCTTCCTTGGCTTTCTTTAATTTGCTACTGTGGTGTTTACAGTGTATGTTCTCAGCTCACTACATTGTACCACTAAGTGATCTTTCTTCGTATATTCTCTGAGAACTTTACGACAAAGTAATTAGTGATAGTGTTCTATTTTAACCCACAGAATAAATACCCATTTGTCCACACTGAACTAGATCAATAATCAAATAATTTAATAATGAGGAAAGAAGAGGTTGCTCTTCCCAGTAGAAGTAAGTTAATAAAAACAGAAGAAAAAAGGGACATAAAAAACACCATCAGGCAAACATCACAGGAATAACTGAAGGTCCAGAGCTGGGGGGCACGAGGCTGACGGGCAGCGAGATCTGTGTACCCTCAGAGCGTGTCCCCAAAACACTTCCCGACTGCGACGGTCACAAGGGCAAGCCCACAGCACAGGAGCCTGCCAGACTCCGCCTCCGCCACGCGGCCAGGAGTCACGTCACAGGAGACGTACCACCACGAGTCCTTGGGGACAAGGCCCCAGGCAGGGGATGCCTTCAGCACGGTCACAGGGAACGCCCGGCAAGCCAGACCGAGGGGTGGGCTACGGAATTCGCAGGCCAGCATTCTTCAGCGACGGTAAGTCATGAGACAAGGCACGACGAGGCACCTCCTCAGATGAGACGAAATCAGGGAGAAACACCTGGTCGTCAGCAAAGGCGTGGTGCATCCCTGCACAGACACATCGTGATTTTCCCGACACCTCCTAACTAAACAAGGCGGGAGAGACGACCTGTCAGAAGAACATCAGTGGGGACCGGTGGCATTTCAATGGCCTCTGCTTGGCCTATCCCATCGTGTAATGTCGACTTCCTCTTTGCGGTAACCACGTGAAGGACAGGTATGATGCCGGGACCCGGAGCTGGGTGACGGTTATGTGGAAACCCTGCTTACTACCTCTGCAACTTTTATGAACTCTAAAATTAGCTACAATTTTTTTTCAAATAACGCAATTAAAGATAGTTACACCTGCTAGTCACAAAGTGCAGGAAAAAGAGGATGAGGTAGTTAGCGTGGGCGCAGTCACGGGGATGAGGGTGGAGGCGCCTGCCACTGATGCAGGAGGCCACAGGAGGGCCCAGGTTAGAGGGCGCAGGTCACCCAGCCCTCCAGGAGGACCATGTCACGGGGGTCTCTGTGGGGGATTCTTGTCTCATGTCTGTCTGTTTTTCTCTCTAGAAACAAATGTCAAAAACCAGATGGGAATGAGCGTCGAGCGTGACAACTCCATCGCACTAGAGCGCAGTGCGGTAAGTCACTTCCTTAGCTGGGCCACGGGGTCTCAGGCATGAAGGCCTTTTCCACTTGAAAACACTGTGTGTTCTTGAGTCTGCATGTGGGCGGCGGACACAGCGCCATGAACACGCAGTGTGGACGTTCCCATCAGGAGGGTGTTCACACAGTGGCATCATGCGTCCCGTAAGAACTGGTTTTTACCCCTTCCACTTTTCTGTGTCGCCATTGGCAGTGTACTCTGAAGGCCGGGCAGTGAACAGAGGACCGGGAGCTGAAAACCCTGAGGCGGCTCCTGTCACGTCACGACCCAACAGCAAAGCTGTCAGGGCCACTTATCTGCCAAAGCACGAGAGGAGGACGTAGGACTTAGGAGTGCTGAGAGAAGCATGTACCCACCGGCCGCCTCCCGTGGCTTCAGGGCTATTCGATACCACTTCACGGCTACTATGAAAAGTAAAAGTGTAAAATGCATAAGGATCCAAAACCAAAATATTTTCCTTTGGCATATTTTAGTCAAAAATACAAGTTAAAAATAAGTGCTATCCGTTAGCCATACCAGGAACAAAAGCGAAGGCGGAGTTAAGGCCCTTCGTGGCATGACTTCTCTCTTGCCCGGAGTTAGGAGTAACATCCCTGACTCCTTAGAGATGATAAAAATTCGGACTAACATTGGAGCCAAACTCAACTGCTATTCTTTTGAGACTCACAGCATTATTAACGTATAGCCTGAGCATGTCTCTCCCCAGTAAGGATGGGAGTGCTGATTTCACTACTGAAGTGGAACTTCCCAGCCGGCTGGAAGATGCAGGGGAACACTGGAGCGAGCCCGTGCTCTCGCTGCTGCTGCTGGGCGTAACGGGGACGGTCTGAGAGGGCAGAGCCGGCCGGCGTGTTGGACGGGAGAGCGATGGTGTCGTCATCCAAACTGCCCCCGTTATTTCCAGCTCACCGACTCTACAGTCGTGCTTGACAGCGCTGCGCGACCTACCGCATGCACGGGCGGCGACCACGTCTGCACTCGTCGAACGACTGCTCTAACTGCCCGGGCTTCCTTTCAGCCCCGCCACGCTTGCGGGCCAGTGCTTCCCCTGAGCTTCGATCGCGCCTGCCCTGACTGCTCATTCTGCTGCCCTCATTTCGAAGGCAGAGGGCAGAGACGGCGGTGTCCGCGTGCTACCTCTAGTTGGCACTAAGCTGGGCATCCCCAACCCCATTTGCTCCGAAATCTAAAACTTTCGGCGTGCTGACAGGACTCCACGGTGGACAATGCATACCTGGCCTCGTGGGGTGGGGCTCAGCCAAAGACCACTTCAACGTCAAAAGGCTGGATCGCCTTCGGACCACGCGCGCGAGCTGCGCGTGGCACGTGAATGACTCTCGTGTTGGCTCTTGGGTCCCACCCCCGATAGACCTCAAGACACACAGGCGGACATCCCAAACTCAGAAAGACAAACTCAAAATCCGAAGCAGCTCTGCTCAGAAGCGTCTGGGTAAGGGACACGCGGACTGTCCCGTATCCGATGTCATCACTCCGGTCTCAGAGGAGTCGACATGAAGGATGAGAAGTTTTTAAAACATAATTTTAAAATCATGTGCAGTTATTTTCTGATAACTATTTCATTCTCAATAGCCCTAAATTTACTAGAAAATGCCAACACAGGATTAGACCAGACTTGGCTTCCCTAAATCTTTCTTTTTCTTTTTTCCCCCTTTCCTTTCTTTCTTGCCACTGCCTTAAGAATTAAAGGAGCACACTCACCAACTAAATGCCCCGTGGGACACCTCGCCATCTAGCTTCCCAGTTACACAAGCCAAAAACAAAAGTATTTGTGAGATCGAGGACTAGACAGTGGCACGGTAGTACAGACATGATGCTCTGAGACAGACCTGCACGGGAAGGCTCTGGGTTCCAGCCCGGAGACCTCCCTGAGTATGCTGGGACGTGCATACCCATGACCCGGGGCTGCCTGGAGCTGGGGTGAATCGTGGCATCAAGACCCTCGTGGGGTTACTGTGTCTGGCTGTCTGTCTCTCTCTCTCTCACTTATGGAATAAATGAGTATTTTGTTTCCAATCATTTGGAGTATAGGAAAAATCTCAGCAAATGAACAAATCTTGCCTCGGTTAGAACACATTTAAGAATCCCTACATGTAATAACTATAGGTCTATATCCGACTATACCGAGGCCCATTCTGGTTATTACATTCCCTTTATCCTTTGAAATGTTACTCCCTCCCCCAACCTTGCATATTAGCTTACAAACGACATCTAGGGTAACGGTCCCAGCCCTCCGAGCACCACAACTGGCCTGGTGCAGACCGTCCCTCCACTGCGGGGAAGAGAGGGTGGCCCGGGACGAGCCAAGCGCACTCCACGTCCACCGTTGCCACACTGCGGAACACAGTGAAACAACTCCCCACAGTGGGGCCGTGCTCTCCTGGGAATCCAGCCCTGCCACTGCTCCGACAGGGGGCGGCCCGGGGGCACCTACCACCTGCAAACACACGCGGACCTCTGCTCCTCTCCTGCCGCCACCCTCCACTGGACGGCCTGCATGGTGGGGGACAGCACACCCCAGACAGGCACCAGTCGGTCACTCCAGGGTTGGGGACCCCGATCTAGATTGTTGCTTTTTTTAAAAAACAGATTTTGTTTTATTTATTAAACATATTCTTGTGTTTCCCAATCTTCTATTCTTTTCATTCCTTTTATTTTACATGTTCGTTTAGTCTTTGAAATTATTATTTTGCAATGGTTGAAAGACAACATCTGCTTATTCTGAGAGTATATGAAACAGGTAGTTGGAGCTTTAGCAGAGACAGCCTGGAAAGCTGCCCCAGGGAGTCCCTCTCCGCCACCAAGCTCCTGCTCCTCCTCCCACTCCCGAGGACGCGGACGTGGTGCAGGAGCTCAGTGCCCTGACTCGGTTCTTTCTGGCTTCTTCTTGTCCCCTTATCTTAAACAAACAAACAAAAAATTTAAAGGACACCCTTTCATATTCAGTTAGTAATGTAAAAAGATCACGTTTTTATGGTTAAATTCCCAGGAGTCCTTCCCCTGTGGAACAGAGTAGGACGGAGCTTGGTCCTTAGAACTCTGGTCAGCAGACTATGCGAGCCGGAACACTGCCTGTCCCTGGCGGCCCGTGCACTGGGATGGGGGCACAGGCACGTTGTCCCCGGGTACGGAAACAGCTCTGGTCTGGGTTCAGTTCCCGTTGAGGTGGGGAGACCGCAGGTCTACCTTAGCCATCCTTCTCCTAGCACTGAGGCGGAATGAACTGTAAGCGAGGTGAAAACACTTCGGCAATCATTCAAACGATCGCACCGTGAACGCGCGGTGGGGGGGGGATCATTCAACCGATCGCACCCTGAACACGC
>NW_006159666.1:877987-881823 GCF_000334495.1 Tupaia belangeri chinensis
GCACCGTGAACGCGTGGAGGGGGGGGCGGCGGCAGATAGAACACAGCACCCTGGGAATGTCTGAGGTCGCCAGGACCTCCGTATGTGACACAGAGACTCCACTGCGCTGTAACAGCACACCAGGGACCGTGGCAGAGGGGGCTCTGGATTCGGAGAATAAACGACAACAAATCACAGTATCTCACACGTATCATGCATGCATATCAGAATGCACCACAAATACAGTCTCTACGTGGAATTAGATTTGAACTTGTATTTCTTTGGAAACAGAAAACCGCACACGATTGTGACTGGCTGCTCCGTCTATGGAAAAGTAAGACGTTTTTCTGTTCAAGCCGAAATGTGTCACGACCTTCCCAGTGACCTAAGAGCTGCTTTAAGGCACCCAAAGTTAGGGGCCAGCAGAAGGCAGAATGGTTACATTGCTGGACTCCCACATAATCAACCGCAGTTCGAGTCCTGTACCCAGTGGCTTAAAACTCACGCCGGGCACATGTGTGTGCGTGCCCAAGATCCTGAGAGAATGGAGGAGAAGGGATCGTGGCATGGCCATCCTGCCCGGGGTGTGATTTCTCACTTTCTGTCTGTCTCTGTCTTTCCAGCGGGCGCAAGCGCCCTACAGCAAAACTGTCTCTTAAAATAAATAAATAAATAAAAAGCCCTCATGTTTAAGCATAAAATTCACATCTATTGGGAGGTCAAGAAAGCCATGGACACTTTGTGCAGAAGCCGTGCCGTGGCTTTCCCAGCCGCCCAGTGGAAGGCCTTCATTAGCAGGACTGCTCAAGAGCAGGGTGGACAGTGGCCTGTAGGTTCTTCACACTCACCTGCCCGACTGCCTCCCACTGTGCGAAGAGGAAAAGAGAAAGGAAATGAATGAGGAGGGGGAGGGGAGAAGGGAGCTTCGAATTAGGCTACAAAAATTCTTTCCGTTTAAAGCACTCACTCGTACCTGCACTAATTTCATCTACCCCGTCAGCTCCTAAGGTAAGCAAACTGAAGATTACCTGCACGGAACAAGAGCAAGTCATGGACTGATCGATCAGAAAGTCATCTTTTTATTTGTAGTGCTGATGTTAGGGTAAGAGAAAAAGCACAGATGTACAAGTGAGGCCCTCCCGTTATCCTGACCCTAGGCAAGACAGGCACGGCCGGGGACAAAGGAGGGACGGTGCACGTAGCCCAGGTCTCGGCCCGTGAGCACACGGCTGTTCGTGCGGCAGGACCGCTGTGTAGGTGTGCAGGAGCCCAGGACCGTGTGCACGTGAAAAGGAACGGCGAGCGGTGCTTTTTCTAAACGTAAAACTACACAGCCCCGCTTTGCAGTGCCAGGAGATCCGCGAGGGACGGCGAGATCAATGCCATTATCCAGAAGGCATTACTGAGATAGAGTTTAAATCCTTTGAGGTAATTGCTTGCTGAGTTTGCCACTGCAGCGGCCCCGTCCTTCTGACTGATGGAGGGCCCTGGCCGCTCAGACTTTGCTCAAAGTGCCAACACACTCATGCAGGAATCCTAGTCAGACAGATGCTTGATGTTTAATTTAACTAATACAGCACACTGTGTGTCCACAAAACACATTTTGTGTTAATGCCAAAAAAAAAGGCGAGGGACAGAAATACATGCAGAGTTAATCTCCAGTTTCAGCAGACAAGCCTTTGCTCTAAGAATTATTAACAGGAATCCTGAAAACCCTACGGCATTCTTCCTGTCCCTTGAGAAAGCAGCCTCGATTCCACCGGAGCATTTAGACCCGGAACTCAATGCATAAATTCACAGTGCACAGAATCCTCAAGCGAAGTGTGAAGAGCAACGCGGTGAAGTTTTCCCTGTGCACAGTTCGTTTTCCACGAGCCCCTGACTAACTCTGGTTCTTCATAATAACACCCTTTTAACTTTATCCACAGCTACCTAGGACAGAGACAGTAATGCACCTGATTAGCTTATTTTCAAAAATGCATCTCTTGCTGAAGAAACACCAATCAATGTTTAACATCTCCTGGTAAAAGTGGTCCTTCTCAAAAAAAAAAAAAAAGAAAAAAAGAAAAGGCCATTATTGTGTTCAGTGACTGCTGCTACTTCTCTGATGTGATGCATTTTGAGGGTAAAGCTGAAGATGTGTAAATGTGTGTAAATGACTGCACGGGTGGTGCTGGTGCAGGTGGAGGTGCTACTGATGGAGGTGGTGGAGGTGGAGGTGGTGGTGGAGGTGGTGGAGGGGATGGAGGTGGTGGTGGTGGAGGTGGTCGTGGTGGTGGTGGAGGTGGAGGTGGTACTGGTGGAGGTGGTAGAGGTGGAGGTGGTGGTGGTCGTGGTGGTGGAGGTGGAGGTGGAGATGGAGGTGGAGGTGGAGGTGGAGGTGGAGGTGGTGGTGGTGGAGGTGGTGGAGGTGGAGGTGGTGGTGATGGAGGTGGAGGTGGAGGTGGTGGAGGTGGAGGTGGAGGTGGAGATGGAGATGGAGGTGGAGGTGGAGATGGAGATGGAGGTGGAGGTGGAGATGGAGATGGAGGTGGAGGTGGAGATGGAGATGGAGGTGGAGGTGGAGATGGAGATGGAGGTGGAGGTGGAGATGGAGATGGAGGTGGAGGTGGAGATGGAGATGGAGGTGGAGGTGGAGATGGAGATGGAGGTGGAGGTGGAGATGGAGATGGAGGTGGAGGTGGAGATGGAGATGGAGGTGGAGGTGGAGATGGAGATGGAGGTGGAGGTGGAGATGGAGATGGAGGTGGAGGTGGAGATGGAGATGGAGGTGGAGGTGGAGATGGAGATGGAGGTGGAGGTGGAGATGGAGATGGAGGTGGAGGTGGAGATGGAGATGGAGGTGGAGGTGGAGATGGAGATGGAGGTGGAGGTGGAGATGGAGATGGAGGTGGAGGTGGAGATGGAGATGGAGGTGGAGGTGGAGATGGAGATGGAGGTGGAGGTGGAGATGGAGATGGAGGTGGAGGTGGAGATGGAGATGGAGGTGGAGGTGGAGATGGAGATGGAGGTGGAGGTGGAGATGGAGATGGAGGTGGAGGTGGAGATGGAGATGGAGGTGGAGGTGGAGATGGAGATGGAGGTGGAGGTGGAGATGGAGATGGAGGTGGAGGTGGAGATGGAGATGGAGGTGGAGGTGGAGATGGAGATGGAGGTGGAGGTGGAGATGGAGATGGAGGTGGAGGTGGAGATGGAGATGGAGGTGGAGGTGGAGATGGAGATGGAGGTGGAGGTGGAGATGGAGATGGAGGTGGAGGTGGAGATGGAGATGGAGGTGGAGGTGGAGATGGAGATGGAGGTGGAGGTGGAGATGGAGATGGAGGTGGAGGTGGAGATGGAGATGGAGGTGGAGGTGGAGATGGAGATGGAGGTGGAGGTGGAGATGGAGATGGAGGTGGAGGTGGAGATGGAGATGGAGGTGGAGGTGGAGATGGAGATGGAGGTGGAGGTGGAGATGGAGATGGAGGTGGAGGTGGAGATGGAGATGGAGGTGGAGGTGGAGATGGAGATGGAGGTGGAGGTGGAGATGGAGATGGAGGTGGAGGTGGAGATGGAGATGGAGGTGGAGGTGGAGATGGAGATGGAGGTGGAGGTGGAGATGGAGATGGAGGTGGAGGTGGAGATGGAGATGGAGGTGGAGGTGGAGATGGAGATGGAGGTGGAGGTGGAGATGGAGATGGAGGTGGAGGTGGAGGTGGTGGTGGTGGAGGTGGTGGTGGAGATGGAGGTGGAGGTGGTGGTGATGGTGGTGGAGGTGGTGATGGTGGTGGAGGTGGAAGGGGTAGTGAGGTCGAGATGGTGATGGTGGTATTGATGGAGGTGTTAGTGATGGCAAAGGTGGAGGAGGGGGTACAGGG
>NW_006159666.1:883028-906028 GCF_000334495.1 Tupaia belangeri chinensis
TGGTAGTGGTACTGGTGGTGGTCGCAGAATTAGAAACAGAAGAGGAACTCAGAAACCACAGCACTGGTGTTGACACACATACAGTAGAAACATACACCAAACCTTGCTGTGCCCTTTTTTCTTTTCTCTTCTTGCCAGAGAGCACACACAACAACAGAGACAGAGCACCTCCCCAGAGGGTCCTGGTCAGTGCGCTGTTTCCCTCCATCGCGTCATCCCATTAGGGTCCGACAAAAGCACACACACACCTGATGTGCTTCTCAAGCATCCAGGGCTGGGATCCCGGCCACGGCTGGCCTGCGGGATCTGGCTCCCTCAGCACAGCACGTAACTGCTTTGCTGCAGGGCCAGCCCCACGGGGCACTTTGCCAGTATTTTATTTTTACATCCATGACAATGTTATGGCACAGGTGGAGGGATGTCCCTGTCCCCACTGTGTATAAGGAAATGGAGGCTCAGACTATGCAGGTGGCTTTGTAGCCTGGACCTCGTCCCTGGGTGTAACCGCCCTGAGGCAGACCTCAGTGTTCCGTCTCCATCTCAGCTGCTCTGGGGGTTAAACCAATGCCACGTGCCAGAGCTCCTACCCAAATCCACAGCACTGGCATAATCTATCTCGCGTGGCCTAGGATTTTAAGTAAAGAAAAACCTCTTTTTAGGCTCCTTTTCCAAGGCTTAGACGTTATTTCCCAGGAGCTGGTCAAGGGCCAAAACTGTCTGGCAATGTGCAGGGCTTGGTGACCCTCGCCTGCTAATTAATCCATAGCCCAATTAAGTTTGCTCATTACATTTCTGGTAATGTTTTCAAGATCTAGCTTCCATTCTAATTATAAATGTCACAGGGCAGAGATTATAAAAATTTTCTAGCTTGGTTTGACAAAAGTGAATCAGAGTTTAGAAATTAATGATTGGAAAGACGGATCATAAAAATAACTTGAACAGGATAAAGGAAATAAAGAGTGGGGACACTTCTCAGTTTGAGTCTTTCTGATATTTTGGTGATGGTATTATATTTCCACGTTTGAACCTAGCAGGTCTCAATGCCTTTATACCCCAGGAATATGTACAATACATCAATTAAAAATTGTTTAAAAATTTAATAGTTTGATACATTTTGTAAGAACTGGCATTTAAACAATATTGGTACTGAATTTCCTAATTCATGAACGTGACATTTCTTTCCATTTATTTAGGTTTCATTTATTTGGGTTACCATTTTCTGTGTAGAAAACGTGTACTACTGCTAAATTTACTGCTACGGATTTTATGTTTTATGATGGTATTACAGGTTTTTTAAAAAAATTATTGGGTTGTCAAAAAACCATGATGTATTTTTCTGTTTTTCTATGCAAAAATGTGTCATGACGTTTCCAATGACCCAGCGTCACTACCACCATATTATCATATTTATTTGTGATGGTTTGCTGCTGATGACAGAAATAAAACTATTTAAGAGTAAGCCCAATTGGACTATGTGTGAAAACTGTTGATCTAAAGCAATTGTCATTTCTGTTAAACCCTATGTAGGGTGCAAAGGAATCTTTTCAGTGTCTGTGAAGTATTTCATCATAAAAACATTCATTTTTAAAAACCCCTTAGTACTTTTCAATCTCCTTCTATATGTGCATACCTCTCTATTATGGAGTAATGTCTGGATGTTGACATTGTTGGTTCTATCATTTATATCACTTTGTTATTCAAAAGTATATTGCTGGGTTTTTTTTCACTGATAATGCTTTTAAGGAGAGTTTTTGTTGCTATTCTATTAATGACTTAGTAATTAATTATTTGTCTGCTACTTAAACTACAAAAAGCAAAAGAAAGGCTGTTATGAGTTTAGATGTGAAAATTCCATTTTAGTGAACAGCGTGAGAGGCGACAGCCTTAAATCAGGATAAAAATTACACTAAATCCAGCACTTAGTATGAGCAGAAATGTGCATGTAACTGTGATAGGCCACACACGGTCTGACTGACCACAAATGTCCACGTGGCTATGATAGGCCGCACACGGTCTGACCACAAATGCCCACGTGGCTATGATAGGCCACACACGATCTGACCACAATGTGCATGCAGCTGCAATATAGATTCAAATATATAAAGCAAGGATGTTTCAGAATCAAGGAAAAAAATAACTCATCAAAACATTTGGCTAGAGACCAGCAGTTAGTGTAATGGCTATATCGCTGAACTCTCATGTAGCTGACCGTGGTTTGGGTCCCTGACCCGGTGGCTTAAACTCATGCCGGGTGCGTGTGCGTGCGTGCCCAAAATCCAGAGAGGAGAATGGAGGAGAAGGGATTGCAGCGTGGCCATCTCCCCTGGGGGGTTATTTCTTGCTTTCTGTCTCCCTGTCTCTCTCTCTGTCTTTCTGGCAAGCACACACTTCCTGTAGCAAAAACTTCTCAAAAAAAAAAAATTGGCTACAAAAAGACATAGGATATATACCAATAATAAAGAAAGATATACAATATTGGAAACCATAATTAATCATATAAACTTCACAGCTATATCTTCATAGCAAAACAATGCTATTATTTGATATAAATGAATAACACTTATTTAAAAAGCCATCTAAGTGGTTTGCAAAGGATGTCCTAGTCAGTTACAGAAAACCAGCATTTCATATTTAACCATAATACAATCATAACATAAATTAATAAACAGGAAGTAAAAGCAAAGTAAATTTTTAGTGAAATTCTGAAACTCTCAGAACTAACAAAATGAAAAACAAATACTTGTTAGGCAGCTGAAAGGACACGGAAAGGGGGCCGTTGGTGGCATGGTGGCTAAGACATGGATCCCCCACGCTGACTACCCAGTTCAAGTTTTGGGCCCTGATGTCTTCAAACCTAGCTGGCTGTATGTGTGCCCAAAGTCCCGAAAGGAGGATGGAGGAGGAGGACTGAGGCATGGCCGTTCTTTGGTGGGGGCTTTCTCGGTTTCCCTCTCTGTTTCTCTGTTTCTCTCCACCTCTCCCCAGCGAGTGCATGTGCCCTCGAACAAATTAATAAATTAAATTTAAATGGAAAGGAAACGTGTCACTTATTGTATCCACCTACATACATGCTTGTTGTTTCTCTTCATTCTCATCAGAGGTGAAGAACTACATAAACATTTACACTTATTCATTAGAATAAATCTCTATAAGTATCTAAGTCTGTTTTGAAAAATAAATGCAGAGGTGAGTTAACCCTACCAGAGATGACAGCCACACCCAAGATCCCAAGATCAGCACCACGTGGCCCTGAGATGAAGCCAGAAACAGGGAAGAGTGACAGAGCGATGACTTCTATGACTCTCAGGTATTTAAGAACACCAGAAGTCTAACTGCTGATCAGTACGACGGTCTTTTACGTTTCTACTCAACCCCAGCGGCTGTACGGTGTTTAAAAATTAAAACATACACACCACCTGCAGCTTTTAAAATTATTCACGCATCGTGGTCATAATGTCTTCAGCGTTCACCGTCCTGACTTTGAAGTGTCCTTTGCAGAAACGTATGCCGCAAATTAGAGGCAGGGGCCGTAGAGGAGGCTTCGTATTCAACAGAGACTTTGGTTCCTGGGGCAGAGCGGGCTGTCAGGCTCCCTCGCGGGCAGGGGCGGCTCTCCTGCAGCCCGGGCGCTTCCTGGCGGCTTCCTGTGTGTCTCTAGGACTAACTGCTCTATCTGAGAGCCCTGATCATGCCAAGGGACACTCGTTCCCCTCTAAAACAGGAGGTTCTCAGCATGCTCCTAGCCTCTGTCTTAGAAACAGTGTGACACGACCTCAGAAAGCTTTCGAGCTGTTGAGACGCTCACAATGAACACCACAGAGGGGGGAAGAATGGAACTGAACGCGACATCGACGTGACTCGGTTCATCTAGGTATTTTTTACATTATTGATGAAGAAAGAGTCACAGTGGGCTTGTCGCTGTGCCCCCCACCGCCCAGTGGCTTAATTCTCTCTTCAGTTTTATTCTCTTAGTTGAGCACTTGGTAAATATTTATCAATGATAATTGAGCACTCTTTAAAAAATTCAACTTTCTTCCTTACCGGCATTGCGGGTTTCTTTCTCTCCTCTCTTTCCGCCTCACCGGCATCTAGGAAAGGCCTCCTGAGCCCCCATCGGACTTCGAGGTGGCGGAATGGTGACTGCTTTTCATTTGCTTTCACTGAAGTTGACCAAATGATGATCACCTAAATCCTCCCCCGGATCGAGGAGAACACAAGCTCCATCGAATAAACACGAGGGGCCCAGGAGACACCTCAGTCCTGCTCCCCTAACATGCCAGGGTCTGCACCTCTTCGATGAGACTGCGAGGTATGCAAACTGGAAAAGAGAAATGGAGGAACGAGCGGGGCCCGCAGATCCACCGAGGTTCGTTCCAGAAGAAGCCCCACAGAAAGATGGTTTGATTGCCTTAGGATCCAGGCCCGGGACCGGGGGGAGGGGGAGGGGAAATTGTGTTATTTTACTTTATAAACCTTAATATGATTCTATAATTGTGTAGAAGGCTATCATTTAAGATTACATGCAAATACTAATTTGATAACTCTAAAGGAACTTTAGAAAGTAGACTTCAATGCATGGAATGGGCCTGGGTTCCCAGGAGCCGGGTCCAGCTCCGCGGCCACGTGTGTGCCTATAGTGAGGGGTCAGGTACCACAGTCTGAAAGTCTGGAACCAGCAGGTGGGACGGCTGCATCGCTGGACTCCCACAGTCGACCGTGGTTCGAGTCCCTTACCCAGTGGCTTAAACTCATGCTGGGTGCATGTACGTGCCAAAACCCCAGGAAGCGAATGGAGGAGAAGGGATTTCAGTGTGGCTCTCCCCTTGGGGGGCGGGGGGGTGGGAACTTCTCACCTCCTGTCTCTCCGTCTCTATCTGTCCAGTAAGTGCACATGCCCTAAAGCAAACATCTCTCAACAGGAAAGTCAGGGCCTTAGCAAGTGACAGCTGCTGTGGGATTCAGATTCAATGGCTGCAAGGAAAGAAGGGTGGGACTAAACAAGGCCCCCAGCTTCTTCCTGAGTGGAAAGTTCTGCAACCATGGCTCTGCAGTGGTTGGTGTTTCTAAGCAGACTCACACCTGCCTGGCCTCTGCCCTCTCACCTCCTTCATTTTTGCTGATGAAATTTCTCATGATCTGAAGTATTTTAGGAATAAATATGTATTTTTTAGGTCTTTGCTGTAGAGCATGGTCACTGGCCAGGGGGAGACAGAGAAAGGGCATGTGCAGAATCGCCCTTGGAGGGTCTGACCCAGAGGGTGTAATGGCCACAAGCCCGTCTCCTCCCTTCTTTCAGGGTTTGGGGCACACATGCACATGCACCAGTGTGGTTTTCAAGTCACTGAGTCCAGGACTTGAACTGCAGTTGGCTGTGTGGGAATCGAGCGCCATAACCACTAACCCACCTGCTGGCCCCTGCATATGTATTTTTTTTTGAGAGATTTTTACTGTAGGGCGCGTGCGCTCGCCAGACAGACAGAGAGACATAGAGACAGAAAGCGAGAAATCACCCCCCAGGGGGGATGGTCATGCCGCAATCCCTTCTCCTCCATTCTCCTCTCGGGATCTTGGGCATGCATGCACACGTGCCCGGCGTGAGTTTTAAGCCACCGGGTCCGGGACACGAACCGCGGTCGACTACGTGGGAGTCCAGCGACATAGCCATTACGCTAACTGCTGGTTCCCCCCTGCATATGTATTTTTATACTTCCGTTATGGGTAAGTGTCCCAGCTCGCAGGACAGTTGAACAGTTACCTAAGGGAGGAAGAGAACAGACAGACACACACAGACACACAGAGTGGAGACGAGGTACTAATCAAGTCTCTTTTATTGTAGAACAGATTGCACTTATATACATGCTGGTGGGCATTGATTGGTTGCCCGAAATGCAAATAGGGTTTCATAATGTGGACCAATCATTGGTGGCCTGGAAATGCAAATGAGGCATTCTGGTTCGACCAATCAGCGGGTGTCCCGCATGTTGACCGGTCAGCATGAGGATTCAGAGGGAGCCAATCAGGAGTCTGATATGGCTTTCCGGGGATGGTTAGAACCGTCACTGTTATTGTTTGCTCAACAGGGAAGTGAAACCCAAAGGTTTCTTAAGATGGCTCCCGTGTAGTTCACGTAATGCAGCGCCCTCCACAGGTAAGATCTGTGAGGACAAGAGCTGTTTATCACTGACCTGATTTGTCCAATTTATCACTGTCTTACTTTCCACTGCACTGTAAGGAAATAGAATAATACCTGAAACATGGGATTCAATAAGTATTTGCTAAGTAGACAAATAAACCTGTCCATTGCAAACTCTGTGACAACACCACTGCGTGGGTGCAATCTGCTTTGCCTGAAACTCTGATAACAGAGCAAGAGCAGAGCATGTGGGACCGAAGTTCTACCAGACAGCCTAGGCAAAGTGACGTGAGCACGCTTGCCTCGCTCACGGAGCCTCCGAACATGAGGTCGATAATGTCATCTGACTGCAAAACACTGTCCTTTCCTTGACATAACTTAGTCCAGCGTGCAGTATCTTACAAAACAAAACTCAGCTTTCACTGCTCTGTGTGTGTGTGTGTGCGTGTGTGTGTGTGTGTGTGTGCGTGTGTGCGTGTGTGTGTAGCTCCTCTTCTTTCGCGTTTGACTCCTCTGCGCACTGGGGATTTGGGAGCAACTCTGCCAAGCAGTCGAGCTCTGTGCACTTCTGCTCTGAGCTCTCGGGCCCAGTTCCTATCATTTATTCAGGAATAGGGAAGGCAACTGTAATTCCATTATGCTCTTTCAGCTGGGAATCAAATGAAAACACTCTGGATATCTTTGATGTTCTGTGAGAGAACCTCACAATCCTGAGTGGATACAGCTCAAAAACTCAAAAGTCTGCAGCCCGGATAGTTAACAAGAATGCTTGAATATTATTTAAACAAAATTGACCACATCAAAATGAATCAAGGATAAGCCCAGGTATGCCAGCCAGCTACCCCTGGAGTTTAATGCAGCTATGATCAAACTGTAAAGGGAAAACTCATGATTTGGAGATAAACTGCATGAATTCTCAGATCATTTCACATGACATTGGCCTTCATTATTAATCAAAGACCTGAATCACGCTCGTTGGGAAGACTTTTTTTTTCAAATGTTACATGTCTACTTTGATTGAATTAAAACAACGCAAAGAAAGCTGAAAGTGAAGGGTTTTCCTCAACCAAATAATTCATTCATTAAAATGTGTAGACACCCTTCCTTTCTTCTTCCCTTTCTTCTTTAGTAATTTAGTTTAAACACACACACACATACACTAACAAAAACCAGCACTGGGGTGCGGACAGCGGCTCCGTGGTAGAGTGAGGCCTACCGGCTGAGCCCTGGGCGGGCTGTGGGCTCCCTCTGGAGCCTCCCTGAGTGCTCTGAGCAGGTGCTGCCTCTGCCCTGAGGCTGAGGTGGTGGTGCATCATGGGGTCAGGACCTGCCTGTGAGTGACTCTTCCCCTTTCCCCCTGCCCCTACTTTGCCTCTCCCTCATGGAATAAATAAACAAAACAAAGAGCCATTCCAGACCTTTCATTTCCACTCTGTCCTTTGCCTCTCCCAGTGCTGGCTGGGGGCAGCTGAGTAGGGGGTGGGGCGTCCTGCGGAGTAGGGGGGGGGGCGTCCTGCGGAAGGACAGACAGGCAAGGTTTGAGCAGCCACCCTGAGGTGTCATGGAGCCTGATCGGTAATGCGAGTGCTGCATGAACAGGCAGATGGGAGTCTCCCACTGTCAGGAAAGGGATCCTCAAACGTGAAAGGAGATAAGCTACCATGAATTCTACGAGTCTGGCTGAGAAGTGGGGGTATCAGAGGGAACTCGTGCAACGGGTGGACTTACGGTGCGTGGAGTCCACGAATGTACATGCGTGTGTTTACACCCCCAGATACGTTTCCTCCAGCTCAGCCCACGAGTGGGACTAGAAGCAGTGAACCCGAGAGACAGTAAGCACATTGGCTTATTATATCTCGGCTTCCAAATCCCATTCTCCACTAACAAGGCCGGGACCTGTTAGAGAAGTGGCTGACTCTGAGATTGACAGAAACACAGGTGGGCACGGGATGTACCCACATGCTCGGGAAAAAAAGGGACTGCAGGGGTGATGGGAAACGGCACAGATACCCGCCCACAGTGGCTCGTCTGGCCGGTGTGCAACAGCGCGAAGAGCAGCAAGGCAAACGATGTGAGCTGGTTCACGGAGGTCCAGAAAGACGAGCTGGAGAATGCCCTTCACCAAAAATCACAGTAATGATGCTTGGAAGCAAGAACCCTCCATGGATGCACAGTTAATTGGTGCAAGTTTGGTGAAGAAACTGAAAGTCACTTTTGAAGTGTCTTCTCACAAAATAAAAGTAATTTTTCATCATGAGAGAAAAATAGTAAATTTGCCGTAGAGAATTCACTTGAAGCAAGTGGTCAGAATTGGAAATCACTAGCAGTGGGAACACCAGCCTACCAGATAAAGTGTGACAGACGTTACTTAGGGTCATCCCTGCCGGACGCCGAGGGGTGGGGAGTAAGCAAGCAGGTAGGTAGAGAACACGGTCAAGGCTTCGGGGTCACGGGCACCCATCCTTTGTAGGACCACTGGACGTTTTCTGTATGTCTGAAATAATTTTAAGGTCAAAGTAAAAAGTAAAAGTTACAGTTTAAAATTCTCCATTAGCAAATGACAAATAGTTTTATCTAGAGAACATCAGCTAATGAGGATGCTTAGAAGTCCCACAGGTGGGCATAATACAACTTCGGTCATCGTTTACTGTTGCTGCAGATGGGACTTGGAGTGAAGTTACAGCCAAACAGAGGATGTTGCAGAAAACCAGAAGCCGAGGAATGGAAAGTGACACTCGGAGAGATCAGGAGAACTGTTTACTACGCTAGCGGGCGCCGCGGAGTTAGCACTCAAAATCTCCAGCCCCGACTGGGGGTTGGACGCAGTCTTTTACAGGGGAATTGAGGAACGGGAGGTCTTGGGGTGAGGACTGGGCTCAGAACCCGCCCTACACAGCATCAGAGGGAAGAGTCAGAGAAGCAGGAATCTAATCTATTCAAGGAGCCTATCCATTCGAGGTACTAACCCACCAAGGTTTTCTGGTTACCCTGTAGCTCCAGGGAGTAAGTCTGCTGAAGAGCAGAAACCTTAGACACTGTCAGCCCTGAGTTATTAGTCATAGGAATTTAACAGTTCATAATGGAGATTCTCCTCCAAGATGGCGTCTCGCCTGCTTCAAGGAGACTAGGAAAATGCTGCCCGTCAGCAGGCCTGCTGGGTCTCTGTGTCCGCACTGGGACACACCCACTGCACTAGACCCTGCCTTGGAGGTGATTAGAAATGTGATCCCTTGGGAGTGCATTACTGTGTGTTTAGTTTCTCTTCAGAAATCAAGTTCAAGTGCCCAGGAGAGTACAGACGGACAAACCTCGGTAAGTTCCTGCCAATTCTTGCAAAATTACAACTGAACAAACGTACGCTATGCCATTCTTTCCCCAGTGCTTTGCCAAGAGAACTAGATTACTGTATGAGGGTCCCTTCTGTGTACATTAACAAGCACAATAAAACACAGGCATGAGTATATGCTATGCAAGAGTATCTTACCATGTAAGCATTGTATGACAATTAATCTATAAAGTATTATTCCAGAAGATTTCACCCTATAAAATTATAATAATTCAAAAAAATTGTATTACACTAATTACAATAGCCAAGGCTAAAAATTCATCTGAAGTGTCTAAATATATACCTGCACGAATTATTATACATCTATATAGAACTTTATGTATAGTTATTAAAACTGTTTCATAATATAAATTAATAATATTTAAAATGGTCTTCTATACATTTCAGGGGGAAAAGTGAAAGCAAATTAAGAGAAATGCAGCCAGTGAGGTTCCATAAATACAGAAATATATATATATATATATAAAATCCAAGAGTCATTTTTTGTTTTGATTTTTTCTGAGTGATGGCATCATGAGTAAGTCTCATTTTATCATTTATCATTTTTGTGTCTTCTAAATTTTCCATTATGAATTCATCTTGCTGTCAAAAATCAAAGGAATTCTAATTTCGTTTTTCAAATGAAACCCATATATTCGGATATATTTTCTTCCTGCTAGCCCAGGTATTTCCACATTTCTTAGAAGCTTTCTACATGCTGAAGGGAAATTGAGGTAGTATTTGCTCTCAGAAGTAAAATTGACTTCTTTTAGTTCCCATATTTGCATCGGGCCGGCTTGAATTCCTGCAGAGATTCATGGGTGATTCTTTATCTGCGGTTCCCCAGGACTGCCTCTCTTTGAACCGCAGAGCGGTGGGATGCATCCTTCCACGCTTCACTCTTGCACCACCAAGAACATGGAGGCTTTCAGAAAACCTTCTGATAACACCGTTCTTTAGAAACAGTCCCTGTAAGAAATCGTTGACTAACAATTAGCTTCTTCTGCTCATTTACCAATTTCTGTGTGATCTGAGACTGGAAAGAAAGATCTTTGATTAAAATTTTCCACTCCATGAATCTCTTATTCGAACACTTAAATCAAGGAGAAACACAGTGGGCCTAGGACTTTCATTATTGCAGCACCCAGAAAGCTGCTTTCGGAACGGAATACCACATGTAAAAATGTAAAGCGTATTATTACTCCAAGTTTGATGATAATTCAGTAACTAAACTCCGGACATTAGTAAGGACTGGAAATGACACTGCACTGCTTCCTTGGTGTGTAACGTAACCCTGACATCATGCTGCTTTCACTCACCTGGTGGGGACTTACTTCACACACAGGACTTACTGCAAGGCTACCCTATTTCAGTTCTCTGCCAGAGAGTGCAATGAAATACTTGGGAAAATGTAACTTTTTTTCCTTTTTTCTTTGTTAAATTTAGGGTAAAACCCAAAAGAGCAAAATGACTGCTTCTAAATCAAAGTGAAATAATCTCCTTTAAAAAGAAAGCTAAACAGGAAATAGCACAGTAGTATGACCACATCGGCTCTCTGCCATGGGATTGATGTTCAAGGGTGATCCAGATTCTTCCAGAGCGTACAGGGCCTGCAGACTGCCACCAAGTTAACCTTGGCGGGTAACTGATAATGCGAAGTCCCCACTCGTACTTGTCACCTGTCCATGGTTTATGGAATCACGTTTGCATGCCTCTGGGCCCCAGAGCCACACTGGCCTGTAACCCAAATAGATGCGATTGATGAGCTGTGTCTTAGACCAATGAGCAGAAGAGATGTTAGCATGTCACCGCGGCGGACCCAGAGCTATTAGCCGAGAGCCTCACTCCTGTGGTGACCTCGGCACTGCCTCCATTTCCTTCCCAGACAGCAATTTAATGATTATACCCCCTGTCATTACCATAATGCCGTTTTGTCATTACACAGACAATCTGGAGCGATTTTCAATCATCAATGGAAGATGGGGTTAAAATGGGAGGAAAAAGATTCTCTTCAGTAATTCAAAAAAAAAAAAAAAAAAAAAAATCCCTCCAAGGAAAGCAGATGTTTGCAAGAACTCTGTTCAGAATGCAAGAGGTTTCATAGCGCCATCTGGTGGTCAGGAACTAACGGACCGCATGACCCTCCTGAATCAGCAGCTCTAGTTCAGTCCTGCATGGTTTCACTTATGTTTTTTTTTGTTGTTTTTGTTTTTGTTTTTTTTGAGAGAGAGATTTTTGCAATAGGGTGTGTGTGCTCACCAGAGAGACAGAAAGTGAGAAATCACCGCCCAGCAGGGATGGCCACACCGCAATCCCGTCTACATTCTCCTCTTGGAATCTTGAGCACGTATGAACATGCGCCCGGCGTCAGTTTTAAACCACGGGTCCAGGACTGGAACCACGGTCGGCCAGGTGGCATTCCAGCGACAGAACAACTGCACCGTCTGTCGGTCCCTGTCTTTCATTATTTGATAATAGCTAATCTAACAGTGGGGAAAGATCTCTCGTTGTGGTTTTGTTTTGCATTTCTCTGATTATTAAAGATGTTGAGCATTTTTCATAAATTTC
The DNA here is from genome assembly GCF_000334495.1 of Tupaia belangeri chinensis. NCBI lineage: Eukaryota > Metazoa > Chordata > Mammalia > Scandentia > Tupaiidae > Tupaia > Tupaia belangeri. The sequence continues at coordinate 895,055 of NW_006159666.1, forward strand.
TTGGCCACGAGATACCTTTCTTTGAGAACTGTTTATTCAGATGCTTTGCCCATTTTTTAAAAAATTTATCTATTTTTAAATTTATTTACATTTTACCACGTCTTTACAGTATACATTTTTTTCCAACACAAATAACATGAATGTCAGTCAAGAAATATCTTTACTCTATATGTTATCATCAGCAAATAGCTTCTCATTTTTTATCAATTGAGCATACTTTAACCATTTTTTCCTCCCCATTTCCCCTCCCTCCCTTCCATACTAACCTTTTCTTTTTTACATTTTATTGAATCACCAAAGATCATAAAGTATGGTCAAAGCTAGAATCTAGTGACAAGAGCACTGTCATTTTCTTCTGAAACATATTTTTCCCTCTCTCCATCACCCCTTTTACAATATAAACTAACTTATTCACCAAAAAGAAATTTAAATTAACCTCAATTTGGTCTGTTATTTGCATAAAGCCCCATAAGAATTCAATTTCCGATGCAAAGCAACAGATACTATGTACTGTTGAACTTACGCAAATAGCCATTCTGCCACAAAATAAGAATGCTCAGTTGCAAAGGGGTCAGGAAAGGAGAGAAGTTTATGTTTTAATCACAAAAATTATTTTTTAACAAATTGCTGAACCTATCAACAACTCAAAAGGAAACAAAAATCCTTAAATGTGGAAGATGAAGCAAAGAAGAAAATCAGTAATGTTTTAGAAAAAAGTCACAGAATTGTATCTCACCAGTTCAGTCTTGTGTAATCTCTTTTGTTGAATTTGCAGTGTTACTGTGATCTGACCTTTAAGTTAACATTCAACATTATTATCGATATTTCAGAACCTGTCCCTACCATTAAGTTGGCCTTTCTCTTGGTCATTTTTTGTTCTCTTATTTGTCTTTCTGTCTTTATTTTTCCTGGCATGGTACTCCCTTTAGAACTTCTCAAAGAGCTGAACTTGTATTTGTGAATTCTTTCAGGTTTTGTTTATCTGAGAATGTTTCTATCTTTTCTTCCCATATGAAGGATAGCCTTGTCTGATATAGTATTTTTGGTTGAAACTGTTTTTCACTTAACACTTTGAATATAGTTTTCCATTCTTTTCTTGCTTGCATTGTTTCCAATAAAAGGTCTGATGTTAGCCTGATGGGATATCCTTTGAAAGTAGCTTGCCAAGTTTAGTATCTTATCTCTGTCTGTGGTTTTGGTCAATCTGGCTGTGATGGGCCATGGAGAAGACCTTCTTAGGTTGACTCTATGTGGGGTCCTTTGTATTTCTTGGTCTGGATATTTGAGTGCCTCTCTAGGTTTGGAAAGTTTTCTTCCAGGATTTCATGGAACAGATTATCAATGGCCTGATTAGTTTCTTCACCTTCTGGGATACAAATTATCCAGATGTTTGGGTATCTAATGGTGTCTAGTATTACTTGTATATTATTCTCATTTGGGAGGATTATTTTCGCAGTCTTTTGGTGAATTTTTCTATATTAGAGGTTCTATCTTCTACAACTGAGATTCGATCTTCTGCATGATCTAATCTGCTTTTAACATTTTCAAGGGAGGTTTTCATTTCCTGTATTATGGCCTTCATCTCTAACAGTTCCATTTGATTCTTTTTTATGGTGTGTATTTCCTCTTTCAGATCGTAGGGGAACTTCCTCACCTCCTGGGTCTCGTTGTCTCTCTTCTCCTGCATCTTCTGGAGTTCGTTGTCTCTCTTCTCTTGTATCTCCCTTAGCTGTGTCACTGTGAATGTTTAAACTTTTTATCTGACATTTCCACGAGTTCCATAGTACCGTCTATGGATGATGAAGGGCTGTTCTTTCTCTCTAGGGGAGAGATATTTTCTGGGAACTTCCTCACCTCCTGGGTCTCGTTGTCTCTCTTCTCCTGCATCTTCTGGAGTTCGTTGTCTCTCTTCTCTTGTATCTCCCTTAGCTGTGTCACTGTGAATGTTTAAACTTTTTATCTGACATTTCCACGAGTTCCATAGTACCGTCTATGGATGATGAAGGGCTGTTCTTTCTCTCTAGGGGAGAGATATTTTCTTGATTTCCCATATTTCTTGTGCCTCTGTGGTGGTTTCTGGTCATCTGATGGATTATATGTTACTTCCACCTTCTTGGAGTTAATTCAGCGTGTTAGAGGCATGCGGGAGGAGATGACCTGCAATATTTCTGCGGTTCCATTTCCCCAATCCTCACCGAGCAACCTGCACTTTCGTCAATAGAACTAGGTATTACAAAGGCCTCATAGTTTCACGGGAATAGGTGCATCAGGGCTGAGCTGCGGGGTTTAAAGACTCCTGTGTCCCTAGACCTGCCTAGACACTCAGTGTGTGGAGGTGATGAGCAAGGTGAGAAAGTCAGGTAAAAGGAAGAGACAAAAAAAAAAAAAGACTAAACAATGAAAAGGGAAAAAATATCTTTTTGTAAGAAGGCAAAAACATGAGCATCCTGCAGCACGTCAGCACGCCCCGTGGAAGCAGCAGATCTAGGCCCAGCTCAGATGCACATGGATTCTGAAATTAGCAAGAGGAAGCGGAGTCGGAGACAAGAGATAGTACCTACAGATTTAAGTATATATGTGTGTGAGAGAGAGAGAGAGAGAAAACTACATATAAAATACATCATATATACACACATATTTATATATGAGAAAAATTGAGAGAAAGATAGAAAGGCAGAGGGAGAGAGGGAGGCAGAAAGACAGAGACCACCCTACCCAGCTTTTTGCTGGGTTCTGGGTGGGAAGGAGGGGCTTGGGGCAGAGGGCAGGGCTAGGCCCGCCTCAGACGCACATGGATTCTGAGTTTTCTCTGGCTGTTTGCCCGTTTTTCAATAGGGCTATTCGTTTTCATCTTATTGAGTAATTTGAGTGTCTGGTGTATCTTGAAGACTGAGCCCTAATCTGGTGCAGGGCTTCCAGCTACTTTCTCCCGACCTGTGGGCTATTTCCTCACTCAGTTGTCTCCCTTCACCCTGCTCGTGTTTTCTAGCTGGTGAATCCTGTACTGTTGCTGTTGCTGTTGACTTTGTGCTGTCATTACCATGGTGAGGGTACGCTATTGGTGGTACTGCAAATTAATATGACCGTGTAAACATACTGGGTCAGAAAGGCATGACGTATTTTTCCTATGTTTTTCTATGCCAGAATGTGCCCTGACTTTTCCCACGCGCTAGTATGGAAGTTCCTCAGAAGAGCTAAAACCGAAATCAGATGTGACCCAGAAATGTCACCGGTGGGGTCCGCACCCACACTGTGTAAGCCACAATACTGAAGTGATACGTGCCACCTGTTCACAGGGCAGTACTCACAAGGGCTGGCGTCCGGAATCAACCTAGTGCCCACAGCGGAGGAGTGGCTTTTTCCCTTTTCCTAGAGAGAAAGACTTTTGTTATAGGATGCAGGTGCTTGCCAGAGAGACAGAGAGACAGAAAGCAAGAACTCGCCCCGCAGCCGGGAGGCTCACGCCGCAATCCTTCACCACCCTCCGCTCAGGATGCTGGGCACACAGGCACACGCGCTCGGTGTGAGTTTTAAGCCTTGGGTCTGGGACTCCACCGCGCTGACAGTGTGGGTGTCCACGGACGAGTGGCTTTTTACAACGTGGTGTATGTACACAACAGAATGCTATTAGCCCTGAGAGATCACCTGGGGCGGCATGGGTGACTGTCGAGAACGTGGTTAGTGAAACACGCGGTGCAGAGAGACATCATCTCGCCCGTGTGTGGAACAGAAACAGCAGTCGCAGAAGCAGAGGGCAGAATCGTGGGTGCCGAGTATCGGGGAGTGGGGGTGGAGAAGGGGTGGACACAGGTCGGCAAGTGCAAAGCCGCCACGGGAGGGCTGAGCTCTGCCGTCCTGCCCCGCGGTGGCCACGGCTTACCCTGGGCTGCGAGTTTCAGGGCAGCTAGACGGCAGGGCTTTCCAAGTTCTCCACAGAGAAATGAACACTTGCGGTAATGGATATGGTAATTAGCCTGCTTTGATCATCCCAGAGTGTACACGCGCATCAAAACTTACATCATACCCCTTACATATGTACGACTATTACTTCTTAATTAAAAATAAAGCAGAATGAGAGAGAGAGACAGGGAGAGGGAGAGAGAGGCGTGCACTCCGCAAACACGCGGCTCTGCCGTGTCCCCGGGCAGGACACAGATGTCCATGTCCAGGTGGAAGTCCAGCATTCAGCAAGAACCTGTCCATTTAGTGACTTTTTAAAATTAAACTTTCATCGCCCTAACTAAACTCATGTAGGAGAGGACACTTGGTTGACAGCTGTAGATTGTCTTCTTGGTAACGGTTACTCCAGTAATGACGTAAAGTTCAGATAGCATTTGGCAAAACTCTACAACAGAATCACCTTCTGACAGGAGAGGCAGACTCTTCTCAGTATTTCGGAGAACATTAGCACTGCCTCTGTCTTAGAAGTGAAATAAAATTTCAAGGAATGTTTATAATAATTCTGTGTTTGGTCAAATTGGAATAGTCACTATTATCCTCCTAGAATTTTAAGATGCAAATAAAACAAAATAAACATAATACCAGGTTTACTCCACACACCCCCATCTTCATCACAGCCCAGATACTCCAGGACTCTAGTAATTAAGTTACTCACGTACCAACATCTGACTATGAAAATAGCATTTGATAAGTTGTTTTATACTCAAAACGTATTTTTTAAGAATTATTTGATTGTATTTATTATTAATTTGTCCAGAAAGAGAGAGAGAGAGAGTGCAAGAGCAATCTGCCAGGCCCAGGACCCGAACCACAGCCGGCCATGTGGGAGCCCAGCACCCCGACCACCATGCCACCTGCCGGCCCCCAGCACACTGTGTTATTTTATACTCAAAACGTATTTTTTAAGAATTATTTGATTGTATTTATTATTAATTTGTCCAGAAAGAGAGAGAGAGTGCAAGAGCAATCTGCCAGGCCCAGGACCCGAACCACAGCCGGCCATGTGGGAGCCCAGCACCCCGACCACCATGCCACCTGCCGGCCCCCAGCACACTGTGTTACTGGAAGGAACGGTGCCCGCGAGCACACGAGGTTGCCGTGCGTGTCCACGTGGCCCCGAGGTGAGGCGGGTCGGCCGGGAGGAGCTGCGTGCCCCGCGGGTATCAGGCCCGTGTCACCCTACAGCGCCGTCCATGGAAAGGCAGAGTGCGCACGGCAAAGCGGCCAGCTGCGGGGCTTCCACTGCTCCTGACACGTGCCACGGGCACCATCAGTAAGCCGGGATCAGCATGTGATGTCCGACAAGATCACCAGCAAGAAGAGTCTGGAAGCCAGCCAGTCCATCAGCACGGATGGGGCTCACGGCGCAGCCCTCCTGAGCCAGGCATGCTCAGGAAATGGATGACACCCAGAGGGCCGGGGCTGGCTGCTGGGCAGACGAGCGTGGGGAGAGCCCCGCACGCAGGCGGGAGGGAAGGAGGGGAGGAGACATATTGTTTTCCGTACAAAAACGCACTGCGACTTTTCTGACAACTCGATACCTACGATTTGAATTTTAATCTACCTCTTATTGCTCGCTGTTGGCTCAAGAGTTTCATCCTACTTTTAAATCATTTTTAAATTATGAATAACCTTGATTTCTATTCACTTCACTAATTAAGATACCTTTCTGATCTTCAATGATTTTTGATGGTCGGGTCCATCAACCAAACAACCAGGAACACGCCTGTAGTCAAATCAGAGTTTGGTTCGCAACTTCCACAATACCCAAAACCACAGCCCTGAACGACTGGGGAGCGTGACCCCAGAGCGAGTCGGGCGGGACTTCTTGAAGGGTTTGAGTCTGTTCCAGAGGGCTCCAGGAGGGGTAAGGAAGGGGTCGCCACTCTAGACTGCAAACTCTCCAGAGTTCAGTAGTTGGCCATCTGAACGGATTTCCTACAAACAGCAGAAGGGTTAAAGACCAGATACGACCGACTGCCCACGGTAAGCCGTCTGCACTGCTCCATGCGTGGGTACGTGGGTACGGAGTGGCCTCATTGTGCCACTCAGCACTGTCTGGAGGCCTGTAGAGTCATCATCATCTGGTTGTCACGCCTCCGTTCTTACTTTCTCAATGAGGATTTTGCCTGATTTGAAAATATAATTATATGACCTTGTTCTTATACTCCAAAATAATAATTTTAAGGCGGCTGTACTTTTTCCAACTGCATCCTACCAACCAACGTCCTGGAATTACACTGACTCATTTGCCGCGGCCCCCCCTGGACGTCGGACAGGTAGGTGAAGGCACACACACTCGACACTTCTGCACTCACCACTGCCTCGTTTATTTGGTGAATTATTTGTTATCTTACAGTTAACTCGGGGCTATCAATGTATACATCTTTTCTCAAGAGTCAGACTGGAAAAAAGAAAGACATCTTGTACTTAAATATTCTTATTAGTACCTAATGCAACACAAATTTCACCTATACAGGATTTTTTTTAAGAGATTTAAGCTCACCAGGGAGACAGAGAGAGACAGTAAGGGAGAAATCACCCCTGAGGGGGGATCGCCACACCACAATCCCTGCTCCTCTCTGGATCTTGGGCATGCGTGGACACGTGTCCAATGTGAGTTCTAAACCGCCAGGTCCGGGACTCAAACCACAGTCCACTACATGGTTGTCCAGCAACATAACCATTATGCCGTCTATTTTTAAACCCATATTTTGCTTACCGATTTTAAAGAGAAATTTCTCTCCTTTAAAAATCTTCGCCCTATGATATACTCCATTAAAATTTTAGGTTTCTTGTGATTGAAAGAAATCCCTTCCAGCCTCCTTGTGTGACTGTCCATACTCGAGCACAGAACACCAAGGGATACTGGTGACAGGGACGTGACGCTCCAACTCACTTCATGGAGCTCACGGCCTGCAGCGCTTCCCCAGAGCAGAGACCGCGGTGCCAGTAAGGATGCAGGACCTGCACGTCACCGAACGGGAATTAGCTTGTGCTCTCAAACCGGGGGAAGGATCTTTTGCACTTTGTACTTATGGTTACCTTGTCAGTAAAGAAGGACATCACTTGGGAGGAGTCCGGTATTTCATTTGAGTTGAAATCTAAATTTCCGGGGGAAATACCAAGAGCAAGGTACAACCGAGACGTAATAAAGGCCAGACCTGTGGGTGCTGCTCCAGGTGCAGGCACAGGGGAGCAGCAGGGGGCGTCACGGACACATCGCTGGACACCCACCTGGCCGACTGCGCTCGGAGTCCTGGACCCAGAGGCTTGAAACTCAAGCTGGGTGCGTGTGTGCCCAAAATCCTGAGAAGAGAGTGGAGGAGAAGGGACTGCAGCACGGCCAGCCCCCCTCGGGGGTGATTTCTCACTTTCTGTCTCTACCTGGTGAGCGCACACGCCCTGTAGCAAAAATCTCTCTTAAAAAAAAAAATACAGGCACAGTTGCACTAAGCTCTTGTTGGAAATAATCTATTAGTGTAGGTTGAATGTGGAATGTGAAGACAAACAGTGCCAAGCTAACTTTGAGAAATGTAAGCCAAGAATGATGACGGGATTGGAATGCTATTAACACGAGCGGGAAGGGTGCCAGCCAGAGCCTTTGCACAGGGAAGGGTCGCCCTGTGGGTCATCAGGAAGTCATGACACAGGCTTGCACGAGAGAGTATGTCATGACTTTCCTGATGACCAAATAGCTCGCATTCCCAGAATCTGGGGCAGTTGTCCACATCTGACCGGAGGGCTTCGGAGAAGGAATAAAGGGCGAGCCAGAGCAAAACCTATAAATGGACGTCTGCTTCATGGAGCAGCAGTGGATCGAGAGAAAGGAGACTTCAGTGAGGACCGCCACCGTGTCCTTACTGAGGCCGTATCTTTTCAGGTGACATTGGGCAAGGGCCTTGTGCTCAGGGTACACAGTCAGGACTCCAGTTCTATAAAGTTACTAAAAACATCTATTTAATGCTCTCTAAAGGCCCTCTCTGGGGAACCAGCAGTTAGCGTAATGGCTATGTTGCTGGACTCCCACGTAGTCGATCGTGGTTCGAGTCCCAGACCCGGTGGCTTAAAACTCATGCCAGGCGCGTGTGCGTGCGTGCCCAAGATCCCGAGAGGAGAATGGAGGAGAAGGGATTGCGGCGTGACCATCCCCCCTGGGGGGTGATTTCTGGCTTTCTGTCTCTCTGTCTCTGTCTCTCTGGCGAGTGCACATGCCCTATAGCAAAAACCTCTCCAAACAAAACAAAACAAAAGCCTCTCTGATCCGATAAGCTCGGTGAAAGCCTTATGTTTACGGCAACAGTCAAGAGTTCGGAGCTAAGAGCATCCATGGCTCCCTGGGCACCGAGCCCCGGATGTCGGCCTTGCCCCGGCTGGTTTAGGGCACCCTCTCTGCCTCCTGACTTCCTCATCCTATGCCCCCCGAACAGATCCTGCTCCCTCGTCCCCGTCCTTGGGGGGCTAAAATCATCCGCAAAGTGCTGATCCCTTGAGTGACAGCGTGAAGCGGGGGGACTTGTCGATGCCCAGGCCGGACGCAGAGTGCCATGAGCACTGTCAGGGCACACACGGGACGACAGCGGGACACCAGCCTCCTCACCACCGGTCACACCGCACCACACCTGCGTCCTGCCCAGGCCGCGGCCTTCCTGACAGCCCGGAGGGCTCCTTGGGATTGGCCGTGAGCTCTCAGCGCTTATCTCGAGAACACGCTCTAACTACCCTGTAGACATTAGCCACGTCTTCCCAGCTGTTCCTTTCTATCGTGTCCTGGAAATGAGCCTTTCGGCTCTTCTTAAAAATGCATCTTTGACCTAATGATGAGGATGCCCAGGCAGCGTGATGGTCGGCAGCTCAGACTCCCGCAGATGGGGAAGGAAACAGGTGTGTTTCTAAATCACCCTGCTCCGTGGCTTTCTAGCCTGGGTGCCATTGTGTTTATGAGTTTCATGAATTATATCTGGACAGTATTTGAGATAAAAGCCATGTAGCCTTGATGAGAATCCCGCTAGACACGGCTTGGAAGCTGTACAGGTACTCCGCACTGAGCTCGCGCTCCAGGTCACTAAAAGGGACCAGAACCGATGAAAGAGATTTCGTTATGAACCACTTCTCTGCCACTGCCCTGCACCGTGTGTTACGGCCTTGGGCTACGGGTACTTCATTCTTACTGAATAAAACAAATCTTATTCCTCTATGACTTCAAAAATCTAACAATTCATTTGTCCCATGAGCTTTGAAAACTGTTGTATCAGTGTATGAATACACGCAAATACGTAACAGACTAGACTATTACCGTCACACGGTGTGGGTCGGAAAAGTCATGATGCATTTTTGCAAAGAAAAACAGGAAAAAATGTGTCATGACTTTTCTGACAACCCAGTAATTAAAACAATGATTTCCTTCTAATTCAGTTGCTTTTCTAAATCCTTTCTCTTCAGACACCTAAAAAGAAATTTTGACTTAGTCATTCCTTTCTTCTAATCCATTTTGTCTTGAGAAACCTCAGAAAGAATTTGAAGAAAATTTCCATTATTCTGCTAGGTTTCTTTTCCCTTCCAAGATTGTATTTCTAAAACACAGATGTCCATGTGAGAATGCTTCCCCCGCCCCCATTTGGTAGCAAATAGAAATTTATCCTGCAACTCCCTACAGAAACCTGAGAGAAAATCGATAATCACTTTGACAAGACGGTGCCCCTTTCTTTTGAACGGGTCACCTTTCTCCTAGTCACCTGTTCTCCCAGGACGGCTTATTGAGAAAATCGGACCAACCGCCCTGAGCGTGCTCCACACTCCGGCTCCCAATCACACACAGTGTGCGAGAACCCCAAACCGCACAGCTCCTGGAGTGTTGTCAGGGCTCCTAGGCCAGGGGTCGGACTCGCCACCCCATCTTGTGCAGAGACCGTACCCCAGGGACAGGTCTGTGAGGTCTGACTCGGGGGCAAAGCACGCTGTTCATTTTAGGCAATGAGTCACTGCAGGACAGCACTGAGAACATGGGCTTGCACATGGAACCAATAACGCTCATGCAGCCTGCTTCCACCAGGGCTTCCTCTGCATCTCTGTGTTCTTACATGTCCTAAATCTCTGAACTCCAATGTCATCGCCTGAAAAATGGAGGTAATAATGCCAAAAAGACATGTTCTGTTCATTTATTCAGATGGTGCTTTTTAAAAACTTCTTTACTTATCATCTTTTTCTTAACCAGAGACAAGAGACAGAGACAGCAAGAGAGAAAGAGAGAAAGTGAGAAAGCAAGCCACCAGGTCTGGGACTCAAACCACAGATGCCCATGTGGGAGTCCAGCACCCCAACCACCACCATGCCACGACACCCGGGATGGTGCTTCTAAGAGCTTTGGTGTGCAGCCTGGAACACGGTCAGTCCTCAGGAACAAGGAATCATCTCTGTTTTCATTTAGAGAACAGACCTGAACCTCTGTATTAAACCCTTTCAGGGCAGTGTTGCAGCCCGAACGCATGACCGCCATGTCGCTATACTTCTCTTCCTAAATCTTCAAACACAGAAATTAAAATAAATGGATTTAAGGCCTAAATCTATAGTTCTCAAAGATTTTTGATGTGTTTATTCACTTTGTAAGAGAACAAAAAGGAGGCTACGCTTGCGACCTGGGACAGACGCCCAGGGGACAGGGAGGGGAGCGTGCGCGCCCCTCAGCACAAAGCTGCCTCCTGAAGGACTTCATCATGAGGAATTCTCCGCAGCACTCACTCCGGACAGTGGAGGAAGCACACACGCACGGAGTCCTCTTCCCTGTGGTTCTCTTTCTTCCCCGCTCAAAGTTACTTCCAGCCATAATGCAAAACGCATGCCAACTCCACTGTGTCCACCACGACTCGACCGCTCACCTTTCCAAGTAAACAGACGTCTCAGGGGTAGCGCTCTGACTGCGAAGGAAGCCCACCGTTAGCTCACACGCGTGGACGCCCACCGTTAGCTCACACCCGTGGACGCCCACCGTTAGCTCACGAGCGTGGACGCACACCG
>NW_006159666.1:906061-923268 GCF_000334495.1 Tupaia belangeri chinensis
CCCGCGTGTACCCCCCCCGTTAGCTCACACGCGTGGAAGCCCACCGTTAGCTCACACGCGTGGAAGCCCACCGTTAGCTCACACGCGTGGACAGTAAGGTCACTTACGGGCTATCTAACCAAATTTACTCCATTTTGACTACAAATATAAAGGTAAATCCAGTTAGGAAATACACATTTTAAAGTAGCTGCAAGGCAACTTAAGAGAAAAAGAGGGAGTGACAGAGAGAGACAGACAGGCCGGCTGTGACGCAGTGGAATGTGCTGCTTAGGACAGACTACATGGCCGAGGGGCCAGAAACCCCGTCAGGTCAGTGTGCAACACGCCAGCCACGCGCGAGTGCCCCACATCCAACATGCTAGAAGACTCGCGGAAGAGGGTCGCAGACGGCCAGATGCTCTGAACGTCTCTCTGTTATCAAGAGCAAGGGAAAAAGTGTCGTCTGTAGTCCTACAGAAGTCCAGCCCCGTAACTGTGGAATACACTGAGACAGAGGACGACGTGCAAACTTCGATTAGGTATAGGGCAAGCTGGTGGAGTCACCCCACGGATCATAGTTGTTTATTAAATTCTGTCTCACTGATTCAAAACTGATAAAGCAATGGTACCACAACCTTTTATTAGATAAAAGAAAAGGCAGGGACTAGCAGTTGGCGTAATGGCTATGTCGCTGGACCCCCATGTAATCGACCGCAGTTTGAGTCCCAGACCCAGTGGCTTAAACTCACGCCGGGCAGGTGTGTGCATGGCCAAGATCCCGAGAGGAGAATGGAGGAGAAGGGATTGTGGCATGGCCATCCCCCCTGGGGGGTGGGGGGAAGGGATGATTTCTCACTTTCTGTCTCCGTCTTTCTGGCAAGCGCACGCTCTCTATAGCAAAAACCTCTCCCCCGCAAAGAAAGTAGCTATTAGTGTGCTGGGTCTTATGCAAGGTTCACTAAGAAGCATCCTCTAGCTTCTCGGAAGGGGCTGAGAGACCAGGCAGGAGAAGCGGGCTCGGCACCCAGCACGGCCCAGCACAGCCCAGTGTGGTGGGGGTGGTGCTCCACGGGCTTTGGGGACGCTGTCACCACTGGCTCTGGGACAGGGGTGAGGTGGTAACGGGGGTGGTGAGGGTGGTGCTCCACGGGCTCTGGGGACGCTGTCACCACTGGCTCTGGGACGGGGCGAGGTGGTAACGGGGGTGGTGGGTGTTCATCGCTCAGGTTAGGGAGCTGTAGTGCTACCTAAGCTTTGTCAGCCTCGCCGTCTCCCACGGGACAGCCACGGCCAAGCTGCAGCCACGCGGCTCCTGTGAGCACTCGGCGGCCGGGCCCTCGGACTGAGCTGTTCCTGCCAGGTCTGGCTGCTCACGACTGCGTTGTTTCTTCATGCAGTCAACAGACGAAACCCTGAAAGGGCTGAGGACAGATGGTGGCTGAAACATCCTACTCTCCTAAGGAAACGCACCACGCCTGCAGGCAGGGGCTGCAGCTGAGAACCCCATTTCTGGCCTGAGAGCTGCCGGGGACCCCTGCTGTGGAGCGGCATCAGGAGTGGGAGCCCTCCGTGAGGGTGGCCAGTGGGTCTGGACGTGAGGGGACTCCACTGAGCTTTGTCAGCAAGGCGGGAGCTCACCAAGGGGGAACGGTGCCATGGAGCTCAGCCTTGTTGGTCTTCTAGAAGGGCCCTGTGTGGTGTGTGTGGGTGCGTGCCGATCCTGACAGGACGGACAGATGGAGGAGAAGGGGATGGGGTGCTCTCTCCCTCTCCCTCTCCCTCTGTCTGTCTCTCTCTGGCAAGTAAATGCACCCTCTGACAACTAAATAAATAAATATGTGAATAAAATAAAAGATGTGAATTATACTCTGAGAAGTGCTACAAAATAAAAATAAGAGGTGATCTGATATATTTTTAAAAGGGGGGGGCATCATACTTTTAAGAGTGAAGAGAATTGAGATCAACTCTGAAGACCAAGGTGAAATGCACGAGGCCGTGGCCCGCCGTCCGGGACGTGGCCGCACTGCCCCAGCCTAGACACCAGCACACAGCCACCTGGAAGCCAGCCCGAGCAGAGCCAAGGGACCTAAGGCACTCCTCTGCCAGAAACCACTTAACCCTCACATTTATGCAGGCTCCTACAAAACAGGTCCTCCATCTTTGAGCACACGGGTGTTTAATTTACCTTAGAGACTTAGGCACAAATGTTTAAACAGCAAAGGAGAGGGGCTCCTGGGGCTCGGGAGTGTCGGTATTACAGGCTTAGCTTCACCACGGAGGAGAAAACGAGACTCTTCTTCCTATAGCGTCTCACGGGTGTTACCATAAAGTAAAACCGACGGGCTGCCAGCACCATAAAGCTCCTACACAAACAGGTCAGGGTGCTCGGCCCCCAGGCGTCTCCTGGCAGCGATATTTCTGAGAATTCAGTTGGTTTAAACTGGGAGTGTCAGGCTGGGCTGGCAGACACTCAGAACAGCCTCGCGTGGAAAGAAAACCTTAATAAGACTCCTCGGGGGGCTCATTATTGCACCAAAGACTATCAGCTCCTCACAGAGGACATCCTTACGTGGACGTGAGCAATTCCTGGCATGGGGGAGGCCGTGGAGGACTCCCCAGGCCTGTCTGTCACCCACCCGGTGTGCCCTGTGTCCAACAGCTCAGCCTGCACTGGAGACCGGCCCTGAGCCCTGTCAGGCAGCTCGCCGAGCCTACCCACACATTCCCTTCCTGGAGCGGTGTCATGAGCATCCACTGCGGGAGGGAGCGGAACTGTCACTTTGAAGACAGAAAAATCAATTAACCAAGAATCGGAAGCATCTGTTGAGTCCTAATACCAGCGAGAACAATGCAGAGGAGGAGAAGCGGCCTTCGAGACCACCCCTGCCCGCCAGGAGCTCACAACCCACAGGGAGAACAGTAAGAGACGGCCTCGCGGGGAGCGAAGCGGTGAGCAGACGCAAGGGAGAGACCAGCCGAATGCCCACGGGAGAAGCGGGCTCTGTGACCCCACGTCCTCCCCGCTTTCCCCACGACTGGCAGGAGACGCTCGCTTTCGGCTCCTGGCGGCCTCACGCTTCCACTGCTGCTATTTCTCACGTCCAGAAGTTGAGGGCCTGGACCAATACTGGCTTAATTCTGTTCATGATTCAAATGTCAATTCGCGGGTGTTGAAGGCGGTGGGTTTTTCTCCACGAACACTGAAGCCACTGAAGCAAGTCATAAGGAAGGCGAGCATGGCGGCGTGCTGGTGCCGACCGCGGGCACCAGAAACTGATGGAAGCCATCATCTCATCTGACACCGTCCGGGATGGATTCAAATTGGCTGAAGACGTAGCACACGCCTTCTACAGTGCTGAAAGGAAGGTCAGCCCATGAAGAGGAAACGCCTATCACACCTTATAAATCCTGTTTCTAGAGCTTCAAAGGAAGTGAGGGTCAAATCTGATTTAGAATCTAGGTACGCACATGTAAGTCTTCAGGGTGATCTGTCTGCACAGGAAGGGAATGGCACCGCGTCCTAAGAACGCCTTGGCAGCGTGACACACACATAATCATGTGGTCACGGGATTATATGCCCCACAGGGCATCATTCAGTAAGGGACTGAGATGTAACTGACACTCGGAAGTGCCAAGGGAGCTTCCTGGGACGAGGTGAGCAGAGCCGTGGCTGGCCCTCGTCACGTACTGTAGCAACAGTTCCGTGTGGAAGCGTGGTTGTGGGTGTGCACATGCAGGTAATGGGGTGCTCGCAAACCTACTCGTTCTGAAATCTCACACTAACAAAAATGGCAGGTGGTTCATTTAAAAATAGTGTGGAACCATGAGGAGAATGAGCTACCCAGCACGACTGTAGTCACGCGGTAGAGTCTAAAAACAGCAGTTCCGCTGACCTCACGTGATGGGGATGCAGAAGGCTTTCAAGGTGGACTAGAGGTGGCCGTGGGTGTCATGGCCGCTATGACGTTACCTGGGCTCGGCAGAGCTGAGAGTGGCTGCAGTCTCATGTACATCCTGGTCCCTTCCTCGGGGAGGGATGGACGACCTCGGCCCGGAGTACGCACAGGGATACCGAGGAGGGTGGCGATGGCGGGGCGCATCCCAGTGGAGAGCCAGGGACCTGAGCGCACACCAGACACTCCCACAGAGTTCGACTCGCAGGAACCCTCACGGGACCCACACTGAGAACACCTTTTGGCCAGGGAGCCAAGACAGAGCAGCGTCTGCAACAGTAGGCAGGGCAGAAGCTGGCCTTCACCCCGGGGAAGCTGAAGGCAGGATGACTGGGGAGGTCGAATTCTTGTTCGAGACCCCTGGGAGCGGGGAAAACAGGGCCGTTCTCCACTGCTCTTACCTTCGGAGTGCTGGGACCGTTCTGCGGTTTTTAAGCTCAACCCTGCATTTCCTGGCCACCTTTACTTTTTGCTAATTCCGTTTCTGAGGCTAAATCGAGTCCTACCCAGCATGGCAGTTTCTATAAAACACCTTTTATTAATGTCCTAGTGGCCACTGGGGAGACAACATGCCTGTGTTATTTATTGACTATGTTGGAAGAAAAGCACGAACGATGCCGCCTGGCTCCTCGGGATTAACTGAGTCTGCTCAGCCACCCTGTCTTTAAGTGCAGTCCATCTGGGGCTGATTGGCACATAACTGCCGTGATTCGGTTTACGCGTCATCACCCGCATGCCCTCACGTTCTGCGGCTCTGTCCTACCGTGGCTTGCCTCGGCCCCTCCTCGCACTCCCCGAGAAGCCGGCCTGTGCTTATCTCGCCGGCACACTTACCTCTCTGGCTTCGAAGGAGCGTCCCTCATTTCAATGAGTGTTTCATGACGGAATGCCGCTGCAGGTCGGCTGTGCGTTCTCGGCGTGGGCACCACAATAATAAGGAGGTCCTTTCTTTGGGCGCAGAGGAACAGGCACCTGCTTGAAACAGACATGCCCAATGTGCTTTGGGGGAGCTGCCAGGGGAGCTCGGGACACCTGCATCAGCTGTGAAGTGCCGCGAAGTCTCTCGAGGGACGGCGACAGGCATAGAGACTCACGGTGGCGAGACCCGATGGCGGGGCACCGACTTCTCCAGGCTGGGTTAAATACGAGCACGCTGCCCGCATACTGACAGATGAACTTAACAGAGCGGCCATGCTGTTCCTGGTCTTCTCGAGGGATTAAAGCGCACTGCGGCGACAGGGGTGAGGCCGACAGCTTGAGCGGGGATGCAACTGCACCCATATCATATCACCACTCATGCTCTGATGGCAGCCCACGTCGCTCAGCCATTGCGACCCTGCGTCGCACGTAAATCTGGAAGACATCTGCCTCCCGGGACGCCGCGGTCCAGAAGACGTGGGGCAGAAGTGCTTCCGGGGTGGCGTGTGCCGGCACCGTCTACGGTGGCGTGCCACAGGACCCGAGTGCCACCTCTGTATGACATGATATTCTATTTCTAAAAAAGAACAAAACCTCAAGGCTGCTACTGCAATTGCAGTGACATCCCGTAACGGACGCGCAGTGGCTGTGCATGCTCTTCTTTTGCTCCAAGTAACTTTCTCACGGGGCTTCCTCGGTGACGCGAGGTGGCGGTCAGATGGTGCTGCCCTCCTCCATCAGACGCTGCCCAGTCCCCGCAGCGCTGGACCAACTTCGCCCTCCTCCGCTGGCCCACCTCCCCCCTCCTCCATCAGACGCTGCCCAGCCCCCCGCAGCGCTGGACCAACTTCGCCCTCCTCCATCAGACGCTGCCCAGCCCCGCAGCGCTGGGACCACTTCCTGTCCAACAGCTGGTGATGCCAGGCACTTCGGCACCGTGGCAGAGTCCATGAGCGACACTCAGGGGCTGTTCCTCCAGGAAGTCTTCCTTGCCACCTTCATAGACTCACCTCCCAAGAGTTTCTGCCACTGGTCGTCAGTCCTCTCCGCCTGCCAGCGTCTCCCCCCTCGTTTATCCACTTCAACATCGGCGGGAGGGAGCCACGCAGAGCTCCAGCCGCGTAGTTGCCGGCCTTCACTCCCGCCGGCTAAAAACTCACTTGGTTTCAAACTTACCCTTTCTCTTTCCAATCCTATGTCTTCTGTTCCCTTGCCCATTCATGCTGTTCCTGGCTTTTTCAGCAACCTTCATCCACCTCAATTCCTTCACTACGCCCCTTCCCGTAGCAAACCAGTCACCAGCCTCAGCCTGGCCTTCAGCAAAATCACTTGACTTCTGCCCTCTCGTTCTTCTCTTTGCTATTGTCTTAGATTAGACCTGATTATTTGTTTGCTTTTTCTTAATTTTTAACCTTAAGAACATTCAAATTGGACTCATCTCAACTCTCAGACTCCAAGACCCAGCCTTCACGTAATTAGACGATGTACCTTGGAAACTCACAATTCTTCAGCAGATGCCCACCACCCTTAGAACAGCTGCAAACATCTCATGGTACACAGGGCTGTTGGCCACCTCTCTAGCCCGTCCACCCTGGCATATGGAAATGGCAGCTTGTCCCAAACACCATTGCACTTACAGCATTGCGTGACCCCACGGGCGGCTTCTACGTAGGACATTAGCCCCTTAGGTCAAGAGCGTGCTCTCAGTCTCTCAACTTAGTGTCCTCAGTACTTTGAAAGGTGTGTAGAACATCGTTTACTGTAGACTCTACAGAAAATCGGTTAGTACATGAGTAGTAAGTGGATGACTGTTGACAGGGCATGTACGAGGTTCACGGTGCAGATACTAACAGCACAATCGTAGTAATAATGGAACGAGCCTCCTTGCTTTTTTCTTTTCTTTTTTTTGGAGAGGTTTGTTTTTTGTTTGTTGGTTTGTTTTTTCGCTATAGGGCACATACGCTGGCCAGAGAGAGAGAGACATAGAGACAGAAAGCGAGAAGTCACCCCCCCCAGGGGGATGGTCACGCCGCAATCCTTTCTCCTCCATTCTCCTCTCGGGATCTTGAGCACGCATGCACCCGCGCCCGGTGTGAGTTCTAAGCCACCGGGTCCGGGACGCGAACTGTGGTCGACTACGTGGAAGTCCAGCGACATAGCCATTACGCTAACTGCTGGTTCCCAAGCCTCCTTGCTCTTGAAGAGCTTATTATTTTATAAGAAATACACATAAATAACTATAAAAGACATAACGTAATAGGTTGGAAAGACCAGGTATAGACAAATGTCCACAAGCATGAGGAGAAAGATAGTCCACTTTATTTTCCTGGACGATCAAAGGTTAAGGGGGCAGGAAAAACAAGCCGAGGTTAGGACAGTATTTGCACTCGCCTCGGAAATGCTGAAGCTCAGGGGCTGTTCCGGCTGGCCGCCTGGCTCTCCCACTGCAGGGGGCTCTGTCTGACAGCAATGGTTCTCTGATGAGTAACTGAATTACTGAATTCGCACAGAGAAGTGGAAGGTGCGGCAGGTTGGGTTTGGACTGTGAATTCCATTCAAGTGTATGCGAAGGAACTTGAAAACTTAGACAGGCAGTTAAAACAGTCTCATGCCTCATTGTGACAAATATGTCGGTTTCTTTGAAGGAATAAAATGAAATGACATGGCCAAAAAGAAAAAAAAAAAAAAAGGCACAATTTCACACTAATCAATAGCCTAGCATTCTATAATAAACATTTTGTCACTTGAAATTCATCTTACTGCTTTGTATCTGGCAGACAGGGGCTATTTCGGTCTCTCCTCCTTCACAGCCTTCGCGGGGACATTTCTTTGGTTAAATCAGAAGGCTGCTGGGGGATTTTTACCCTCTAAGATTGCTTTAAATTTTACACATATTTTTATTCCAGAAAAGCACACCACCCGATTTGTTTGGGACTTCCAAAGTCTCAATGGTTGTGTTAGGAAACCAGAAAACACTCATGTCCTTCCTGCCCTGGCCCACCGTTCCCTTCTCCCTAAATGGACGAATTCAACTAGCTTCTTAAACAACACTGCCATCTCCCTGACCTAAATATAATTCCTTTTCAGCATGTCAGCTCCCTGTCTTAGATGATCCTGTAGTGATTAAAATTTAATGTGTATTCTGTCATCTTATTCATGTCTTCTTTCTCTTTAATCAGTCTGTTACATTTTGACATTGAGTAGGTGAATAAGAAGCAGCTCTATTAATATTTCCTAGTTCATCAAGCATTCTAAGTGCAAAATGAATTCCAGCTTGCAAGTCTGAGAAGAGACACGGGAGGGGCCCAGCTGTTGGAAAGGATGGCAAATATAAATAACTCGTGCTTTGCTAGCTCCAAGGAAGTTGGGAGTTATATTTCCAGAAAGCTCATATTATTAACAATAACCAACACAAATTACACATTCAAAAACTGGCTACGTTCTTTAAATTGACCCTCATATTTAACACGCTCAGTAAGTCTATGAGGTAGATGCCTCTTTATAGATGAGTGACCAAGGCTATGACTGTCGGGTGCCTGACTTCCCAAGGATGACCAGGGGTCACACGTGTGCCTTGGTGGCTGGAGTCTAGTCCTTCAAGACCTTACTCCAGAAACCAGTTAGAATGCGCAGCACCTGCCTCCGGGCTCTCTTGCCTTTGTCCCTGGAGCTGCAGAAGGCTACAAAGTAAAGGATCTGGAAGGGGATCTGTCTAGAAGGCAAAGGCCCCAGGACAGTGAGTGCTGCACACTGTAGCTTTAGCCCTCGTGTGCCATGAAGTTCAAATGCTATCCGTTTGGAAATAAGATCGGTACTATTGCATTTGCCTGCTAAATTACACACGGAAATTCAAATGGCAAGACCATATAATAAAGCTTTTAAAATGCAAGCATGGGACCAGCAGATGGCATAATGGTTACGCTGCTGGACTCCCACGTAGTCAACCACGGTTCAAGTCCCGTACCTGGCAACTTAAAACTCATGCCGGGCGTATGTGTGTGCATGCCCGAGACCCTGAGAGGAGAATGGAGGTGAAGGAACTGCAGCGTGATTTTCTCGCCTTTTCTCTTTCTGTCTCTCCAGCAAGCACATGAGCCCTATAGCAAAAATCTCTCTTAGAAAAAATTAAAAATGTATACACATGAGCATAGGCAGCATAAGAGAATCAGGGACAGCTGAGCTGAGGCCCCATCGGCTGAGGTAGTCACGGCGGCAGAAGGCGTGGCGTCTCTACACTGGAAAGCTACACCCAACGTCTCTGCAGCTGGAAGCCGCGTCGCTTCTTGCCAGCCTCCACTTCCTGCAGTGGTCCCCAGGGCGCGGACACAGGGAGGTGAGGCCAGCACAGGCAGCCCCTGCCAGTTGCTGGAGATTGCACCTGTGAGCTTCTGGACCTGGCTGCTGCTCACTTCCCGACTTGCCGAGGTTCGGGAGCTGAGATGCGGTGACCGATGGTGCAGGAGGACGATTAAAATTGGTTCATCTAACGTGGCCTTCGTTCTGGCTGCAAACAGGTTTCTTCATTGAATTAAGCGGCATGTGGATGGGAGCAGCAGGATCGGATCTAGGTGACAGGGAACTAAGGTCTCGTACCCGTCAGCTGTTTACCTGAAAACGAGCACCACGCAGCGAGACGCAGGGCTGAAAGTCCTGCACGCCAGGATGTAATGCAGTAATGCCAAAAAAAAAAAAGAGAGGCGTTCTGCTCTGTAGAAGTATCCTGGTGTTTTTTATTTATACTTTTGTATTCAGAGATGCTAGAAAGTTCAGTGACACTCTGAAAAAGCAGCAGGCATAAATCCGAAGTTCAGGAGCGAAGACTGATGACCCTACGTGGGCTTCCAGGTCACTTTCACTTCTGTCTCGGGCTCACCGCTCCTTCTCGACACACCGTCGCTCACGTAAACGAGCTTTCTGTCCACCGCCGCCGCGTCCGGGATCACCGAGCGCTCAGAGTTCCTCGTGTGAAGTTTATCACTCAATGAAATATTTACATATTCAATTACCTTTGTGATGGGTCTCATTAAACCTTGCAGAAAAAGTAAGTGTCCTTTTTTAACTTGTCATTAACATTGACAGAATTTACTGAAATATATCATTTCCAGAAATGCCCTATAAAGACTGTACGTATGCTCAAGGCAGAGTGGCTCTAATATGACTTATCGACTAAGCATATACATGTTCTAAAGCTGCGTTCGAAGCCCCCAGTCGAAAGTCAGGCCACTCCATCGGCTGCCTTCATACAGGTCTGTCCTGGGTACGTTTAACGTTGCCTTGTCTTGAAGGAAAATGTTTCACTAAATTAAATTCATTTATAAAAAATGAGCAGAAAGAAATAGAATCTAATTACATTTTTCAATTTGGACCCTTACATTAGGTGTATTTTCTTCTGATAAGTGTTATCACTGCGCCTGAGAGACTTCCCACCAAACACTCAGTTCTACCTGGTGCCCCTCCCTTCAAAATCGCCGCACGGGCAAGCCTGCTGAGATCACGGGCCTCTGGCGCACATAGCAGCGGCACTACCTGTTCTGAATCGCTGACGGGCACGACAAACCACTTGTGTGCTGAGACATTCGTCTTTCCGGGAAGAGAAGCAAAGAGAAGCCCACGCCGTGATGGTGGGAGACCTGGTCACGAAGCCACCTCCGTCGCTGCTGACAGGATTCTGAAACGTGGCGCTCGACTGCTGTTTGGGAAAGCAGGAATATGGTCCTTCTGGAGCGCCTATACCAGGGAAACGTCACTAACTGATTTCTAAAGATATCTGTATTTGCTAGAGCAAAAATTCTTTTGGCAGGTTATTTTTATTGACACTTCTATGTATGGCCTTATGATTAGTCTTGAGGTTACAACTCTGGATCCTGGGGGAATTCTGCGGGGCCGTCAGTAACTGAGCACGTGGAACGGCCCGAGACACGTCTGGGCCGAGAGCTATACACGCCCGCCCTCCTGAGCGAGGTCTCTGTGTCGAGTAAGTCGCCATGGCTGTTAGATGTGCCAGCAGCCCGCCCTCCTGAACGAGGTCTCTGTGTCGAGTACATTGTCACTGTGAGATGTACCAGCAGCCCGCCCTCCTGAACGAGGTCTCTGTGTCGAGTACGTTGTCACTGTGAGATGTACCAGCAGCCCGCCCTCCTGAGCGACGTCTCTGTGTCGCTGTTAGATGTACCGGTAGCCGTTTAGCCCCACTGAGGTGTCGAGGGACGAAGATGGTTTTGTTTTGTTTTAACCACAGGACTTTGCTAATCCCTGCAATGCGCAGCAAAGTCGGTAATTTATCCCCCCCCTTTACAGATGCTGAAACCACAGCTCAGAAAGGAGGCTCCAGCTGCTCAAGTCCATGGCCCCCGGGGCAGCAGGGACGTCCTGCTCCATCCAGTGCACCCTGGTCGCAGTAACCTCGGGGGAGTGCTGCTCCGATAGAGGCAGATCCGAACACTAAACTGTTCTGTCATCCTCATTAAATATATAAAAATAAACATTTAAAATAATCACCAATAAGCCCTGTAGGTGCTTCCTGGGTGAATCAAAGCCATCAGCCTGCAGCAGCGTGAACCCGGCTAATGCCCCGGTAGCACGGCACTGCACTCCACCCCATTGCTCAGCTACAAGACAAAGCTGCGGTAAGTGGTCACCCGGGAAGGACGCGCTGTGGTTTTCCCTGGTTTCGGTTAAGGCACTGTTCTAGGATCTACAAGCTGCAGAGACGGTAGTCGTAAATTAATCCCTGCTCTTTGAAATCTTCCCCTGCTGCTTCTGAGCCAGAGCTGATGATAAAATGGATACCAGTTCGTCTCCCAATCTGGTACAAGCCATTTCAAGCCACAAACAGCCACTCGCCAATCACTCCCCACATTTTGTTTTCACACAGGCACTCTTAACTGATGATCTGTCAACGACATCGAACTTACTCTGACAAAATCTGTGAGTTTTACAAGAGCAGTTAGAGATTTGTTTATTTTTCTAGAAGACTGGCTTCAACTCTGCGGATAATGTGTTTCCTTCTGAAAATGAGCAGACAGCTGCTGGAGTCGTCCCAGAACCCACCCTCCGAGAACGGAATGAAGCTCCAGCTCACTCGGTCTCGGTGTGGGCCTCTCACAGGAGCGACACATGCACATCCAGGTGAGTAACAGGTAGCAGGGAAGGGTGGCAGTGAGGCTGGACGGCCGCAGGAAAAGGGCGTCATGAAAACGAGAAAACTACCTACCGAATGAAGAACGAAGATTTCAGGCAATCTGCTTCCAGTCTTCGTGAGGTGACTGACAGGTAAAACATCCGCCATGTTTAAGGTGCAGCACAGGGACATGTGATGACCTCAGAACCCAGCAAGTCCACACAGCTCCCCTTTGTCCTGTGTGTACTGAACACGTAAGGCCTACTCTCGCCAATTTGACGTGTACGTTCTTATTAACTATAGTTACCATGCTCTACGTTAGATCTCCACCGCAGAACTTCCTGGTCTAATAACTGAAAGTTTATACACAGGGACCACCTCCCCTTTCCTCCCACTCCTGGCAACCACCGTCCCACTGTTTTCTAAGTTCAACTGAGTTTAGATTCCGCAAGTGAGATCATACAGTTTTATTTTATTTTGTATATATATACACACATACATATACACATACATACATATACACACACACACATATATATACATACATATATACACACACATACACACACACATATATATACATACACATGTATTATTTACATTTAATCACTATACATCTTTACAGTGAACAACAGGAACAATAAATCAAGTGAGGAGATAACCCTCAGAATGGGAGAATATATTTGCAAACTATACCTCAGATAAGGGACTGAGAGCCAGAATGTACAGGAACTCAAGCAGTTTACCCACACACACACATACACACACAAAAAAAATCCAATAAAAGATGGGAAAAGGAGCTGAACTGACAACTCTCCAAAGAAGTCATACAAATAGCCAAAAAGCATATAAAAACACACTCAACATCTCTTACAAGACTGTGCAGTACCGATCTGTGTCTGGCTCATTTTACTTAGCACAATGTCGTCCAAGTTCATCTGCATTTGTCAAGTGGCAGGATCTCCTTCGTTTTTTAAAGGCAGAAAAATATTCTATTGTCTGCCTATATCACAATTTCTTTGCCCATTCACCCACTAATAAACACATAAGCTTTTCCACAGCTTGACGACTGTGAGTAATGCTGCAGGCACCCCCAGTGTAAGGGGGACAGCTCGGATCTGACTTCCTTTCCCTGTGGGGGAAATCTCTCAGAGGGGAGCCCTCTTAGCAGGACCGTGGTCTGGACTTGGGTGGGAGGAGAATTAGTAAGACCCTCCTGTGCACCATGGCAGTCCTCAGTTTTTGTGCCCCATGGGCTTTCCTCTGCTCCTTCCTGGAGGGCTGGAGCCTTCCTGGAGCTGCCTTGCCAGAACATGGCTTAGCCACTGTTCCTGTGCTTCTGCGGGGGAAGATGAGCACTAGCGCCCCTACTTTCTGTCTTATCCACATCACTCTCTGAGCTGCTATCATGTTCTAAAAAAATAGGACAAATGGAAAGTCTCATAAGATATGGCTGTCATTGGTTTAAAAGATATCAAAAGCAGATAAATAACACATTTTTAATGTGCCTCAAAAGAAGGAAAAGTACATTATTTTAGAACTATCTTAAGGTCAATCAACAGAACCTCGGAATCCTTCAAAGCATTTCAATCTTAGAAAGCACTATGAATTCCCTGCCTAGTCCTCAGAAGAAAATCCATCACAGCCAGTCTTCTCTCGGTTACCTGCTTGCTCATAACTGGAGCTTACCTGCAGTCATTACGGTCTCACGCTCCACCTGACCGAAATTTATTTCCGCGCACACAGCTGTGAGACCTTAGCCACCAGCATTCAATAGCTGGCATAGAGAAGGTCAGATGCCAAACTATCTTAATCCTGACACATGACTTACTCATTCGTTCTGGCTGTGGTGGCTGCAGTTCCCTGCTGTTCGGTCTTGCAGGACTCTCTCTCTGCTGCTCATTTGACAACTATGACATTTTATGCAGCCTAAGTGATACCAAAATGAAGTTCCAAGGAATTCCTGAAGGACATAGAAATCAGAAAGGGATATTATGAACTCTGAAGGGGCATGTGCATGTGTTTCCAAAGTTCAGGGGAGGCCCCATCAACCTCTGCTATAGACCTGATTTATGGGGGCTACTGTATGCACACCCTGAGGCATTCTTACACAACCCTTGTCAGACCCCCTTCTTCCCACTGACATTGACTCCCCCACTCCTCACCTTTGCCCTCTCCCCTCCCCTGCCTCCTCCCACTGTTACAGCAGAATGACTTTGATCTAGCCAGTCACCATTTTTTGCACTAGAATCTTCTCTTTTGAAAAGGTAAGTACTTGATCTAAATGTCCTGCTCAGATCTGAAATCCAGTGAAAAGCAGGGAAAAAGCGAAAATACGTTCTGTATTTCAGTGCAATATTTCAAATCCAGGCACAGGTAAGACCTCACAGAGCTCAAGCTGGGTGACTGGAAAACGTGCTCTTGGTCAAAAGGTTAATAAGGATTCTAAGTAAACAAGACCACAGATGACCCGTCTACTCCACTGAACCTGCATCTCTTTCTCTTAACTATATATAACTGTTCATTGAGGACCTTAGGAATAAAATATTTTTAAAAGAGAATGAAAGTCTAGACTATAACATAGTGTGGTGATTAAGGCACTGAACTCCCACATGGCCAACTGTGATTCTAGTCCTGGACACAGTGGCTTGGAAATCACACCAGGTATGTGTGTGTGCACACCTAAAATCCTGAGAGAAGAATGGAGGAGAAGGGACTGTGGAGTGGCCACCTGCCCAGGAGGGAGTGATTTCTCACTTTCTGTCTCTCCCTGGCAAGCACAAATGTCCTTTGGCAAATATTTAGTAATAATAATTAAAAAAGTTCATATGAGTTCAAGTAAGCAAACGCCACATTGCTTCTCTTTCTAAGCAGTTATCTTAGGCATATGTAACTATTCGGAGTCAGAACAAGTAAACCCTACACAGAATGGAGTGAGAAACACAAACTACAGTTTAAAAAGAAAACACTTGGATTAAAAAAAAAAAAAGTTCCTTTTTGACAACTTTCTCCCTTTTCCTAAGTGTAAAAAGGAAAGGGGGGGATGGTAACATCTGAGGCAACTCCTTCCAAGACCAAACTTGTCCTCAAAATCTGTTTGTTTAAGAAAGTCCTGGGACAGAGTCTCAGTGTCCCCAGAGACTTTGATTCATGGAGAAGCGGGGCAGAGTTTGCGTTTGGATAAAGAGAAATGGGGGGATTTTAGGCCAAAGAGCAGGAGGGGGAGATGAGAACGGGGGTCCCGCTCTGCCCCACAAGGGTGGTTCCAAGTCCCAGTGAAGAAAAGACGGGGTGAGGTGAACACAGCCATTTCCTGTGCAACGTCTCGGTGGGACTGAAATGGGAGTGACTGTATTTTAGAACCTCTGACAATCGTTCAGCTTTGGGAGAATTTAACCCCAGGAAACACTTCCAAAGAGCTTCCTGGGAAGGCCACCACCACCTGGTGCACACAGCAAGGCTGGGCAGGAAGTCGGGGGTGCCACAGGGGCTGCAGAGTCAGCGACTGACTTGGCAGGTGCAGCAGGCCCCATGGTGACTGATAGAAATACTAGGAAATCGGGGGGCCGGCAGGTGGCACGGTGGGTAAGGGCGCTGGACTCCCACATGGCTGACTGTGGTTCGAGTCCCGGACCTGGTGGTTTGCTTCCTCTCTCTCTCTCATGCTCTGTCCCTCTCTGGTCAAATTAAAATAGATAAACAAATAAAGGTAATAAAACAATTCTTTACAAAAGAAAGAAAGAGATACTAGGGAGCAGACACATTCTGGAGCTGCAGACCCGGAAGAGTTCCAAGGGACCTGGTTTAGGGAGATCTGCGCGAGGTGTCGCTTCATCTAAGTTAGTACCATCCAAAAAGCAAACCCCTCCCATATAAAAACCTGACTTGTTTTTCACTCACCTCGGTCTCCATTACACTTGGTTTTGCTGTCCACCCATCAGCCTTTGTTTCAAATAAGTTATACATTACTCAAGCCCCTAATAAGCATTTTTTAAATGCCAACTTGATTTAAAATGAAGAGCAGTATAGAAACTGCCGGCCTCAGCACCGATGGCTCCCAGCGACTGGTCCAACGCCACACCGTGGAGGGAAGTGCGGCCTTCATGCCCCACTTTGCTTGTGGCCAAGAGAAGGCGCAGAGGAATTATACGATTAGCCCGAAGTCACAGAGGCCATCAGTGACGGGACCGAGCAGCCGTGGCAGCCGGCGGGGGCCCCCGCCCGCATCACTCACTGCCATTGTCCCCCCAGCCGCGCTGTCCCATGGCACACTGGCTGAGTCCTGGTCGTCGCGGCCAGCAGCCGGGCAGTGAGGGCGACTGCTCTGTGCACCTGTCTCTGAGACACTCCCGGGAGAAAGGGGAGTTTTCGCTCTTATTGATTCACTCCTTTGCTGAAAGCTGAGCGTCGAGAGGAGGGAAAGGAGGACCAGGAGGGAGGACGCAATCACTAGAATCCCTTCGCCTCACGGAACTTCAGATGGAACGGGAGGACAGGGTGCCCATGTCAGCAGTGTTTTAAAGAAGCCCAGGTAGCTTACCATATGCGATTGGGGGATGATCAAGGTTGCATGACTCTAATTATCAGCCTGGTGTTAGGATGCTTTCGCACTGCGGCAGCTTGAAAGCACTCGCCGAAACACTTCAAAGAAGTTCAAGGTATTGAACAACTGCCTGTGGACCCACCTAATCCTGCTCCTCTTACCTCAAGGATCAATCGTTCTCCGAAAGCCCCAAAGAAAGGCATTCGCTTCAAGTTGTAAGAGGTTTGCTACTAATATGCCAAGAGAAAAAAAAAAGACAACCCTCAAAAGTAGACAAAGATTTATCACCAAAAAGAAAGCGGTTTGGGTATTTTCATTCTCACTTACGAGTCAAAGTGCTGTCTGGCTCTCTAAATCAGAAGCGCTAATAAAAGACAGAAAATCCTTGGGTTTATGACGGTGACGGCACCTCAGTGAAACACTCCTCCACGCTTGCGGACACGAACTTCTTACCTTCAGGTCTCGGAGCGCAGTTTTAGGTACCTCTGATTACTTGCAGATGTCGTTTTGTGTTCATTTTTTACAATTCATAAGACACGTACAAACACGTAAAACCCTACATTCAACCCTCACACCTACAGGGACTCCCTCACCGCAGAGGTGCCTATGAGACGGACCCGCTCGGCCGGCACCAGCCGTGAGAGTCCACAGACGGCGCTGGTCGATCCGCCTGGCCGGGCCGTGGGGGGGTCCG
>NW_006159666.1:923382-942230 GCF_000334495.1 Tupaia belangeri chinensis
CCCCGCGGGCCCGCCCCCAGCCGTGAGAGTCCACAGACGGCGCGGGTCGATCCGCCTGCCAGGGCCGTGGGGTGTTCCGCTGCAGAAACAGACCGCCAGGCCGCCTCCGGGCCGCGAGCCTCTGCAGGTGCAAAGAGCCCCCCATCAGCAGAGCGTCGGGGTGAGCCCGAGGGAGTGGACGCCCTCCTCACGTGTCTGAAGACTGTCCCCGGCCCCAACACAGAGCGCTGCGTCTTTCTGCCTCCCTCAGTGCCATTCCCCCACTTCCTTCTTGTCTGTATTTTTCATTAGAAGGTGATGAGTAAAACTGAAGTTGTTTGCTTTACGGTTTTATTTTGGTTTTGAAGAAAAGCCTGTGGCCCCGTTGGACGGCAAACGCACTTTCCTTTGGGTGCTCTCGTGGAGGCCGAGGTCAGACGAGCCCATGACGCAGCTCACAGCAGGTGCCTCCGGGCCGGCCTTCGGGAGCAGGCAGGGAGCATGGGGTCTAGATGACCCCCTTTAGAACCCGCTTGTTCACTTCCAGTCGGCCCTGAGGTTACCGTGACGGGGCGCTAAATTCAGCCACGCAGGCCCACCCGGAGGCGTCGGTGCGCTCGGACCTCAGTCCAGGGGCCTAGGGTCTGTCCGTCCTCACCCCACTGTGAGAGGCGCACCCGCTGCGTGGAGAGGCAGCAAGACGGTCTCGGGCCGACACTAAGCACCGGGCTCGTCTGCTCTGTCAGGAATGGACGTCGACGTCTCCCCCGTGCTGAGGCAATCACTGAAAGAAGGCCTCTGTCGCAGCAGGACGGCGGCACTGTGCTCTGCAATGTGGAAGCCATCTGGGGAGGTCGCAGGTTCACGGCCCGAGGTCTCTCCGTGCCCACTAGACACACACGCCTTCCTCCTCCTGAGGCTGAGGGTGGACTGCAGCATGGAGACCCAGGCAGGGCGACTTCTCTCGTTCTCTCTCTTTTCTCTCTCTCACACAGAAGAAATAACCTTCTAGAAAGATAACTGAAAGCACTCATAGTGACAGACGTCCACAGCAGAGTTCGAGGGGCTGGTGCCACTCAGTTTCTGAATTAGGACTCGAGTACCCCCATTTCCATAGTCCCCCACCACTTCCAGTCGGCCTCGTCAGCTCTAATCATTGCCTCGCAACCGCTGAAACGGACTAACTTCAGCACTTCGGTCTGTCTGTGGTCACTGGAATGACAGCGTTGGGGCTCACCCCACGGACTGTTGACAGAGTCCTGCTGGAGGGCGTGCATCCTCCCCTGTCCTTTCTCGCACGGGTTCTGCTCAGTCGTGCTGAACTCCAAGTCAAATGCCAGCTGCCGCTGTCTGGCTTCTTCCAGAGCTGAGCCGAGGTGTCCGGTGCGATTCTCCTCACAGCCGTCCCACGGTGCTTTAAAACATAAGCCAGCTCACTCCTGCTCGGAAGACTCCCGCCATGCTGCACCCCAGGTCCGCGTGCTCTGAAGGCCCAGGTGCTCTGCTCTGCTCTTCCCCGGCCTGCCCTGCTGCTGTTCCTACCGATGGTTGCCAACGCCTTCCTGGGCCCTGGGCTCAGGGCAGCTCCTCTCAGGAGCTGGGCTTGTTCTTACTTAGGGCTCTTGCACTGCCACACTCTTTGATATGGGATCGGAACCCATGTGGGAAAGGCAGAAGCAGAGTCCGTTCTCTGTCAAGGGGACGATAAATTACAAGTGTCTTTAACAACAAACTGACCTGGGAACCAGCAGTTAGCGTAATGGCTATATCGCTGGACTCCCACGTGGTCGACCGCGGTTCGTGTCCCGGACCCGGTGGCTTAAAACTCACGCCGGGCGCGTGTGCGTGCGTGCCCAAGATCCTGAGAGGAGAATGGAGGAGAAGGGATTGCGGCGTGACCATCCCCCCTGGGGGGTGCTTTCTCGCTTTCTGTCTCTATGTCTCTCTCTGTCTGTCTGGCGAGCGCACGCGTCCTACAGTGAAAATCTCTCCAAAAAAAAAAAAAAAAAAAAATTAAAAAAAAAAAAAAAAAAAAGATATTAAAAAAAAAAAAGAAAAACTGACCTCACATCTAACTAGAGATCTCTACTTTGTTCTCAGTCCTCTATCTTCCTCGTCTGTCACCACCAGTAGGATCCATGCTGGCCTAATTCCCTAGGCTGTGACAGCAGAGGCAATGACCTCGGCCCCTCTGCCCTCCAATCTCTCCAGAACGAAGGCCAGCTCCCGCGTGTGTCTCAGGGCCAGCCCGCTGCACAGCTCACTGTAAAACTGGATTTCACACAGACCACTCTGCCCTCAATAGCCTACGCGTCCTTTCTAGGGAACATGAGAAAAAAGAGCACATGAAACCAAAACAAGCAAAAGAAAGGGAGAATGAATGAAACCAAAAGCTGTTTCTTCAAACTAAAGATGTAGAGTAACTCAATGCAAATAGTGAAAAAACGAGAAGATCCATTAAAAGCGATAAATTTCTAGAAAGATTGAGAGGAAAGAGAGTGGACCACGTATCAATATTAGCAAAGAAATGGGAGTCACCACTGACCCACGTCCATCCAAGGGCTAGAGACGGAGTCAAGAAGAAATCTACTTACGAGTTTGTCGAATTCGGTGAAACGTTTGAAAAATGCGAACTACAAAGCACACTCCAGAAGAAACAGATTACCTGAATATTCATACGTACATTAAAGAACTAGTACCGGGAAATCATACAGAAAGGAGTCACCAGGCCGGGGTTTCGATGTACTTCCCCGAACATCTCGGGAAAAGCAGACCAGTTCTGATCACTCTCTTTCAGGAACCAGGAGGGGGAACTTTCCAGCTCATTTTATGAGCCTTACATCACCTAACATCATAACCAGACAGAGATGTGGAAGAGACCCACAGACCTCGTGATCATGGACACAAAAATACTTCATAAAATGTCAGCAGATAGAATCCAGCAACACAGAAGAAGGACGACACATCAGGCCAGGGAATGGGAGACTGATCTGACATCCATTAATCAGTGTAATAGGCCACATTACAGACTGAGATGGTACATGGTCATGGTGACAACTCTGTAACTGCACAGGACCATCTGAAAACATTCATCATCTAATTATACAAACAAATTTAAACTAGGATATAACTACACACACACACACACACACACACACACACACCCCTTTATGGCTAGCATTATATTTACATGCAAAAGACTAAATGTTTTCCTCCTAATTTGAGGGGTAAAGTAAGGCTATCCTTTTCCCCCTATTCTTATTCACCTCTGTACTGGAAGTCCTAGCTAGCTCAATACAAGCGAAGACAAAATAAAAGTATATTTAATGAAAAGGAAGAAATCAAACAATCTTTATTCGAAGATGACATAATTGTCTTTATAGATAACTCTACAAATCAACCGGAAACCTCCTCGCACAAGTCGTAGATAAAAGTCACTATTCGAAAGTCTATTGCTTTCCTATACACCAAGAAAGAAAAACTAGATGGTTAGATTTTAAAATATGATTTTCAAAACACCAGAAAGGTGAAATCTTTAGGTCAATCTCTAACTGCATATGACCCAAGTACAAAAACTATGAAACGCTGATGAAACCAACCAAAGAGCTAAATCAACTGAGGGGTTCCATTGTTCACAGATTAAAACTCAACACGGTTCAAGATGCCAGTTCGTCTTGAGTGGATTCCAGACAACACTACGCCACTCGAATGACCAGCAGGCTTTCCTGAAGATATTGGCAAACCGATTCTAACATTCATATGACAGACGACCCAGCACAACGCTGAAAAGGAACAGCGAAGCTGAACGACTCACTGCGCAATTTCGAGGCCTGCTGTAATGTTATTGCAAGCACAAGAGCATGGTATCGGTGCTGAGAGAGACAGAGATCGGTGGGACAGAATAGAGAGCCCGCAAATAGCCGCACGCTGAAGCCCATGGCGTTTACATTTTACAAGGGCAAAATGGCAGTACAACAGAGAGAGGGCCGTCTTCGTATTCGATACAGCGCTGGAACATTGGGTACCGAGAGGAAGAAGGGCAGGAAGAAGACAGGAGGAAAAACAGAGGGTATGAACCTCACACCTTAGACAAATATAACTCAAAACGAGTCACTGATCTCAAGGTAAAATGCAAAATTATAGAACTTCTAGAAAATGACACAGGAGGAAACCAGGGGGGTTAGCGATACATTTTAGATACAATTTAATACCAAAATCACAGTCCATGAAACAAAAAAATGTATAAGCTGGAATTTACTCAACTTTAAAAAGTACCCGCAAAAAATACTGCCAAAAGGATGAAAAGAGAAGTCAGTCTAGAAAAATATTTGCAGGGCGCAGTGGTGGCGGGGGGAAAGATGCAACGGCCCCAGACACTGCCGCCCGGGCACGGTTCCAGATCGGATCTAGAGAGCTCCCTGAATGTGCCAGGCACGTACGCACCGAGGACCTGGGCTGGCTGAGGGTAGACCATGGCAAGACCCCGTCTGGGGGCTGTCTCCCTGTTTTCCACTCTTTGTCTTATTCATAGAGAGAAGTAAATAAACTTTAATGATAAGAAAGAAAAAAATTTGCAAATCACTGATCAGCTAAACGACGTATATCCAAAACGTGGAAAGTAAGAATAATAAGCCTCTTAAAACTCAGCCATAAGAAAACAACTCAGTTTAAAAATGGACAAAGGACTAGAACAAACAACTCGCTAAGGAAAACACACAGACAGCGAATGGCATGTCAGCATCCTCGGAATCATTCGCCATTGAGGAGCCACCGATCCAGCAACCACGCCATCCCATGCACACGCACGGTGGTTGGGAGCCAGGACCCTGCAGTGGCAGTTCCGGGGACTGCGTGAGGCAGCAGGCTCTGTGCATTGCTGGTAGGAATGTAAAACGTCACCGCTGCTTTGGAAGACACGTTGGCAGTTTCTTATAAAGCTAAGCATAATTCTGCCAGCAATCTCACTCCAGTTTTATCCAAATGGTTTGAAAACGATGTCCACACAAAACACGCACTTGAATGTTTATGTCAGCTTTATCCACTATCTTCAGAAACTGGAAGCAACCAAGATGTATCTTAATTGTGAATGAATGAGCACATCGTAGTGTGTCCACACGCCGGAGTCCTACTCATTGCCACAAATTGATCAGCAGTAACACGTGAAACAAGACGATGAATATTTTAAAGGCTCAAAATCTAGTCTGAGGGAACCAGCAGTTAGCGTCATGGCTATGTCGCTGGACTCCCACGTAGTCGACCGCGGTTCGCGTCCCGGACCCGGTGGCTTAAAACTCATGCCGGGTGTGTGTGCGTGCGTGCCCAAGATCCTGAGAGGAGAATGGAGGAGAACGGATTGCGGCGTGACCATCCCCCCTGGGGGGTGATTTCTCGCTTTCTGTCTCTATGTCTCTCTCTGTCTGTCTGGCGAGCGCACGCGCCCTACAGCGAAAATCTCTCAAAAAAAAAATCTACTCTGAAAGGAAATATATTAATATTTTATGATTGCATGTTATGTGACAATCTGGAAAAAGTAAAACTATGGAGGAGAACAGATTTGTGGTTATCGAGGTCAAGACAAGGGCTCGGCATGTGAATCGCGGAGGTCCTCAGTGGGCAGCTACTGTGGTGACTTCTAACCACAGACATGTGACACTATGCATTGGTCAAAACCCCTAAAATATTTCACCACAGAAGTGGGCCTTAATGTTAAAAAAAAAAAAAAAGGTATTAACAAGTACATCCCCACAAGTACCCTCAGAAGGTAAGCACGACTCAATGGAATATACCTGCAATTTGCTAGGAACTAATTATTCCCATTTTCATTCCAAGTTAATTATTAAACATAATGACTTAGAGCAGAGGTTTAAAGAGATTTACTTTAGAAGTCTCTGTCGTTTTAATTAGAAAACTCAAATATGCATACACTGCTATAGATTGTGTATTCTTTCAAAATTATTATAGCAGGTGTGCCCAAGAAGGGAAGGGCAAGGAGTCAGAATCTCATTATTTAATGTGAAGGGATACCCTGACTGGAAGGGTTCTCTCAGAGATATCTTCTAAGTTCATTTGTTTATTCATTTCACAGCACAGCAAGAAAGATAAACACCGCGGCAGGGTTCATGCTGCAAGCCCCCAGCCCTGCATTTCCTGCCAGTCTGGAACACACAGGCAAGCACGGGTTTACCTGAGAACCAAACCCTCATCTTCTAGCTGGCTTTCGGCACTGCAGTGCCACCCCCACCGCACCAGCAGCCTCGCGGTACACCCCCACCGCACCACCGCCACTGCGACCGTTCCCACCTGCTCCACTGTCACCGCTCCCACCTCCACCACTGTCACCACTGTCACCTCCCCCACTGTCACCGCCCCCACCACACCACCACAGCTGGTTCTCTCTGAGACACTCATACCTGGTGTACAGTGCTAAGAACTGTCCCCAAATCAAGCCCACTATGAGCCCCCAAACGTGATCTGACTTGCAAATAGTGAAACAGTGTCTGAAGATATAACTGGCTGAACTGAAATGCAGTCACATTGGATCGGGGTGTGCAGTAACTCCACGTCTGGTGTCGTTACAGAGGAGAAGCAGGCAGAGCACAGAGAGCGTGAGAGAGAGTGTGAGCCATGTGACATCAGAGGCAGCGCGTGCACTGCAGTCCGGGGCCAGGGAGAGGAAGAAGGGGCCCCTTGAGTCTTCAGAGATGAACACGGCTTCCCCACACCTTGGTTTCAGACTCCCGGCTTCTGGAAGAGTGAGGACAAACTCCTGTTGCTGGGAGACCCTCTGCAGTCTTTTGTCACGGCAGCCCTCTAAACCAGCACAGGCAGCTCTGCAGGGCGGACGCGCCTGGTGCACAAGGCAGCCGTCTTCCTCCAACGCTTCCGCACGCCGTGTTTCTCTGCTCCGCAGCAGCTCGAGGACGCTGGGGGCACGGGAGCGTTACACTGCACACTTGGATGCTTCAGTCTGCACACCCACACTGCGGTTACCCTTCCTCCCGGTCTGGCTCCACCTCTTATCTTCAACTGCGCACGGTGCTATTTGGGCGAAGGCGCTTCTCTTTCATTAAAAATTCTTTTCATACACGAATTAACTTTTTTCTAAGCCCAGGAGCCTCATTTTGCTTGTTAGCTTCATTACGTCCACAAGAATCCTGAGGCTTCTCACACATGCTTTCTTGACAGACAGCAAAAACACAGACCCGAGTGGCGACCTAGAGACTGAAGTCTCACCGCCACCGGGAGTTAACACGGTGAGGGAGGCCTTTTCTCTCCCTGGACAGGAGCAGCGTCTTCCTTCGGTCCCAGCCTTCCCGACGCGGTCCTTTATTTCTCAGATCCAGAACACACCCCAGCTCCAGCCTTCCCAGATGAAAAGGTCAACCTAATTTCTCAGCCCTCGGAAAGGAAGGCCTGAGAACAGCAGCACCCCCTGCAGTCACCCCTGCTCCCTGGCCGGAGGGACTGTAAGGTACATTAAGAGAAAGAGGAGAGGAATGAGTTTTTAACTGTGAGGACTGGGAGCCTCCTCAGCACGCTACTGGGGTTCATACGGGGAAAAGTGACTCATGGCTCTGGGAGGGGGAGGCAGAATCACTGCAAGATACAAACCCTTGTATTCAAGAAGAGGCGGGAAGGGGAATTCCACACGGAAAGCAACGTCTGCAAAGCCTGGAGCAGACGCCGAGACTCCGACCAGCTGAGAAGGAAGCTACGCGAAGGGAAGCCAAGGCGACACTGCGTAATGGGACCGGCTCGTGGGCGGCTGCGACGGTGCCTGGATCTCACATGGCCGGCCACGCTGTGAGACCCAGACCCGCAGCTTGAGAAACACACCAGGCACATGTGTGTGCCCCAAATCCCAAAAGGAGACACGAGGGAGGAGGGCGAGCGTTGCCATGGGGATGCTGTCCCACTCTCTCCCTCTCTCTGTCTCTCTCTCTGGCGAGTGCACACACCCTCTGACAAAATCAGAAAAAAAAAGTCTAGTAATCGAGGTCATTATTTTTCCATAAAATTAGTTGCAATAACCTGCCTAGCATTTTCTGCCAATATGTTGAGAAAAACTAAGATTGGCACTGAGAAACCAGACCTGACAAATAATAAACCCACCTCCAGACACCCTGGTGACACCTCCTCCTGCTAGTCGTGTCTTCCCGGATTGCTGACATTCATGGCAATCCCTAAGACAACTTATTTCCCACGTGCTCCACGGCTCAGCACTTACTGTGTACAGCCGACCCCAGGACAGCCACGGACACGCGGCATCAGCCCAGAGGAAGAGGACACGGCACACACCAGTGGTCACACGCGGCCTTGGCCTAAACACCAGAACCCAGGTCTGGCATGTATGCTTGCAAGTCACGACACTCACAGCCGTCCTGTGTGGGACATGTAAGAGGTGCCCTTCACACTCCGTCCAGAGTCCCCTCCGTACCTGTGGTTTTCGTTTGTTTTTGATTTTTTAGCTTTAAACTTTTCATTCTCATTGTCTGTCACATATTCTTTTCCTATCATGCATTTACCTATTTTTACACTTTTCCCACAAACACTTACTTTACACGTCAAAAAACTTTTGCTCATGCTCCATGTTCTTGACGGGTAATCTTTACCCCCTACTGTCTCTGCCGCTACGGTCGTCATGGGCCCTTCTGTGCTCGTCTAGGAGTTTCAGAAGGAAGGTGCTTCCTCCGGGTAAGAGACGTGGATGCGGTCAGGAAGGGGGGCGAGCACTGGGTGGAGGGAGACCCTGAGCTGTGACGCAGTCTCCCCAGGGCCTCACACACTTCTGCAAAGAGCTTTGAAGCAGCTCTGACCCTCCAAAGATGCCCCAGATGTAGTACAGGAGCAGAACCCCTGGAACCCCGAGACCAGCCATTGGGTTTGGGCCCATTGGGTACACAACTTAACACCAGGCGAGACGGCTCCCTCAGGGCAGCTTGGAGGGGACCCAGCACGAACTGTCAGCCACAGCTCCCCGAGCCAGCCAGGGCTGAGGGCTGACCCCGCAGGGAGAAGGGGCAGCGCGGCTCGGCATCCACCTTCGCTCCAGGTCTGTGACCGGCCCTGGAGTCCTCCTCCCTCTCCTTCGGCCACTGCCAGGTCCCGTTCGACCACCGACAGCCCTGTGGCGCCCTCTCTCCTCTCTCTCCTAAATCTTCTCGCCCTGTCTCAAGACTCGGTCCTGAGGGCCTACTGCCTATTCACCTCCCTGCACATCCTAGCGCTTCCTTGGAAACCTCATTTCAACCCAGGGGAGGGAAAAACAGGGTCACTGAGCAGCTGGTGGCGCCAGAGTCAGGGAGACAGTGGGTTCCATTCCTGCAGCAGAGGCCACAATGCCCACCACAATCCCTCTTCCTTATCATTTCACGCCACACGGCCTGAGCACCTGCACCTTTGCTGGGCTTCTCTACATTCCGGAACTCTCCGTCTCCCGGTACTCACTTGGCTCACCTGAGTGTAGACCAGACAGGCCGAGGAGGACCTGAGGCAGTGACCAGCAAAAACTGGAGAATGAAATATTTCTGCTCCACACTCCTCCCGAGAACCGTGCTAATGCAGTCGTTCTGCCCGAGGTGAGAGTTCCCCTCTGGAATCACGCTCCAGGTCCCCAGAGTGGCTCGAACTCTTTATTGAAGGCCTTCCCCGCCCTGTCTTACTTCCATGCTCCCTGGTGTTTTCTGGAGTCACCATTTGAAAAAAGCAGGTTCAAGCAAATCCTGTTCACCCAAATCTAAGACAGGGGCACCCACCCGAAGGTCCACATAGAGTAACTTTCAGGTGAGGACTGACAGCAGTGGAAAAGGAGGGAGCAGAGAACGGATGAAGACGACCTGAAGCCAAGAGTAAAAGAACGAAGTCTTAAGATAAGAATTGCCAGGGAGAAACACGCCAGCACTTCGGAGGACGGGTAACCGCGACTCGTTTTCTTTCTACTTACACGCTTCAGAGTGGAGCTGGAAAACCTCTCAAGTCATCATGACAATGAGACAGACGGACAGCATGCCCTCTTCCTCGTCACTGTAAGAGAAGAAACAGAAGGAAGTTGAAAGCCGTCCAAGTGCACCTGCCGGTTCCGTGTATCTCAGGCACAAGAAGACGGATCTGTGCGGCGAGCACCTCGCATTTACGCCAGCCTCGGACGCCCACCCACAGGGCCGCTGTGTTTCTGCTGAGAGCCCTTCGTGTGCAGATCCGGCCAGGTGGCTCCAACTCCCGCTGTGGAAGCCAAAGCAGTAGCTTCTCTCTCCCGCACAGTCAGTGACCAGGCTGACTGTAGGCTCCATTCCGGACACGGAACCTGGACTCAGCACCCCCGCCGAGATGAGGGAGGTCCAGGTCACCGAATGTCGGCGTTTGGGTCAAGGCTCTCCGGAGGACTCTGACTGTGGGCCCTGCGGGGTGGCCTCCCCGATCTTTCATAGCGCTATGTTCCCAGTTTGGTTTTCAGCCTCCGACTAACTCAGCACATCCCTGTAGCCTTTCAATAAACACCCTTATGCTTGGCGAGACAGATCGAGGCAGAGACGCCAGGAGTCTGTGGCCATGGCAGTCCCTCGAGAAAACAGGCGACACCTGGCATAGGTCGCCCGACCCCAGTGGAGAGGTGCATGGGGCTGGCGTTGGTGCCTCCATGACACAGGTGAGCTGTGTGCATCACAGCCCTGCCAGCCCTGATCTTATGTCTTCCCAGTGTATTTTCTTAAGGTGCTTATCCTGTTCTCCAAGAACATATACGATTTTAAGTTAGAAATGCATTTAAGTTTATAATTTACATACACCTGAGTTCACAAGGAATTTCATTTTTCACAATTTTACATTGAAGCATTATGTGGGTAAACACTGCCTACACACTTCAAATGCATGCGAGGATTACAAGGAGTCTGTGGAGAACGAAATATAACTACAAGTTTATTTTGGTGCCAAGTTCTGAAATCCATGCCTGTTTTTTTCATAATACACATTTTCCATGAACTTCTTCTAGATTCCTGTATGTTTCATAATTGCACATTTTCTTTTTTCTTTT
This sequence comes from Tupaia belangeri chinensis, assembly GCF_000334495.1. NCBI lineage: Eukaryota > Metazoa > Chordata > Mammalia > Scandentia > Tupaiidae > Tupaia > Tupaia belangeri. The sequence continues at coordinate 934,391 of NW_006159666.1, forward strand.
TTTTTTTTGAGAGGTTTTCGTTATAAGGCGCGTGTGCTCGCCAGAGAGAGACATAGAGACAGAAAGCGACAAATCACCCCCCAGGGGGGCTGGTCACGCCGCAATCCCTTCTCCTCCATTCTCCTCTCAGGATCCTGGGCACGCACGCACACGCGCCCAGCGTGAGTTTCAAGCCACCGGGTCCGGGAGGCGAACCACGGTCGACTACATAGGAATCCAGCGACATAGCCATTACGCTAACTGCTGGTTCCCCATAATTGCACATTTTCTGAACCCAACATTATACATGAAAAGAGAAATACATTTTTCTCATTAATGGCTTATTTTAACTATCATGAAATGAAGACCCTGTTCAGAAGAAACTGCTAATAAAATACTGTAAAAAAAAAAAAAGGTTCATTTAAACTGCATATTTAAAGATTAAACTAAGAAAATCATCACTCTGTAAGTTTTCAAAATGAGTGATTTTCAAATATACCATTACAAAAAAGGCAAGTTCATAGTGCCTATATTTTAACATTTAAAATAGGAGATTCTCTTTATCTAAAATTAGTTAAGGAAGAAAAGGTGAAGTGCAGAGCAACATCTGTGTGCTCCATGTGTGCTCGACTGCACGTGTGGACTGAGCCAAGACCTCTTCACTCTGTTTTGATTATCTGCATGGCTTCGCAGGAAATGGAGCGGGAACACAAAGATTATTTGTGTGGTTAGATTTATCTTAATTTTTAAGAAGTTTAGTTTCATGTCTCTGAAGAAATCACTTTTGTGTTTTTTTCGAGTCTTTGGTCAATAGAGTTAAATTCAAATGTGATGCCTTCCCTGGGTCAGAAGGGCAGCTCTGACCTGAGTGTGTCATGTCTAGCTCTCGGTCTAGGCCTACAAGATGATCGTGCCTAAAGGGAAATTCGGGGTGCTGTGGTCTGAATGCTCCCCCCCCCCCCGAACTCACACATGTAAGTCTTAACTCCTAAGGAAATCGTACTGGGGGTTGGGCCTTTGGGAGGCTGAAGTGGCCCCAGTGAGCTGCCCTGCCCCTCCACCACGTTGGGCACAGCTGGACGGCCCTGCCTATGAGGAACTCACTCCGTGGACACCGAATCAGCCGGCATCTTGATCGTGGACATCCTGGTCTCCAGAACTGTAAGAAATAGGTGTCTGTTGTTTCTAAAACACCCTGCACGGACTAAGATAAGCTAAGCTAAGATTTAAGGTAGATTGGATTAATGTTTATAAATACAAAACTAATGCCTTTGCTTATCTGTCAAGAAATAAAAACATTCATCCTTTTTGCATTTTGACTTCATAACAGAGGGAGCAGTGGGTTTTCCGGTGATACACACGTGGGCCGTGACCTCTGTGGACCGTGCCGACACTGAATTACCAAGGGCGAAGTTCTTTAACTCAGAGATCTGACACATTACTTTCCCCACTCCATACTTCAAAGGCCTCTTTTGACAAACAGTTTGAAAATGGGATTTTTAAACACTACTTTCTCATAACCTACAGAAACAATCAAATCTCTTTAACACGTCAAAAAAGATTTCTCAGGCTCTCGACGCTGCAGACCTCCTGCGTAAGCTCCTTCACGTGGACCATCGACTCCAGCAGCGCAGGCTTTTTGAAGATCATGCCTTTTTATGTGTCCTGCTTAAAATGCACTTTCTCCTTTTAAGCCTCATTCAAGGCAGAGCTCAGATGTCATTTCCTAAGGGAAACTTCCAAATTCCCCAATCTTCTGCCTCACCTCTACAGCCTCTGTCTGGTACCTTTGTCACAATCCTCTGAGCACCCTGATGGCCTGTTTCGAGAATCTTCCAGCTGCCCGTGGACGGCTTGCTGTTAGGGACCCTGACTTTTCTGAGTCGCAGATGACCAGTGCATGTCTGTTGAACTGGCATGCACTGGATCTGAAGGGTTGTATTTCACAAATGAAAGGACAAACGTCACAGTCCTCTGTGAGACCAATGCCTCGGAAATTCCATCCAGTTACAGGAGGCGGTGCAGTGGCAAGACTTTGAGACAGTGCCTTTGGCGCACAAAAGTGCAGATGTATAAAAAATTGAAATATTTAATCACTCCCATTTATGCAAAGTACCAAAATAGTTCTTTCCCCCATTTTTCTGAAACATGTTACCTATATTTTAGAATTTGCTTCTAGTAGCAGTGAGGGTAGATTTGCCCACTCCTGGAACAAGCCCACTGTGTAGATGTGATTTGACGGCTTTAACATGATAGCTCATAACAAGTTAAGCCCTGCACCGCGGCTAATGCAAGCCAAGAGCCACTAAGCTCTCCCACCCTCGGAAACCCTGGCGAGTGGCTGGAAGCCCACTGTTCCTCTGCTCTCACTGCTGCTTTAACAAGGCTGCACAGCGAGGCTCTTCAGCTAGTTTATCTGCATTTACACATTTTCATTATTCTCCTACTCACTGCCTATTTCTCTCCCCCGCCTTTTATCATCCATTTGTCAACTTTAGGGTGCTTCTGGCCTGTCTTCACCCATCCCAAACTTGACTCTAAGCCCAGAAAAGGACGCCAGTAACTGCTTAGAGAATAAAATTCAACGAGGCAGAGACCACCGCCCTAGAGAAATGGACTGACACCTCCAGCTGCCCTGGCTGCCCTTCCTCATTCAATAGATTCGTTTCCACGGGACTTCTGACAAAGCCAGGTTGTTGCGAGGCAACTGACTTTGTCTAGCTTCATCTAAGGGTATACTGTGCCTTCAATTACGAGAAGCTGGTCATCGTGCAGTGTCTTCGTTATCATCAACAACAAGCTTACAGACAGGACTGTGTGGTCCCGGAGTCAGCCAGCCCTTCCAAACTCTGCAAAGACGGTGTTTATGAACAGCAAGGGAGAGAAATGGCACCTTGCTCTAATAATCTACCTTAACAGTGCAAGTCAAAAGGGCAGGTCCACAGACACTGGTGATATGAGATTCAGATCCCAGAGGAGCCTGAGGGACTCTGCTGCCACCTCAGGAGCATATCTTAAAGAATACTTCATTGCGACCGTGAAGAAGGAACTTGAAAGGATGGGTCCTCGAAGTGCGAGTAAAGACGCAGTGACAAAGGACCACCAGCGTGGCTAGCTAGTACAGCAGCCCTTTTTAACCTCTATTAAAATGAAGGAAAATTCAAAATCCAGTTCCTCACTTAACAGCCATGCTCAAAGAGCCACGGAGGTGCCGTGGCCAGCCTAGAAGACTACGGCCACCACCCTCCACAGCTCTGCAGGGTGGCACTGCCCATGGGACCAGTTGGGCCAGATGGCAGCACCAGGTGAAATGGGACGCGCTGCAAGGCAGTCCCACACGGGGGCTCCTGCCTCACACCCACAGACCACCCTGAGTGCACAGGGCTGACCGAGGGCGGAGCTGGATCGTGGTACTGGGGCCCTACTGGGGTGCTTCTCCATGTCTGTTTCTTTCATTAAAAAAAAAAAAAATTTTAAAAAGAGTGTTGCAATATTGGGACAATCCAGTTAGAAATATCTCCTGTCGAAATGATTAAGGATTGTTGCAAATGGTCAACTATTAATTCTTCAAGTAACTAAAAGGGAGAGTTTTAATAGACTGCTTAAGTATTTTCCTAATACTGTTTTTATAAAATAGAGGAATTTAATCTATTAATTAAAATTTTAGAAACAATCTTTTGCTTATTATGAACAATTATGTTTGAAGAACAAAAGTAATACTGTTGGAGTCAGCAGGTGGCATGGCGGTTAGGATGCTGGATTCACACACAGCCGAGCACAGTTCAAGTCTCGGACCTGGTGGGTTGGAGCTCACACCACGTGCACGTGCAAGCGTGTCCAAAACCCCAGGAGGAAAAGGGGTTGCAGAACGGCCCTCCCACTGTGATTTCCCACTTCCCCTCTCACTGCCTCTGGCTCGCTCTCTCCAGCAAGCTCACATGCCCAAAGACAAAAACCTCTTTTAAAAAATGTATCCTTTTGGGACCAGCAGCTGGCCTAATGGCTATGTCGCTGGACTCCCATGGCCTCGGACATGGTGGCTTAAACTCATGCCAGGTGTGTGTGCGTGCATGTCCAAGATCCCAAAAGGAGAATGGAGGAGAAGCGATAGTGGCATGGCCATCTCCCCCGGGGGGGGGGGGGGATTGCTGGCTTGGGGGGGGGGGGGTGATTTCTCGCTTTCTGTCTCTCTGTCTCTCTCTGTCTTTCTGGCGCGCGCACTCGCTCTATAGCAAAAACCTCTCAAAAAAAAAGTATCATTTCACTTACATTCTTTGAGAAAAAGATTCCAGAAATTTTTATCTACAATGAAATACTCGAACAGCAATTCTGTTTGAGAGAAAGTTTCCTGGCCTTGGGAACAAACGATTTAAAGTCTATTGCTGTTGCTGACACGCAGGTTGTGACCATCACTGTGGCTCCGTGTCTTAGACATACGGTGCCGGCTTGGGGGCTGGGTGGTGGCACACATGGACCCCCATGGGAAAGGTCCTGGGTTCACATACTGGCACCTCCCTGAGTGTGTGGGGTGTGCTGCATATGTGTGCCCATGGTCCAGGTCAGTGTGGACTGGGGTTAATCGTGACACACATGCGTGTCCATGGTCCCAGTCTACTGAGACTGGGGTGGGTGGAGGAAGGAGGACCTTGTTGGATGTACCTAGCTCTCTCTTTTTCTCTCCCTCCCTCAGAAGAAATAAACTAACTGGAAAAAATGTTCGTTTGAACTAAACGCACAATCTCTAAAGAGGAGATGGCGCTTATAATGCTATCATGCACTTTTTGGCTGATGTTGCCAACCAATTATAGACCGTTCACCACAGAGCCAAGACAGCCTTGGAACTGTCGTCGCCCTCCAAGAAGCCACAACCCATTAATTTGCATTTTGCATAATCAATTTAACCTCTTCTAAAATCCCTCATGGCTACAATAGATTTTAAAATAGCATAAAGTATGTTTTCTTTTTTAAGGTGGAGGAAGGAATCAAAGAAAAATCCTATTTCTTAAAGAAATATGTCAAAGATACTAAAGTTGGTGGGCCTTGACGGGTTGTCCCGATGGGTCAGCCACTTCTGTATCATCTTTGTGACAGTGACCCAGAGGGCTCTGCTCGTCTCAGTGCTGAGCCAGGCGCGTCTCGCACAGGGCTGCCTGACTGCGCGCACAGACCGTGCAGTCTTCCATCCCAGGTTGGAGGTGGCGGCCACAGAGCAGCCTTCACCTCTCGCCCTGAGTTCCAACCTCCCGAGTCTCTGACCACCCACCACAGTGCCTCTGTTACAGGGTACTAGCTATCCTCCTTCCTGTGCCCTGACGAGGCCGTAACTTCTATACGTTCAGGAACCACATCTTAGGAGCTCAAGTCCTGCCCCCGCTGTCGTCAGGAACATATTGGACCTTTGCCGAGTTAACTAGTGGGATTTCACAGATAAACAAGAGTCCTTCCCATCATCCTAGCGAGGAAAGAGGCTAAAACATTTACATTCAAAAGCAACTCCGTCAAAACACTACACTGAGCTCTGAGAAGTTCTCTTCCTAGAAGAGATGGCATCTGAGCTGAGTTCTGAAATGAGTGGCATCCACCCAGGTGACAGAGAGGACTGAGGAAGGGGACTGAGCGGAACAATCGTGACTCTTTGCTTGAGAAACTGAACTGTGCTGTGTAGATGGAGAAATACTCACAGGGGATCTGAAAATGAGTCCAGGAAAGTACAGGTACCGGCCATTTGTGAGCGAGGAGGATGTGGGTCATCGCAACATTAACACATGCGCGTGGGTGGTGAGAGATTCAAAGCCGAGTCCCCATCCCAGTGGCACCCTGGAAGCTATGCTGGGCTGGAGCCCAGGAATCACTAATCGCAAAGGCAGCGACACTCCAGGTCAAGAAATGGCATTCCCATGAACCACAGATCAGGGTGGAAAAGGAGTGACAAAGGCGAGGGCACGCAGAGGCAGACGCAGGAGGTGAGATGCCCCACTGTCCTGGAGCGGGGGCGAGTGTGGAGGTGAGATGCCCCACTGTCCTGGAGCGGGAGCGAGTGTGGAGGTGAGATGCCCCACTGTCCTGGAGCGGGAGCGAGTGTGGAGGTGAGATGCCCCACTGTCCTGGAGCGGGGGCGAGTGTGGAGGTGAGATGCCCCACTGTCCTGGAGCGGGAGCGAGTGTGGAGGTGAGATGCCCCACTGTCCTGGAACATGAGCGAGTGTGGAGGTGAGATGACCCACTGACCTGGAGCGGGAGCGAGTGTGGAAAGAAAGCACAGGCCTACACAAAGCTGGCTTCTCCTCTCGCTCGATTCTGAGAGGCGAGATTCCCATTTCGTTTTTTCTTTGAACCTTCCAGGACTGTTAAACTCCTCTCATATCACACCAACTCACACAAGAATCAACGCTCACTTATTGATTTCATGAACTCATTAGCGACTATTATTACTACAAGATTAACTCGGTAATTTTTAAAATGAGGCTTAGAGTTGCCCATAATTAAGGATAGCAACTGCACATTTTCCACGGGGAAAGCATTTCTTTATTATAAACCAACCATCATTTGGGCAATATTCATCACTCAGTCATAAGATGAATGTATAGTTTCACCTGCCGGATGATGGCAAAGCTAGGTGTGGGGAAGGGTCCCTCAGAAGGGTTATCAGTCAATCCATCAAAAGAGAGAGTGATGTATAAGATAAGTTTAGGGACTTTGAGCCCCCTAATTCTATAGTTTTTGATTAGTATCAACATGGATGGACTATGGGATCCCCGCCCCCACTCAACTGGCCAAAATTTCCAGGCGTGGGAGTCCAGTGGCCTCTCACCTGGCCCGTGTCCCCTGGCTGCACAGACACCCCAGCAGAAGGCACCTTACTCTCAGGGATCTACACCTCCTTCCCTTCACACTGTCTCCTAGGCCACGAAGAGGCAGGAAATTTGGATGGGAGTAACAGATTTGCCTTAAGTTGTATGACTTTTGTGAGTTGCTTAACATTTTTAAATCTTTCTTAATTGAAAATAGAGATAAAACCTCTGTATGCATTATAAGTTTGTTTTCCGGTTAAAATACAACACATTTGCTGTCTTACATATTGCCAGTTGCCTAGTAGCTTTTTAAAATAAGAGATATTTGTATAATTGTTATTATTCTCATCCCACTAGGATACTCTCCTGTGGCAAAGGAAAGGTCCCCGAAACAGAGAATTCACTCATTATAACATACTAAGTGTTCATACTATAAATGTGAATGGTCTTGAGTGTTAATTACCAGGTAAATATTTGCAATTGAATAGTTCTCTTCTGTGGCCAGCACTTAACCCCGTGTTTTTAATACTTGTGTCCTAAATTTTCATAGGTATTGTAACTCTAGAAAGCAAGATTCTATGACCAGGCAAATTTGGGAAACGCTGTATTAAACAGAATTAAAAAGGATATTTTGCTTTAGTAATCTTCAGTTCTTCAATATGCTCATGTATGCGATGAGTATTTGAGAAGAAACCCTCAGAAACCATTCGGGTTATTCCAGCAGTTATTTACTTAGCCTTGGGTTCAGTCATCTATACAAGGAGATTCCTGACCCCCTGCTGTGATTTAAATGTGTCCCCCCCAGAATTCAAGGGTTGAAATGTGACTGCTGTAGGGACAGTCTTAAGAAGGCGGAAGCTTAATCGCCTGTCACAGGAAGAGGTGGCACCTTTGGGAGGTAATTAGGATTAGGCAAGATGACCAGGGTGAGGCCATGAATGAACAGTGGTAGCTTTATAAGAGAGAGGGAGGGAGAGACAGGGAGATCAGACACACCTGCTCTTTTTCTTGGCATGTCACGTCCCCCGCCACCCTGAGACCCTGCAGAGTCCTGCCAGCAACAAGGCCTTC
>NW_006159667.1:0-5305 GCF_000334495.1 Tupaia belangeri chinensis
GCCTCTCCCTGAAGTGGGAAGGAGCAGGGGATTGAAAACCAGAGGCTTAAAACTTAAAAGTAGAGCTGAAGGCCAGTCCAGGGACAGGCCTGGAAACCAGGGAGGGGCTGAAGAGCCTGGGGAGTCCCTTAGCGCAGGTCTTCGGCAGTGAACATGCCCCTGGCCCTGCGCAGGATGGAGTCCTTGGCGGCGTCATAGGGGTGCTCCTTGGACGGGATCTCCAGGACAGCCGGAATGGAGCGTTGGTGGGCGTCCAGGGCGTGCCGCACCATCTCCGCGATGTACTGGTTGATCAGGATGATGCCGATGTCGTCTCGGTTTAGAAATTGCCTGTAGAAGAGATGAGAAGGGAGTCGGGCAGCTCTGGGGGCTGCTGTCTAGCCCACTACGAGTTGCTGGGGCTGGGCCACAGAGGGGAATGAGCATGACCCAGAGAGCACGGAGGACAAGGAGAAAGGCTGCTACACTAAACCCTCCTTCAATCCTGCCCAGAATCGATTTCATGCATGCTGGTCAGGGCTGGCTTCTACCCACCCTGCCTGGACGGCTTCCATGTGGGCTGGAAATGACCACCAGGGTGCATGCCAGTGTACTCAGCGAGCTGCTTTGGTGTGAGAAATGGGGGAGGATGAGAATATATGAAGGTCTTCACTAAGTTCATGGGAAATGCATGTTATGAAAAAAACACACGTGGATTCTAAAACTGTTCTGCACCAAAGAAATTCATACTTTAAATTCATTTTTCCATGAACTTTTTCAAGTCCCCTCATCTACGTGAATGTTTTTGTATTTGCATAAATACCAGAAAGATAAGAAAGAAGCTAAGTGGTTATCTATAGGGGTGGAGGAGGGAGATAATGAGGTGGGACTGTATCTTAAATATTGATTTCTAAATCACATGGACAGATTAACTTTTCAAGAAAAATAAACAATGATCATGTTTGCTTTTGTGTGTGCATTCTCAGAAACGAGACAGGGAGAGGGAAAGTGAGAAATTGTGCCCCAGAGGGGATGGCCATGCTGCAGTCCTTCTTGGGATTTTGGGCATGAACACACACACACACACACACACACACACACACACGATGTGATTTTCAAGCCATAGGGTCCAAGATTAGAACCATAGTCAGCCATGTGGGAGTCCAGCTCCTTAACCACCATGCCACCTGCTGGTTCCACATTACAGTTTAAAAAAAAAAATAGGCCTGAAGAGACCAGTCAGTGGCCTCATAGTTAAAGCAGCTGGATCCCATGTGGCCAACTGCAGTTTTGAGTCTCAGAGGCAGCAGCCTGAAAAACATGCTAGGCATGTGTGTATGTATGCCCCAAGTCCCGAGAAGGAACTGTGGAGTGGCCATCTTCCCCCAAGAGTGGGGATTTCTCACTTTCTCTATCTCTGTCTCTCTCCTTATGGAGCACATGTGGCCTATAGTAAGCCCCCCAAAAAAAAAATAGGGCTAATGAGACCACTGATGGCCATAGGTCCATGTTGGGGAAGGCAGGGGATATGTCAGAGGGGAAGTTTGGCATGAGCCAGGAACACAAGACGGGAAGAGGAAACTCAGGAATCACACTTTCCACACAGCAGCTAGCACTGCAAGCTTCCTTCCTTTCCAGCGTCCATTCACCCTTTCACCTATACTCACTGACAACCATTTACTGAGCACCTAGCTTGTGCCCGGCAGGTAGGTTAGCCCTGAACATCTCTGAGGTCCCTTTTGGTTGGAAACAGAAAATTCTCCAAGTAAAATTCGTCCTCTCAAAACAACTTGGGTCATTTCAGACTGCTTAGAGATCAGCAAAGGGCAGCCTCCCAGGTCAGGGCCTATCACGTCCAGGGCAGGAGGAACCGGTCTCAGCCGGCAGCCTGGGCTGGTCTGCTTAGGCGGAAACAGAAGTGAGTGGCTTATTTCTGACCCTTGGGACAGGGGCCCTAGAGAAGGGGTAAGGGAAAAACAAGGAGGGTGGCATTCCTGATTCTAGTCACCAGGACTCTTCCTGGATTAAAGGCATGCCTGCACCCAAGCGCCCACACTAGGAGTGAACATAGGACCCTCGACTGGTGGCCTCCCGGGGCGTCCAGCTCTAGCAGGGGCCGGCTGGGCCGAGGGGCGGCGCAGTCACGAGCAAGATCAGGAGAGTGGGGAGCTGGCGGACCTGACGCAGTCCGGGTCCCATCGAGCCCCAAAAAGGAACGCGGGGGGCGGAGGCCTCTGCTCCGGAAGGGACGACGCACTTCCAGAATCGCCCTTCGTTTCCCAGACGGGGGTATGACATCGCGGTACCCGGGCCACCTCCAGCCTCTCCCCGCGCTCTCACTGGGGCAACAGAAGGACCCATCGGTCCTCGCAGGCTACCGTACCGGAAAGTGTCTTCGATTTCATTGATGGTTGTATCCTTCTCCACCACCAGGAAATTGGGATGGCGGTTCTTGTTAAGCTCCCCTATGCCGCCCAGCAGGAAGCCAGTCACCGTGTCCTCGTCTCCGATCACCGCGATTAGCTTACCCCTCCCCGCCATCCCCGCAGACAGCAGAGCTCACTGGCAACCTCCAGGAGTCGCCGAAGCCCCGCCCCCGTAGAGTGTCACCTGGTCAGCCTCATCCCCACCCTCAGACATGCGCAGTTGCCTCACGCCGCCAGGGACATGCGCTTTGACACCACTGCGGCCACAGCCCGAATACGCCTGCGCCATAAAGGGCGTCTGAACCAAGGGACTACGATTCCCAGAAGGCTGCGCGGCGCACCGCCTCTCACTGGCGTTCATTCCTCATTCATTCCTTGGCCGGTTTATTCTCTCAACGAACGTTTGGAACCCAGGGCTGTTAGACGCCTCGGAGTTCCCATGAAGAAAGGATGCAGTTTCTTGTCCTCAGGGTCAGGTCCGGGCGTGCATCGTGTAGGTAGGAGGACGTCTTCAAAAAGCTCATAGAAAATGCGTAGTATGAAAAAACTATGGATTTCAAAGATTTTTTTTGTACCAAAATGAATTCGTACTTTGATTTTGTTTTCCAAACTTTTTGACGTACCTGCGTTTGTGTGTAACTGTGTCACAGTGCCACAGTTAATTTAATACAGGAATGAACACGTTTATGTTGATACTGTCTAGAGAGAGTAAAGGAAACCGGCAATGAACAAAACTGAGTTAATTGCAAAAATGTGAGAAGTATATGGAAACACACGTTCGTGGTAACCAACCCGTGGGGAGAGGGCACTCAGTGAACTCTCCCAAGAAGGTTGCATTGCTTCTCAACTGAGACCCGGAGAACCAGAGCAGTTTGACAGGGATCGAAATTAGGACAAGAGAACTAGTAAGGAACAGTGGAAATTTGGAAGGGCTTAGTGACTAGAGCATAAGGGCTTTAGGGAAAAGCTAAAGAATCTGAACACTTACGGAAGACAAAGTTATCCCGAAGCCACTGACAGATTTTAAGCAAAAGGGTGAAATGGTCTGACATGTTTTAGAGCTGTCACTGTACTGGGACCAGCAGATGGCGGAGTGGTTACATCGCTGAACTCCACGTAGTCATCAACAGGGGTTCGAGTTCCAGACCCTGTAGGCTTGAAAATCACACGGGGCTGCGTGTGCAGCCAAAATCCCAGGAGGAGAATGGAGAAGAAGAGCTTGCAGTGTGGCCATTCCCCCTGGGGCGTGATTTCTCACTTTCTCTATCACTGTCTGTCTGTCTGTCCCTCCTGTGAACACATGCACCCTAAAGGCAAAAGCCTCTGAAAAAGTTTAAAAAAAAAAAAAAGCTGTATTGTGCTGTGTCCAGTACAAGACTAACAGGGGAGAAACCAAACGGAGGCCATGTGGTGATGTGATCGTAGCTGGAACTTGGGTAGTGATAATGAGGGATGTGGGGAAGTAGATGGAGCCAGAATTATTTAGAGCCAGAATGGACAAACCTGGCTTTGGATTGGATATGTTTGGGAGCAAGGCAAAAAGAGAGACCCAGGTGACTTCCAGGTGTCTGGCCTGTGCAGCCAGAGGAGTAGAGTAACATGACAGATTATGAAGGGGAAAGGGCCACTCTTTCTACCTCCCTTTCAACGGTCAGGCACCCCTTGTGTCTGGCATGTGCTTTGTGGGCTTGGGGTGCTCAGGACCTCCACATGGTCTGGTCTAGTGGTCGTATGTAGGGTAGGCTTGAGATCTGGGACATCTAAGTTTGAATCTTTTTTTTGAGAGGTTTTTGCTATAGGGCGCATGCGCTCGCCAGCCAGCCAGAGACATAGAGACAGAAAGCTAGAAATCGCCCCCCAGGGATCACGCCGCAATCCCTTCTCCTCCATTCTCCTCTCAGGATCTTGGGCACACACGCACACGCGCCCAGCGTGAGTTTTAAGCCACCCGCGGTCAACTATGTGGGAGTCCAGCGACATAGCCATTACGCTAACTGCTGGTTCCCATCTGAGTTTGAATCTTGGCCCTGCTACTTAGAGGAATGATTTTTAGACTCATTAGATTCATCATTGAAATTCCCAGAGCCTTGGATCCTTCAGTGTGGTCCTTACACAGCTGCTATGAGGACTGAACGAGGAAGGGCCTGGGAATGCTCGGCACCCAGTCCCACACTGTGGTGGGTAACGGCAGCTGGGCCGGAGATCGAGAGACATCAACACACAGGTGGAAACCGTGGAAGTTGAGGAGGCCACCAGCAAACCATCTGGGAAAATTCTGGCATCAGGGTGAGCAGGAGGGAGGGCAGAGTGGGGACGGTGCTCAGAGGAAGGCACAGGTGGAAGCACCTGGCTCAAGCCTGGCACGGAACTGGCCTGCAATGGCCACAAGCGTTTGGATACTTTTAGGAAATAGATCTGCCAGGACCAGCAGATGGCATAATGGTTATGTCACTGGACTCCCATGTAGTCAACAGTAGTTCAAGTCCTGGACCAGGTGGCTTAAAACTTACACTATGCGTTTGTACATGTGTGCCCCAAATCCCGAGAGGAGAATGGAGGAGAAGGGATTACACCATGGCGTGGCCATCCCTGGGAGGCTGATTTTTCACTTTCTGTGTCTCGTTCTTTCTGGTGAGCGCTCGTGCCCTATAGCAAAAATTTCTTTAAAGAAAATGGATATGCCTTCAAGGGATTTGCCAAGTAAGGAGCTGGGACAGGGCCACATTCATCACTCCTGTAGTTTTTTGTTTTTAATTCACTAAAGGGTGAGTGTACTCGCCAGAGAGAGAGACAGGGAAATAAAGAGTGAAGGCGCTCCTCAGGGGGAATGGCCACGCAGCAGTCCTCTCTCCCTTCCATCCTCTCTCAGGACCCTGGGACCATAGGCTCATGCCCAGCGG
>NW_006159667.1:6956-21953 GCF_000334495.1 Tupaia belangeri chinensis
GGGGGGTAACGGCAGCTGGGCCGGAGATCGAGAGACATCAACACACAGGTGGAAACCGTGGAAGTTGAGGAGGCCACCAGCAAACCATCTGGGAAAATTCTGGCATCAGGGTGAGCAGGAGGGAGGGCAGAGTGGGGACGGTGCTCAGAGGAAGGCACAGGTGGAAGCACCTGGCTCAAGCCTGGCACGGAACTGGCCTGCAATGGCCACAAGCGTTTGGATACTTTTAGGAAATAGATCTGCCAGGACCAGCAGATGGCATAATGGTTATGTCACTGGACTCCCATGTAGTCAACAGTAGTTCAAGTCCTGGACCAGGTGGCTTAAAACTTACACTATGCGTTTGTACATGTGTGCCCCAAATCCCGAGAGGAGAATGGAGGAGAAGGGATTACACCATGGCGTGGCCATCCCTGGGAGGCTGATTTTTCACTTTCTGTGTCTCGTTCTTTCTGGTGAGCGCTCGTGCCCTATAGCAAAAATTTCTTTAAAGAAAATGGATATGCCTTCAAGGGATTTGCCAAGTAAGGAGCTGGGACAGGGCCACATTCATCACTCCTGTAGTTTTTTGTTTTTAATTCACTAAAGGGTGAGTGTACTCGCCAGAGAGAGAGACAGGGAAATAAAGAGTGAAGGCGCTCCTCAGGGGGAATGGCCACGCAGCAGTCCTCTCTCCCTTCCATCCTCTCTCAGGACCCTGGGACCATAGGCTCATGCCCAGCGAGTTTCTCAAGCCACCGGATCCAGGACCCGAATCCAAACCACACAGGCAGGCATGTGGGATCCAGGCGCCCCAAGCACCATGCCACAGCTGGCCTCATCACTCACTTCATTCATGATTAGGGACTGACATTTCTGTTCTCAAGAGCTCCCTGCAGGACTGAAGGGAGTTAAGAGTACAGGGGACCGGCTGTGAACAAAGCTATGTGCTAATTGCTAAAATGTGAGAAATACATGGAAACTCATGGTCGTGGTAACCAGCCCATGGGAGAGGGCAGACGGGTCGTCAGGGGCAGGACTGGAGTGAGGAGGGGAAAGGCACCTCTTCCTCTGGGAAGGGAAAGGAGACTTAAAGAGGAGCAAAGAGGCAGATGGGCGAGTGGGTGGAGGCGGGCTCAGGAGCTGGGGCCCTGTGATGACTGGAGGTGTGCCCCAGGGCAGCATGGGAGCTGGAGGCACTGATCCAGGTCAGGGAGGGGTCCAGGAAAGCTTCCTGTCGGCCAGGAAGATAAGGTGGGTGAGGCATGGGTGTTTCAGGGCAGAGGCCTAAACTACAGCAGGGGTTCCCTGGGCAACCAGAGGTCATTAAGGGGTTGAGGCAGAGGGTGCCATGGGGAATGGGCCCACTGCCTGACTAACATGGGTGGGGAGGCTGGAGAATAACCCGGAGGGCCTTGGAGGCTTCGTTAGGAAGAGACTAGCCTGGAGCAGAAGAGAGCCACAGAAGGGCCCTAAATCCGTTTACTGTGACCCCACCTCCCTCCCCCGCATTGCTATAACACGGAGGGTGAGCTGGAGGAAGCTGGCCAGAGCTAGGGATGCTACTTAAGAGGCTGCTGTAGGGTGGGGATGGAGCAGGCCCCGACTGACCCGGGAACTGGCTGGGGTTAAGTTCCGGGTTCACACGTGGGTCAGCCTGTTTGAGTCCGTGCTCACTGTTCTCAGGTCCTAATTGGAAGGACATCCTTGTCAGACTGAACTGACACCAGCCTTCCAGCATGGCTGGGTGTGGTCTGCCAGTGGCCCACGGGCAGTCTTCTAGAACATAGTGTCCACACCGTCTACCTCCCACCAACCCTCCCTCCAAGGACAGGTCCCAGGCCCCTGAGCCACACATTGCTGGTTCTTTCAAGTATCCTGGCAGCATCCCAGAAGGTGCTTCTGTCCCCGGCCTTTCCCCTTAGCCTGGGTCAGCCCTCTGGAGCACAGCCATCCAGCCTCTACCTCCCCGCAGCCTGATTTAGTGTCAACAGGCCAGAAGGCAGCCAGCCTGAGACCAACCCACAAGGAACAGCCAAGCCTCTGCGACAGGCCGCACTTTATTTGGAGTTTTCCACTAAGCAGCTCCCAGCTGAGCCACATGACATGTGCAAAAGTCCCCCAGAAAGCTGGGCCTCGCAGTGTGTAAAAAAGGCCCCCCATGGGGCAGAGCTGTGCAACCGTAAAAAAAAAAATAATAAAATAAGAGAGAACTCAGTCCCCAGGAAGCCAGGCGTGGGCGGGGCGTCCACGGCGGGCCCATCTGTGCTGCCGCTGCTGCCCGCTCAGAAGCTGCTCTCCGCTGATCGTGCTTCCTTTCTCGAGTCCCCGGCACGCAGGCTGTGGCCGCCGGAGTGTCCTGCTACAGTCCTCAGGGGCAGGGAGGCCTGGCAGGATGACCTCTCTCACACACAGACACCCCGACACAGTGCTCTCCCGCTGCTTCAGTCCCCCCAGAGCACTAGGAGCTTCCCAGAACCCCCAACCCTCTGTCCAACCTCTGTGTCTGAGCCTGGCTCGTCTGCCCTCAGGTCACATTCAATGAGAAGGACACTGCCCGGAGATAGACGAGGCCCTCCAGCTCCCAAGGGCACGGAGGGTTGGGAGGCTGTGCCACTCCCTTCACACCCAAGGCAGGTGTCTGTAGTGTCTGGTCTGTGTGTGAGCATCTGGGTGTGACACGTGTGTGTGTGAGAGAGTGTGTGTGTGTTCAGCTGGAGTTGGGGACTGAGGCTGGGGGAGGCCCTTCCAGATTCAGGGCACGTTGACTTTGAAGGGGCTTCCCGGGACACTTTCGTCGCCCCACTTGACGATGAGGATGTAGTCTCCCTTCTCCTTGACGGTGTAGGTGACATTGTACACGCGGTTCCCCACGTGCTTCACGTACACCTCCTCGCAGGGGGTCTTGGGCCCGTGCACACCCACCATCATCATGTTGGTGCCTGGGGAGGGAGGCAGAGGGGGCTCATAGCTGTGGCGGCCCAGCGTCTTGTTGCTGGCACAGGCTTTCCTGCCTGCCCTGCGAGCCTGCCCCCCTCACCCCCCCGAGCTTGCCTGCTTTGCTGCAGTCCACGGTGAAGGAGTTCTTCTGGCCCACAAAGGCCTGGGACAGCCCGGGGCCTCGCGTCACCACCTTGCTGGCATCCGACGAGAACTTGGGGATGGAGCTATAGCTAGAGCCCCGGCTTGAGGACGACTTGGTCACAGTCTCCACCAGAACCGTGGATGTTTCATGAAGGCTGTGGCCTCCAGACAGCCGGGGCCCTGTGGGCACAAAGGTTGGCCATGAACCTGGTCACAAGGGTTTTCTGCCCTTCCCAGGCAGAGGGCCCTCATCTGGCAGGGACAACCCTGTAGGACTCGGGGGCTCAGAGCTCACTGCCTGCACTGTGCACCCCCCCCCTTAGTTGTGGCATTCTAGAAGCCCCACTCCAGGAAGTGCCTGAGCACCCAGCTCTAGTTCAGCTCTCTTAGGTCTTGGGCTTCTGATGGCTCCACCTCTCACCCTTCTAGAACTCAAGTTGACTCAAGAGTCAGTCTTGCTTTAAAAAAGGAGCACACATAAGGGCTGGCAGGTGGCATGGGTCTAAGGGCTCTGGACTCCCACATGGCCGACCACAGTTCAAGTCCTCGACCTGGCGGCTTGCTTTCTCACCCTCACCTCCGACTCTGTCCCTCTCTGGTCAAATGTAAATAAATAAATATAAAGTTAAATAAAATAATTATAAGAAGAAAAAGAAAAGGAGCACACATCCAACTAATCCTTCGAATAGCTTTGAAAGGGAAGCTAGTTAAATAGCTCTCTTTTTGGAAGCAAGAAGGGAAGCCAGGAGGGAAGAAAGTTAAGCTAAGGCTTGGGGGGCCACTGGAGGTAGACCATTGATCAAGTGATGGACAGCAATAGAAGACTCTTTTTTTTTTTTTTTCCCCCAGAGGTTTTTGCCTTAGGGTACGTACACTCAGAGAGAGAGAGAGAGAGAGAGAGAGGAAAAGGGAGAAATCATCTCCCCAAGGGGGATGGCCATGCTGCAACCCCTTCTCCTCCATTCTCTTCCTGGGATCTTGGGCATGCATGCACATGTGCCTGGCATGAGTTTCAAGCCACCGGATTCAGGACTTGAACCACAGTCAGCCATGTGGGAGTCTGACAATGTCATTACTACCTCATCTGCCAGTCCTAGAACTGGGCTTTTAAAATGAGGAAGCACTACTCCATAGAATGGCGTGGTGCATAATGCCAGGCCTGCCTCTATTCCCTGTAACTTGACCTAACGTCTGGGGGCAGACTGACCTGGATGTGAGAGGCCACTAGAGCTGGGCTGGATGGGCCAACTCTGACAAGGCCACTCACCTGTGACCTTGGCCTTGAAGGGGCTGCCCACGATGTGCTGGGGGCCACCGTACTTGATGGCAATGAGGTAGTTGCCAGGGGCCATGGGAGTGTAAGTGACCACATGGCCCTCAGGACACTCCCGACAATCCAGCTGCACCTTGGAAGGGCCGTCAATGGTGACGGACAAGGCTCCCGAGCCCGCGTTCAGGGTGTTCACGATGAACTCCGATGACACACCTGGGGGCCAGAGGAAGCCAGGCTGTAGGCAGGAAGGGCCTGTGACCCCCAGTGGGGTCCCATGCTCCCCTGGGCAGCCTCTGCAAGGACTCTGGGGGTGCTCAGTGAGCACACCGCTCCCTCCAGGCCAGGGCAGTACTGGGCTGGTGACTGAGCACCCACAACCCCCACCCTGCTCCCCAGCTCCAGGCACTCACCAGTAGTGCCTCCCTCGAGCCCAGGACCATAGGCTGACACCAGGCCTGGGTCCCCAGCCTGGCTCTGCTCCCCAACACGGATCTTGAAGGGACTTCCAGGGATGTGGGCACCATTGAACTTGACATCGATGGAGTGGACACCATTCTCATGGGGGATGAATCGGATGGTGTGCTTGTCTGTGGGGCACAGGGTTGGTGGGTGAGCCTCCAACCTCCTCCCCTACCTAGAAGGTGCTGGCTTGGCATGTGGTGGGCAGGGGCAGGGCCAGGGCCAGCTCACCACTGTCCAGCTCGGAGACGTAGCATTCCTCCACTGCTCCCGAGGGCGTGTGCACCTTAGCGTCGATCACACCCCGAGCACCATTCAGTTGCACTGCGAAGGATGCTGGCTGGTTCACCTTGAGCCCCGTCTCCTGCAAAGGCCACAGGGGGTGCTCAGACTCCAGGGAGGGCCTGGAAGGGCCAGTGTGGGAGCTGTTGTCCCTGCAGTCCAGTTCTGCTCTCACTGTAAGCCCAACCTGGGGCTGCCACCTCCCCAGGCCCAGCCTGCCGGCCCAGCCTGCGGGAGGAAGCAGTGGCTGGTCTGAGACCCTCAGCATCCACCTGCGATGAGGTGGGGGAGGTGAGGTGATGCACCCTTGTCCCAACTGAGGAAGTAGGAGCCCGGCGCCATGAAAGCTAGCCTGGTGGTGGAGAAACAAGGGCCTGAAGGTGCCGTGTGAGCTGCAGGTTCTCAGCGGCTCAGCTTAGAAGGTCAAATGAGTGTGACCTGGCCTGAGAGTGCTTCTGGGAGTTGGTGAGCCAATGGAAAGGACTGGAAATGATCACACTGATGCATGCAAACCAGGGGCCCACCTACTCAGGAATACGCTGTAAAAGAGCTTGCTGGGTCTGGGCAGCCGCCCTTCAGGGTGGTCATATCTGCATCAGGGAGCCCCACTGTCTCCTCTCCCCAGTCTACGACCAGGCTCCCTCCCGCTCCAGGCTCATCTCCACCTCCCCAAGCCCTCCCTGTGCTGCTGACCTGCCCTGCCTGACCACTCAGGCCTGCTCCTACTTCCTTATGCCCATTTCTCACGTGGCTGAGGGGCTCCGCCCCAGGCACACACCTGGAGGCTGGGGACCCTGAGACGGCGAGCATCATCCGAGAGGGAGGCCACAGGGACCACAAAGGGGCTGTCCGGGATGTGCTCATCATTGAACTTGATGGAGACCTCATAGTCACCTGAGGAGAGGAGGCTGGTCAGCACAGGTCCAGGAGGGGACGCGGGGGTGGAACCATTCTCCCTGGGCCTTATCATTCAGGGCAGGCTGTTTGGGTCAGGACTCAGCTCTAGAGAAGGACATGTGTTCCCAGGGGTGGAGGGAGATGGGGCAGAGAAGGAGCAGGAACCCTGGTACAGGGAGCCCCAGCATCTTCTGCCTGGCCAGTGAAACCCAGCCTGGAAGGTCAGACAGGGCGCCCCCCACCCCAAGCATGGACGCCTACCTGGTTCCTGGACGATGTAGGAGACACCACAGGAGCCGTCTTTGCGGTCCTCAAATGCAATCTCCGCCTTGCTAGGACCCTCCACGGCAATGGACAGGCCTCCGGCACCCGCTTCTCGGGTCCAGATGCTGAACTCGGCTGGAGACAGAAGCAGGGCAGGGAGGCCCTTCAGTACTACTGCCCCTCCTGCTGGCCGTCCCGACCCCAGCCTCCCACCAGGCCACATGCTCCCTCACCTGGCACGCCGGCCACACCTCGCTCCAGCCCTGTGCCTCCAGCCCGCACCTTGTGGGCACCGCCTTCACCCAACGGCCCCACAGTGAACTGAAAAGGGCTGCCGGGCACGTGCTGGCCGCGGTACTTGACTGTGACCGTGTGGGGCCCCATCTCCTGGGGTACAAAGCGCACGCTGTATGCGCTGTCCTCTCCCTCAACAATCTCTGCGGCTTCCGTCTTCCCTGATGGGCTGGTCACCTGTGCGGTCATGTCCTGAGAGCTGGCCTCACCTGCAGGGTCGAGGGGGGATGTTGGGGTGACCCAGGGCTGTTTCTGGCCTCAATCCTTCCCTTATCAGAAAAACCTGCTCCTCTGCTCAGACCAGCCCCGGCCATTGGCCAAGTCTGCCAGGGTTGGAGCCTGGCTGGCCACCCCCTCCCGTCCCCTCTTGGGGGGCAGAAGACCTCGACTTCCCCCGAGGATCCCGGCCCAGCCCAGCGCTTGCTCTGCTCACCCTCCTGCTGCCGAGTGATGCTGCCGAAGGAGCCCAGGCGTTCCCGGCCCAGGAAGTCCCCGAAGACTGCTGGGAAGGGGTCCCCGCCAACCTGAGTGGACTCCTCCACCCGCACCTCGCGCTTGGTCTCGCCGCCCCGCGTCTTGCTGATCTCCGTGCGCTCCGTGCGTGTGTACGTGTGACTGCTGCGCGTGAAGGTGCGCGTCAGGCGCTCCTGGGCGGACACCATCTGGAACCAGTTCCCTGGGGCACGAAGGAGCCAGGGTGAGAGGACAGAAGTGAGGAGGGAGCCAGCGGACCGAGACCCGGACACCCGAGGAGCAGGCTACTGCCCAGCCAGCTGCTCCCCACCCCTGCCCGCCCCGCCCAGGACCTCACCTGGGATCTTGAGATTGAGGTCGCACGTGCTCCCGATGGTGGCAATGGAAGGCGCCTGTCTACGCCGGGTGATGCTTTCCTTCATGCGGCCCTCACCAGTGACCTTCACGGTGAAGGGGCTTCCTGCAGGGGGAGCAAGAGCAGTCAGGCATCTCAGACGGCCTGCCTCCCAGCCTCCGCGTCTCTCTGGCCTGGCCTCGGCCCAGAGCCTTACCAGGCACGTGCTTGTCGGCAAACTTGATGTTGATGATGTAGGTGCCGGGCTCGGTGGGGCAGTAGGTGACTTTGCACGTGCCATCCTCCATGTCCTCACAGTTGATGTCCACCTTGCTGGGGCCTTCGATACTCAGTCCCAGGCCGCCGTACCCTGGGGAAATGAGGTCTCCCTAGGTCTCATGCCACCCACGCCACTTTTTCCTCTCTGTCCCAAACTGTAGGCTCTGCCCAATGTGTATGGCCACCACTCCCAAAAAAGGCTCCGTGGGAGGAGGGGTGAGCCAGGTGCTGTCCCACAAGGCCTTGGGGTAGGTGGTCTGAGAAATTCCCAAAGGGAGGCCCAGACTCCAGTGAGCAAGGGAGAGCCCTGTCCAGGACAGCTGAGCTTTCTCTTAGAAGTGAAGGAAGTGACGTGGGGCCGTGCACCTTGCCTGAATGGCCCTAGAATGCGCATCCCAAGAGACTGGGCCAAGAAGTGCAGGGATGAGGGTCGGGCCAGGCGGTGCTGGGCAAATGCCCTTTGGAGGCATCTAGTGCAGTGGGAGGGGGCAAAAGTACCTGCATTACGAGTGTCCACGATGAACTCTGCCACCTGGAAGGTGTGTCCCTCGGAGAGGCCCTTGCCCCAGACGCGCACCTTGCTGGCGTCACCGATCTCAGACGGCCCCACCAGGATCTTGAAGGGGCTGTTGGTGACGTGCTTGCCACTCTTGCGCACGCTCACCACATGCTCCCCGACCTCCTTGGGGGTGAAGGAGATTCCTGTGGAGAGGGGCTGTCAGGCAGAGTGTCCCTCTGGGGTCTCCCTTCTCCAGGGGCTCCACTCTGTCCGCCTCTCACCGATGTGCCGGTTGGGCAGGCGCTTCAGTAGGCAGGGCTCCTCGTTGCCCGAAGGCGCACGAATGCTGGCAGTCAGCAGGCTCAGATCGCTCTCGGTGATCTTCAGCGACACGTCCGTGGAAGTGCCCACATTCAGCTGTGACGTCCTCATGGAGTCATCGCCTGGTGGGGGAATTGGGGCATCAGGTGATGTGACCCCCAGGATGGCCTGCCCTCACAGGGCTGAGAAACCTCCTACGCAGACTGCACTGGAATCACAGAGACTGGGGACCACCCCCAGGCGCCCGGAGGCCCCAGGCCTGGGACAGCACATTTGCATTCACACATTGTGCCAGACGAGGCCCAGCACCCCACTCACTATGTGGATGGATGCCCGAGTGGGTTAAAGCCCTAGGGGAACCACTGTGTACTTTCATCCCGAGTCAGATGGTAGGGAAACAAAATACCAGACGGGACCACACAGACCCCTTATTTGCTGTGTTTCTCTGATCAAGTCACTTAACCTCGCTGGAATCAGTTTCCTCACCTATCGAAAGGATTAGCAATACTTTTTTTTTTTTTTTAAGGGAGATTTTCGTCATTGAGTGCATGGGCTCACCAAGAAACAGAGAGAGACAGACAGAAAATGAGAAATCGCACTCCAGGGGAGATGGCCACACCACAATCCCTTCTCCTCCATTCTCCTCTCAGGATCTTGGGCATGCACACACATGCACCTGGCATGAGTTTTAAGCCGCCAGGTCTAGGACTCAAACCATAGTCAACTACATAGGAGTCCAGCGACATAACCATTATGCCATCTGCTGGTCTCAAGCAATACTCTAACTTTTCAGGTCACTTTAAAGACTAAATGAGGGGGACCGGTGGGTGGCATGGTGGTTAAGGCACTGGACACTCCCACATGGCTGACTGTGGTTCAAGTCCTGCACCTAGTGGCTTGCTTTCTCACTTTCCCTCTCTCCCTCTCTCTGATCAAATTAAAATAAAATGAATGAATAAATAAAATTAAATAAAATAATTCTTTAAAACACTTAAAAAGAAAGACTAAATGAGACCCTGTGTTAAAGCTTGAGAGGCCGCATCTTACCCACTGTGGACTGCCTGTACCCGTGTGTCCCCCTCACCTGTGATCTTGGCGGTGAAGGGACTCCCTGGGATGTGCTTGTCGTCAAAGCGCACGATGATGTTATAGTCTCCAGGCGCTGTGGGCAGGTAGGACACAGTGCAGGTGCCATCCTTGTTGTCCTTGCAGGTGATCTCCGCCTTGGACGGACCCTCCACAGCAAGGGACAGACCTCCTGCAGATGGAGGTAGGGCTGAGATCAGAGGTCCGGCCCTCACTCCTGCACCTGGCGAGACCCCACCCAGCCCCACGCCTGCAGCTCCCCTCACCTTCCCCAGCATCCTTGGTGACAATAGTGAAGGTGGCTGGCTTGTTGACCATGCCATGGCTCAGGCCTGGCCCATAGGCACTGACATGGCGGCTGTTGATGGCATCCACGTAGAACTGCAGGGGGCTCCCTGGGAGAGACAGAGACAGGCGCTGGGTCAGGAACAGAGGCAGGGAATGCCTCGGGCCGGGGCCCCACCGGCTCCCCCCCCCCCAGTAGGCAGGGCTCCTCGTTGCCCGAAGGCGCACGAATGCTGGCAGTCAGCAGGCTCAGATCGCTCTCGGTGATCTTCAGCGACACGTCCGTGGAAGTGCCCACATTCAGCTGTGACGTCCTCATGGAGTCATCGCCTGGTGGGGGAATTGGGGCATCAGGTGATGTGACCCCCAGGATGGCCTGCCCTCACAGGGCTGAGAAACCTCCTACGCAGACTGCACTGGAATCACAGAGACTGGGGACCACCCCCAGGCGCCCGGAGGCCCCAGGCCTGGGACAGCACATTTGCATTCACACATTGTGCCAGACGAGGCCCAGCACCCCACTCACTATGTGGATGGATGCCCGAGTGGGTTAAAGCCCTAGGGGAACCACTGTGTACTTTCATCCCGAGTCAGATGGTAGGGAAACAAAATACCAGACGGGACCACACAGACCCCTTATTTGCTGTGTTTCTCTGATCAAGTCACTTAACCTCGCTGGAATCAGTTTCCTCACCTATCGAAAGGATTAGCAATACTTTTTTTTTTTTTTTAAGGGAGATTTTCGTCATTGAGTGCATGGGCTCACCAAGAAACAGAGAGAGACAGACAGAAAATGAGAAATCGCACTCCAGGGGAGATGGCCACACCACAATCCCTTCTCCTCCATTCTCCTCTCAGGATCTTGGGCATGCACACACATGCACCTGGCATGAGTTTTAAGCCGCCAGGTCTAGGACTCAAACCATAGTCAACTACATAGGAGTCCAGCGACATAACCATTATGCCATCTGCTGGTCTCAAGCAATACTCTAACTTTTCAGGTCACTTTAAAGACTAAATGAGGGGGACCGGTGGGTGGCATGGTGGTTAAGGCACTGGACACTCCCACATGGCTGACTGTGGTTCAAGTCCTGCACCTAGTGGCTTGCTTTCTCACTTTCCCTCTCTCCCTCTCTCTGATCAAATTAAAATAAAATGAATGAATAAATAAAATTAAATAAAATAATTCTTTAAAACACTTAAAAAGAAAGACTAAATGAGACCCTGTGTTAAAGCTTGAGAGGCCGCATCTTACCCACTGTGGACTGCCTGTACCCGTGTGTCCCCCTCACCTGTGATCTTGGCGGTGAAGGGACTCCCTGGGATGTGCTTGTCGTCAAAGCGCACGATGATGTTATAGTCTCCAGGCGCTGTGGGCAGGTAGGACACAGTGCAGGTGCCATCCTTGTTGTCCTTGCAGGTGATCTCCGCCTTGGACGGACCCTCCACAGCAAGGGACAGACCTCCTGCAGATGGAGGTAGGGCTGAGATCAGAGGTCCGGCCCTCACTCCTGCACCTGGCGAGACCCCACCCAGCCCCACGCCTGCAGCTCCCCTCACCTTCCCCAGCATCCTTGGTGACAATAGTGAAGGTGGCTGGCTTGTTGACCATGCCATGGCTCAGGCCTGGCCCATAGGCACTGACATGGCGGCTGTTGATGGCATCCACGTAGAACTGCAGGGGGCTCCCTGGGAGAGACAGAGACAGGCGCTGGGTCAGGAACAGAGGCAGGAACTGCCTGGGCCTGGGCCCACACTGGCTCCTCACACCTTCCAGCAGCCTCCCAGCTGAGACTGACATCTCTGCCTTAGTGACCCACGAGTGGGAGCCATCCTCCCCCAGGACGTAAGCCTCCCCAGAGCCTCAGGTGTCTGCACACAGCAGGTGCTCAGTAAGCGTCTGCTCTAAGAAGGGTGGCAGGACTGCAGCCATGCGCCCCTCTGGCCCCAGCTCACCGGGGATGTGGTTGCCGTCGTACTTGATTCCCATCTGGTGCAGGCCTTTCTCCGTGGGCGCATACCTCACGGTGATGGTGCCATCTTTGTTGTCGGTGATGTTGGGCCGCGCAGTCTTCCCGGAGGGCATCCGCACCTCCCCTGCAGGGCAGACACAGGTTTCTCTACCTCACCCCCTGCCATTCCAGGCCTTGCTCCTAGGTGGTTCTGCTATGACCCCAGAGGCCAGCTCCGGGAGACATCCCAAGGAGCAGGAAGGACCCTGACCTGGGAGGTGGATGGCACGAGCCTGAGGTCCAGCTCTGCCCACTTGAGTATGATGTTGGGTAGCTTACTTCCCCTCCCTGAACCCCAGTTTTCAAAAATATGGGCCTGGAAGAAGGTCTGTCCCCTCCGAGCCCTCACCCCTGGGGGCCTCAGGGCAATACCTGTGAGCTCCCCTTTCTGCACGGTGAAGGGGATGACCAGGTTGAAGGGCCTCAGCATGGACTCCATGGGCTCCACGGGCACCACTGGCTCCTCTGTGGCCTGCGGTGGGTGAGAGGGAACAGTCATGGGCTGGGGAGGGCCTGGGGGCTCAGCCTGTGCCGTGAGCGAAGTTGGAGAGAGCAAGGAAAGAACAAGATGGTTAACGGAGAGCCCAGAGTGGCAGCAGAAGAGAGGGGTGCCATGCCCAGCTCGAGGGTCCATCTGCCCGGCTCGTTGCCCACCTGCTCCCCAGGAAGCCATGCCCAGCCCTGGCTGCAAAGAGAGAAGGAAGGAATGAAGGAGGCCAGGAGGAGGGGCATGAGGTCCACTGAGGGAGGCGGCAGTACCCAGTGTGCAGGGCAGGTGCCGGGCCGGGGGGGAGCATAGGGCTGGTGCAGCTGCAGCACGTCAGAGGGCTCCTCCACGCGGGGCAGGGGGTCACACGCCTGGGGAGGCAAGGCATGAGGACACAGGATGTGGCAGGGTCATGTGAGCTGGAGGTGACTCTGAGAGTGGCCCAGGGCCCTGAAATCCTGGGTAGATATCCCGAGTGTGCCACCCTTGGTGGTGGGGGTGCGGGGCGTGGGAGGTGTCATCCTCCTGTAGGGACACCTCTGGGGAGATGGAGCCGAGGACAGTGGGAGCGGTCACAACCAGGGCCAGAGGCGGGACCGTGCTTCCACTTTGGGAAACTGCACGGACAGCAAAGGCTTAATTCTGGAGCACTCCGGAATGCCAGGGGCAGGCCCAGCTTCTGGGCTTCCTCCCTTGCTGCAGCTCAGGGGTGCAGGCCCCGCCTTCCCAGCCCTGCTGTGGCCGCGGAGCTTACCAGCACGTGGAAGGGGCTGTTGGGGATGTGCTCGCCCCCAAAGCGGATGGTGATGACGTATTTGCCTGGCTCGGGCGCTGTGTAGTAGATGTCGAACGTCCCGTCGTGATTCTCCACCACGTCCACATCGAGCTCAGCTCCGTCGGGCGTGGATACTGTGCAGGTCACCTTCCCTTTGCCTGCGGCCTTGGCGTCCACTGTGATCACGGTCTCCTCCCCAATCTGAATGCGGGGGCCCAGGCAGGCACCTGCCAGGTGGAACCGCCAGGTCAGGGGGCTGTGGGGCTGTGCCCAGCCCTCTCCGTGCCCAGCTGCCCCCTAGCGCCTTAGCCCACAGCAGGAAGAGAAGAGGAAGGGCACTCACCCAGGCCGTGGCCTCCAATGGACACTGGAAATAGAGAAGACTGTGAGGCCGCGCAGCGCTCGGGAAGGCGGGGGCAGGGCGGGGGGCGGGAGTGGGCTGTTGCACTGGCAGTTCCCTGGGGACCAGGGACCTGGGAGAGCTTGGAGAGGCTGGGTGGTGAGCAGGGCAGGGGCAGGGCGGGGGCCCACCTGTGACGAGGCACTTGCTGGCATCCCCGGTGGGCAGGGCGTGGATGCGGAAGGGTGAGTAGGGGATCTCGTCGCCGCCGTACTTGATGGTGATGGTGTAGCGGCCGCTCATGTCAGGCAGGTAGGACACGGTGTATGTGCCGTCCCCATTGTCTCGGATGTTGGCCTTCTTGGGCTTACCCTCGGGGTCCTACGGGAGAAGTAGAGGTCAAGGCCTGCCTGGACCCGAGCTTGATGTGGGGGGGGGGCAGGTTGCACGTGGACTGACCAGGATCTGGACGGTGAGCAGCCCCTCTCCAGCATCCCGAGCATCGATGGTGAACTCCACAGGCAGGCTGGCGGGGAGGCCTGGGGCGTTGAGGCCAGGGCCGCTGGCCCGCACTTTGCTGGCATCGTGGGCTGGAAGCACCTTGATCTTGAAGGGGCTTGAGAGGCAGAAAAGACAGACAGTTGGCTGGGAGTGGAGGAGAGGCCCATCTCATCTTGGGTCTGCCACCTTCCATGCACATGGGCAGGAGGGATGACCCTGGGGTAGGGAGGGAGAACCAGTCCCAGGAAGCTGGGTCGCATCTTGCATACCCCTGCACCTTGCAGGGTCACTCGGAGACCCTTGACAGAGTCAAGACAGGGCTCTGAGCCTGAACGCATCTTCTCCATTCTCCAGGAAGATGCTGCACCTCGTTAAGAGAGGAGGATCCAGGAGACTATCCTCTCCCAGGCGGGTAGCTGGCCTGGATGAGGCTCAGATGAGTGGGAGGGGCTGTCTAGAGCCCTGCAGTGGCCTTGCAGAAGGAGCCCTACAGGAGGAGCCCAGAGCGGGCCAATGGTCTTTACCTGCGTGGCACTTCCTGGTCAGCGTACTTGACAGCCACCGTGTAGGGTCCGTCGGTGGCCGGGGTGTAATGGACGGTATGGGTGCCGTCCCCATTGTCCCGTACCTCCACAGGCTCAGCCACACCTGGGCGAGGGAAGCAGGGTCAGCAGAGCTTCCTGCCATTCTGCCCACCTCCCTCCACTCTGTCCGGACACTGTATACCTGTGGGGCCCAGCACAGCCACCTGCAGGGGGGCCCGGCCAGCTTGACTGCAGTCCACTGTGAAGGTCTGAGGTACTCGGGCCCTGACACCGGCCCCCAGTCCTGGCCCTGAGC
Organism: Tupaia belangeri chinensis; assembly: GCF_000334495.1. Classification (NCBI taxonomy): domain Eukaryota; kingdom Metazoa; phylum Chordata; class Mammalia; order Scandentia; family Tupaiidae; genus Tupaia; species Tupaia belangeri. Next base: position 21,722 of record NW_006159667.1, read on the forward strand.
ACTTCACCTTTCCAGGATCCACCACATCTTTCACCGGCACTCGGAATGGGCTCCCTGCAAGGAGAAGGACATCAGCCCCTACCCCATCCTCGCCCAGTGAAGTCTGACGGACGCTAAGGAGCCATGGTGGGGGAGGAGGCCTTTTCTGCCTTTGAAAGCTCTACAGGGAGGCCAGACCAACATGTGAAAATGCTGAGGAACTTGCGAAAAAAAAAAAAAAAAAAAAAAAAAA
>NW_006159667.1:22544-27232 GCF_000334495.1 Tupaia belangeri chinensis
AAAGCGAAGAAAATCTGAAAAAAAAAAAAAAAAAAAAAAAACACGGAAAAGAGTAAGTGTATTTGGCTACAGATCGAGGCTGGGCAAACTTCACTCACTGGGGCCACAGGCCTCGAAGAAGGCATTCCTTAATTAACAAAATGTTAAAAATGGCACATTTGTCCAAATGAAAATGTATTTTTGACCTTGTGGCTAATGTAATTAAAAAATACGTGAAATTAGATACGTGAAAGGGAAAAAATTTCCAGCTTCAGCAGGGCCAAATTATGCAATAACTAAAGCTGTGACACGCCCCAGTGGCTCAGCCCTGCAGGGGAGTTCTCCGCACATGAGAGGCTGTCCTCACTGAGCCAGCCAGGGTGCCTGGGCTATGTCTGAGTGACCAAACCCATAGTGAGTGGACCGCATGACCAAGGACTGGCACTGCAGGCGAGGGGCTGGGAAGCAGGCATAGGCCTCTAGGAATGACGAGAAAGGCCAGCATGTCACAGCACCCATCACCCTGCTTCGGCCACTAGTCTCAGCATCCAGACCTGCCACCTGGACTTCCTCCTTGCTGGCTGGACTCCTGCCCCACCTGTTCCCGGCTGTCCCCTCTGTGACACCAGCTTCCCCCAGGTCTCCTCTCTGCTGCCCTCTCTGAGCCCCCCTCCCTGCATACCTGGGATAGGCCGGCCCCCGAAGGTGATGTTGACATCGTAGTCTCCAGGGGAGAAGGGGATGTACTCCACGGTGCAGCTGCCATCCTTGTTGTCCTTGCAGGACATCTTGGCCTCCGAGGGGCCCTCGATGGCAAGGCCTAGCCCCCCGGTGCCAGCTCCCCTGTAGAAGGCAACCTCCATCAGCTCTGCTAGAATCTGAGAGCAGGATGGAGGAGCAGCTGGACAAGGGGCGGGGGGCAGCTGCGGGGGCCCAGCAGAGGGGGAGCAAGCTGCAGGGGCTGATCTTGAATACTGGGGGAGGTTCGTTTCTTGGTCACCCAGCGAGGGGATGGAGTGGGGGTGAGGCAGACAGAATGACAACTGGGCAGGGCAGGTTGCTGGGCCAGGGTACCCAGAGCCTAGGTCAAGGTTCGACGGGGGAGATACCTGGTCTCCACAGTGAAGCGGTTGGCCTTGTTGACCAAGCCGCCCTCCAGTCCTGGCCCAAAGGCCCTGACGCGGCTGGGGTCACAGCCCTCAGTCACTCCCACTCGGAAGGGGCTCTTGGGCACAGACACATCATCGTACAGCACCTCCACCAAATGCATGCCTGGAAGCCGGCCACATGGTGTCAGTCAGGGAGCACGCAGCCCTGGACCCTGCCTGCCCCATCGGCCCAGCCCGGCCCTCACCCTCTTCATAGGCTGTGTACTGCACTCGGTAGGTGCCGTCCCCGTTGTCGGTCACGTAGGTGTCTGTCTTAGCACCCGAGGGGTTGAGGACGCGAGCCATCACGTGGTTGCCCCCTGTGGCTGTCAGGGATCTCGCGTCCACAGTGAATTCGGTGGTCACCTCCCGCAGGACACCTGGGCGCAGGTGAGGCGTGTTCAGCAGCCTTCCCACAGCCGTGCCCCCTCCCCTCCCCACTCCCAGGCTGCTTCTCCTAGCAGAGTCAGCCCCCATCTACACCCCCGGGAGCTCCAGGTCAGCTCTCACAGCCTCTGCCTTCACTCCGTCCACACAGTGGCATCTCTGTTCACACCAGCCACCCTGCCACCCCAGGCTGGGACCCTCAGAGCAGGTCTGGATCTGACCTCACTCTCCCCACCCGATGCAGGCCTAGGGACGCGTGGTCTATGCACACGTACAGTGTCCTGACTCTCGTTATCTTCTACCCCAAAGCTTTCCCCTAGATCCTCTACAGGCCTTAGGTTTTTTTGGACCAGGGACTCCTTAAGTCAATGAAAGACAGGATCTTCCCAGAAAAGTGCCCAGGGGGTGCAATTTTATCACAAGAACAGAGGCCAAATTCCATGCCCTGTTCATCCCTTTGTCTCCTTTTCTGGGGTGTCTGGGCTTTTAAGGACTCTGGGGCTGCCTGAGAGGCCTCCCTTCAGCCCTCAGCTCTGCTGCCCACCGTCTGCAGACTACCGGGTTCCTGGCTCCTCCCTCACTCACCGTGGGGCTCCACGCCAGGCCCTGAGACCTTGATGCCGCTGGTGTCCACAGCCGGCTGCACGTGAACGCGGGTGGGGAACTTGGGCACAGGGTGTCCGCCATACTTGATGGTAATGGTGTAGGTGCCGGGGAAGGCGGGGCTGTAGGTGATGTGGTAGGTGCCGTCAGCATTGTTGTGGATCAGCACCTCGGCCTTGACGCCAGCGTCTGACAGGATCTCGATGGTCAGCTCGGCCTCGCCCGCTTCTGAGCAGTCCACAGTGAAGGTGGCTGCCTCACCAGCCTTGCCACGCTCCAGGCCGGGCCCACTGGCCCGCACCTTGCTTGGGTCGAACACAGGCTGGATGGTAGCCTTGAAGGGCGAGCCGGGGATGTGGGCTTCGGCAAACAGGATGTTGATGGTGTACTCGCCCGGCTCTGTGGGCAGGTAGCTGACAGCACACGAGCCATCGCCATTGTCTTGGCATTCGATCTTGGCCTCGCAGGGGCCCTCCACGGTCAGCCCCAGCCCACCTGTGCCAGCACCCTTGGTGTCAATGGAGAATGGAGCAGGGGTGCCTACCAGTCCACCCTTGAGACCGGGGCCATAGGCACAGACCTAGAGAGAGAAGCAGGAGTGTGGGTTTCTGATGGGCCTCCCCCTGGCCAGGCCTTCATGGCTCTCCGCCCACCAGGCGTAGCAGACACTACAGCCCACTGTAAATCCAGGTGACGATGTGAGTGAGAGAGGAAGTCATGTCTCATGAGTAGACATGGGATTCAAGCCCAGGTCTGGTTCCCGACTCTTAATAACTAAGTTGTCTGGGACCAGAGCATAGTGTAATGGTTACGTTGCTGGACTCCCACATAGTCGATTGCAGTTCAAGTATTAGACCCCACAGCTTAAAACTCATCCAGGGCACATGTGTATGCTCAAAATCCCAAAAGGAGATTGGAGGAGAAGGGATTGTGGCGTGGCCATTCATCCTGGGGGTTATTTCTCGCTTTCTGTCTATCTCTCCAGTGAGTACAAAGCTCTATAGCAAAAATTTCTCTCTCAAAAATAAATAAATAAATAAATAAATAGGGGCCGGCCAGTGATATGGTGGTTAAAGGTGCTGGGGACCAGCAGTTAGCGTAATGGCTATGTCGCTGAACTCCCATGTAGCCAACCGTGGTTCGAGTCCCTGACCTGGTGGCTTAAACTCATGCCGGGTGCATGTGCGTGTGTGCGTGCCCAAGATCCCTAGAGGAGAATGGAGAAGGGATTGCAGCGTGGCCATCCCCCCTGGGGGGTGATTTCTTGCTTTCTGTCTCTCTGTCTCTTTCTGTCTTTCTAGAGAGCGCACGCGCCCTATAGTAAAAACATCTCAAAAAAAAAAAAAAAGTGTGGTTAAAGGTGTTGGACTCCCACATGGCTGACCACAATTCAAGTCCTGGTCATGGCAGTTTGCTTTCCCTCATCTCTCTCTCTGACAAAATTGAAAAATAATGATAATAAAGAAATAATTGTTTAAATAAACAAATAACAAGTTGTCTCCAAGGCAGGTCTTAGAGGGGGCAGCCTTGGCTCTGGGTCCTTGGAACCTAAGTTCTCTGGCCGCTGTCCCTATGCCTCACCCACCTTTCCTGCAAGTCCCCAACTCCCAGCTCCCACCAGCCCTCATCTCCTCACCTTAGAGGGGTCAGGGGGTAGGACACCCTCCACAGCAAAAGGGCTGCCAGGCACTGGGTGACCGTCGTAGGTGATGTCCACCTTGTAAGGTCCCTCCTCAGGGGGCATGTAGCGCACGTTCTGGGTTTCAGCTCCGCCCCCAGGCTCCAGCTTGCAGGGGATTGGCCGTCGGGAGGGTGAGGTCATCCGCACATCCAGCTGGCCCTGTCCGCCAGCCCCTCGTGTGTTCACAGAGAAAGCCTGCTCCTGCCCCACAGCCACCTCTGCGCAGAGAGCGAGTGACGCTGTGAGCAGAGACTCCCGCCCACCCCGCCCCTCCTCACTCCCAGGGCGGCTTACTGCCCTCACTTACTGCTGTTGAGGCCTTGTACTTTGACCTTGCTGAGGTCCAGTGGGGGCGCCACATTCACCACGAAGGGGCTCTTGGGGACAGGGTCCCCACCATAGGTCACTGTCACTGCCATGTTGCCCTATTGAGTACAACAGTAGGTCAGAGCTGGGTTGCTAAGACACAGCCTGGCCATATGCCCATGGCTGATCTGGACACAGGTTCAGACAGCCACAGCAGGAGAGGCAGGAAGGAGACTGAGGACCCAGAAGTGGCCCTGTGAGGAGAGAGACCCAGGGCCCAGTCTGCCAGGACATCCCAGGGCCTGGGAGGGGGAGGACAGACCTGCTGGACAGCTGTGTACTTGACGGTGTAGGAGTAGTCGTGGTTGTCTATGATTTCGAAGTCCCGCACAGCCTCGCCTTTGGCTGCCCCGGCAAAGTGCACGTCCAGCTTGGCCTTGCCGGCCCCCTTGGTCCACACGGTGAAGTGAGTGGGCTTCCCGACTTCCACACCTGGGGAGAACCCCCAGAGATGGCAGTGAGGGTCTGCTGGTGCCTAACCCCAACCTCACACCTCCGCAGCCCTGCCCAGACACACACCTGTG
>NW_006159667.1:28385-35752 GCF_000334495.1 Tupaia belangeri chinensis
AGCGTGGGACGGGTCCACCTTGATGTGGAAGGGGCTGGCGGGGATCTCCTGGATGTGGGGAAGGCTTGGTCAGACTCTAGAGAGATGAGCACTCGCTGTGCTGGGTCAGGATGCCCCAGAGGGCCCACGGTGGACAAGGGTGGCCTCTGAAAGGGCCCTGTTCCCTCTGAGGCACATGTGCACACTAGGAAGTGCTCTCCCACTCCCAAATGACAGTATCCCCAGTTGCCCGCTTGGACCTGGCATGGGCTGGGGTACCTGGTTGGCGAACAGCACCATGATGGTGTAGCGGCCAGCTCCCGGGGGCGTGTACTTGACTGTGAAAGTGTCATTGTCATTCTTGATGATGTCGAAGTCGATGTCGGCTTCTGCGGGGCCCACCACGCCAGGGGCACACTTGATACCAATGCTCACGTCACCTGAAGGGAGGTGGGCAGGAGGCAGTGAATAGCCACCCCAGTCGCCCTGAGTTCCCACAGAGTGCCACAGCAGAGGGGACGGGCTGATGCGAGGCCCTGCTCCAACCCCACCCGATTCCGCCCCTCCCAGGCAGGCTCCCACCTTGCCCTGCCTCACTGCAGTCCACAGTGAAGTAGGTGGGCTCGTTGGCCTTGAGGCCTGTCTTCTCCACGCCTGGGCCATACACCTTCACTCGCTCGGGGTGACTACCCTCTCCCACATTCACCTGTGGGGAGGGTCAATGCTCAGCATGGTGCCCCTCCCTCAAGACCATACCCCACCTCAGCCTTAGGTGGGCCAGTCTTAGCCTCCCTGTGAGAGGGAGGAAGTGGGGAATCCAGGAACCAGGGACAGCCAACATCTCCTGGTGGGAGGACCCTGCCCTCCCCCTGGGATCCCTGGCAGCAGGCACTGAGCAAGCTCAGAGGACGTACCCGGAAGGGGCTCTTGGGCACGTTGACACCTCCCCAGGAGATGATGATGGTGTGCTTGATAGGCTTGGTGGGCACATAGGAGCAGCGGAAGGTGCCATCACCGTTGGGGATCACCTTGATGTCGATGGGGCAGCCATCCGCGTCCTGTGGACATCACCCAAGCAAGGCTCATAGCAAGCCATGGCCTCCTTGGAGCGCCCTCTATTGGCCTCAGGCAGATGCCACGCCTCCTCCTTTCCCACTCGCAACACGCCGACATCCCCTCACCAGCCAAGGATGTCAGGTCAGATGAGCTTGGTGCCCCGTGCTCTGGTGGCCAGAGCCCACCTGGGAGCCAGGAGACCTGGCTCGAGGCCATCTGTGTGGCCAGCTCTCCCAGCCTAGGTTTTCTCATCTCTGAAATGTGTTGTTGAGGAAGAGGCCGGTATAAATCAATGTCTTTGTTGTTTTGTTTGTTTTTAAAAGTTTTGCCAAAGAGTACATGCGCTCATGGGAGAGAGAGAGGGGAAAATGAGACAGCACCCTCCTGGTGGGGGGGATGGCCAAGCTGCAGTCTCATCTCCTCCATTCTTCTCTAGGGGTTCTGGGCACGTACATACACACGCCCCCAGGGTCAGGGCCAGGGCTCGAACCACTCAGTCAACCATGTGAGATCCAGCCACCTTAACCTCTGTACCACCTGCTGGCCCTAAACTAACGTCCTACTCAATAAAATCATCCTTCAATTTGTAAATTATTAGTACAAAAAAATGAGATTTTGGTAAAAAATGTTCTAAGATTATTATCAGTAAGAAAACATAAAATGTAAAATTTCCCTAGTATATATGAACCCATTGGAATCAATGCTGCCTGCCTTTCTGTGATGCTGCAGGATACTTCCTGCAGGCCCTTGCCTCGAGCCTGGCCTCCCAGGTTACCCGCCTAAGTGGTGAGGGGCAGCAGAAATTGGGTAATGCCTCACCTGGGCATACAGCTTGAGGTCTCCCTTGCCAGCTGCACGGGCATCAATGGTGAACTCGGCGGGCTTGTCCACAATGCAGCCAGTGGGCTCTAGGCCTGGCCCAAAGGCCTTCACCTGTGTGGGGTCCAGAGAGGAGGGCTGGGTTGGGGACCAGAGGAGGGACTGTCCGTCCCATCCCCAGGCCAGTGTGCAGGAGCGGCAACTGTACCTTGTCCGGGAAGCAGTCAGGTGGGGCCGGCTGGATGTGGGCAATGAAGGGCGAGTCCCGGATGTCCTCGTCATCGCAGATGACGTGCACGGCATACTCCCCAGGCTCCGTGGGCCAGTACCGCACATCGCAGGAACCGTCCCCCTTGTCATCACACTCAATCTTGGCCTGAGAAGGCCCCTCGATGGAGAAGCCTGGCACGAGGAAGGGAGGGTCAGGGGGGTGCAAGGGGCAGCTTGGACACTCAGGCAATCCCCTCTGCCTCCTCCAGCTCCCCACCCCAGTCAGTCGATGTCCCACCCTGCAGTGCTGGGGCTTGTCCATCCACACCCCAGCATTCCCATCCTCTGTCCCCAGCCACTTACCCAGTGTCCCCACCTCTGTGCCGATGGCCTCCACCACAAAGTCAGCTGACTTGCCCACCTGGCCAGTTTCCAAACCGGGACCCCAGGCCCGGACCTTCTGCATGCCTGCTTCTGGGCTCACCTGTACCTCAAAGGGGCTGGGACACGAGGAGGCTGTTGTCAGTGCCAGCAGGTGCCCACAGGGCTGCCCCCTCCTTCCTTCCCTCCAGTCCCCCCACGGCCACCTCTGTTCTACTCTGTGATGGCCTAGTTGGGAGGGCACGGGAGTGCACAGTGCTCACCTGCGGGGGATGGCATAGCCGCCCCACGTGATGGTCACCACGTACTTCCCAGGCACCACAGGGTAGTACTCGCACTCGAACACACCGTCTCCAGCCTCTCGCACCTTCACGGGCTCCTCTGTGCCCTCTGAGGAGATGGTTTGAGGGGGTTAGGGAGTCAATATTCTGCAAGTCCCACCTCCTCAGTCCCCTCGAGGAGCCCTGGGGACCCAGGCCCAGTTGGGACAGTGCTCCTCGTGGGCAGTGCTGAAACTTGGAGCAGGGACCATGTGCTACTCCTGCTCAAGGAAGCACATGGGGAGGAGGGAGAGAACCATTCTGTTTGCAGACTGGGAAACTGAGGCAGAAAGGATCCCACCACGCTGCTGGTCACTGACTCTTTAGCGCCTCCCCAGCGGCAGGGTGATGTTTTCACTGCCCTGGGGGAGTCAGAATCACTGGCCACATTTCCTTCCCGCTTCCCACCTTTCCCACTCCTCCACCCCACTCCCCACCCTGGGCCCCGGGCCCTGGCACTCACTCGGCCCCTTGACTGTGACCTTGAGCTCCCCGCTGCCCGCGCCCTTGGTGAACACCTTGAAGTCAGCCACCTCTTTCACACGTACACCTTTGGGTTGCAGGCCTCGCCCAGAGGCACGGCAGGCATTGGGGTTACAGGCTGGGGAGAGAGAAGAAGAAGATTGGGGGTGCTGAGGAGCCCCAGGCAGAGCCTCATCTCCACACCACTGCTCTTCCGTGTCACTGAGCAGTCTTTCTAACCCCTCTCACAGCCAGAAGCTCTGGCCTCATGCAACCCCACCCTGTATCTCGGTGATCCGAGATACAGCGGGAAGGTCAGGAGCCATGCTGAGCTGGGCACTGGCTGCAGGTCCTGGGTCAGGCAGGTTCCAAGAAACCCTTGCTGCCAGGGTTCTCGGGGCCAGTGCCACTTGAGACAAAGGCACAGCAGAGCCTGGGCCGAGGGCAGGTAGGAGAGACAAAGAGGGGCCCTTTATCCTAGGCCATTCGCCCGGAGCCCTCTGGGCCTTCTCAGAGCCACCAGAGAACCTTAGGAGCTACGTCATGCCATACAACCATCAACAATGCCATAGAGCGAGAGTGAACCCACAGAACACAGGCCTACTGTAGAACACAGGCAATGCGTGGATGCAGCCTGTCCCGGACCTGCCCCAACCTTGCCACTGAGCATGGGCAAAGAATGGGAATCTCAGCCTGGCCATGGAACCCAGGGGTGTCACAAAATAAGCAGTGACATGGAATCCAGCCATGCCATGGACACAGCAATGGCACTTGCAGGGCCTACCAGAACGCAGGCAATGGTGTGGGACCTGGATTTTATCACAGAAACCATCAGGCACATGACACAGAACCTAGCCCTGCCATGGACACAGCGATGGCATGAAACCTGGAGCCAGGCACGGAACACCACGGAAGGGGGCAACTCCACACTGCCCAGGGCCATACCACACAGCACAGGAGAGGCCAGGCAGCTACGGCCATGCCTGGCCCCACTGCCACTAAACAGTAGCAACATGGCACCATTCTCACCCTGGTGGGTGAGGGGCACGGAGGGGCCAGGTGGCGCGAGGACACTGATATAGGAGAGAACGAGGGAGGGGTTACCACAGCAGTGGTGGTGATTCCCCACTTCCCCGTCCCCTTCCAAGGTGGCAGCTCCTCTGCCACCCTGCACTGTGGTCTCCTGACCTCACCTATCAGTGCTAGCCGCCTAGGGGTGGGATAGAGAGATAGGGGGATTAGGGCTCTCCAGTGCACCCCTCCGACCTGGAACTTGGTGAGGGTTATTGGGGATTGGTAGGGGTCCTTACCCTCTGCCACATGGACAGGGAAAGGACTGCGGGTGATGGGGGCACCAGCAAAGGCCACGTGCACTGTGTGTGGCCCCTCCATCACGGGCCTGTACGTGCAGCGGAACGTGCTGTCGCCTTTGTCTTCTAGGGCCACCTCCACTGTGTCCCGCCGGCCCTGCGGGTCCACGATCACCACGGCCACATCGCCAGTGCCGGCCCCTGCCATGGACAAAGCTGTCAGCGCCCACTCTGAGCAGAGTGCCCTCATCCCAGGACCACTACACCCTGGCCTGGTGCCCCCTGGGACCTGGCCTTACCCGCAGTGTAGATGTCGAAGTAGGTGGGTTTGTTGGCCACGTTGCCCACAGGTTCCAGGCCAGGGCCCCGGGCTGACACCTTGTTAGCATCCCCCAGCGCCATGCCCACATTCACCTCAAAGGGGCTGCGTTCAATGTTCTGGCCAGCAAAGAGCACGGTCACCTAGGGGTTGGGGTGAAAGGTTAACTTCTAGGGGACTGCAGGTCTGATAGGGAGCAGAGAAGCAGAATAGAGCCAAGGCTGGGTGAGAGGTTGGCAGTTGGTGCCCTGGGCAAGGGTAGGGTGCAAGCCAGACGAGAGAGGGGTTCGTTTAGGCTGAGCCAAAGATGTCGACGGCTGGGAGGATGAAGGTCTGCAGGGAGATACCTTGTGTAACCCAGCGACCTTGGGCACGTAGGAGACAGCGTAGGTGCGGTCCTTGTCATTGTTGGGAACCACCTTGGCCTGGTGGGAAGCAAAAAGATTGAAGTCACAGTGGGGTTAGCCCCTCCTGAGCCCACGGGATACCTTCCCAGTATTCCCAGCCTCCCCAGCACAGCCACTCCTGATGTTGGCCCCAGGGTCTCTGGTGCTCATCCTCAGAGAGCCCTTGTCTCGGCGGCTCAGCCTACCTCCTCAGTGTGGCCCTCAGGATCCTCCACGTAGACCAGAACCTCGCCCACCCCAGCATCCACGGTCTGCACGGTGAAGTGTGCTGGCTGCAGCACGGTGTTGCCCTGAGGCTCGATGCCTGCAGGCAGGAGCAGAGCCAGGATTACCAGGGGAGGCCCACCAGCTGCCCAGCTGTCCCAGAGGGCTTCAGGGGCTCCACACATACCAGGCCCATAGGCAATGGCTTTCTTGGGGTTCAGCTGCTTGGAGCGAACAGGGGCACCAGGTTTGAGCTTAGCCTTGGGGAACTGGGACAGGTAGGTCATGACAGAGTGCTCATCCACGTTGGGGTCCACAATCTCCTCGGGGGCGATCACCTGCCACAGGGAAGAATGGTGTTAGGTGGTGCCCTCTTTACCCAGTGACCCCAGGTCTCACCTGCAACCTGGCTGGGTGTCCTCACAGACCCAACCTCTGCCCTACCCTCCCACCTCGATGCCCCACCCTGCCCTGTCTTGGAGTGTACCTGGGGCACCCCGAGCCAGTCATCTGCCTGTTGCATGGCCTCCCGGGCGTTCTCCACCGGCTGGTTGGGGTCCCAGGCCTCCCAGTCGGGGCAGAGGCCTGGTGAGATGGTGGAGGAAGACGATGGTTAGGGGAAACCAGGCAGCCAGAACGCAGAGCGTTTGTTCGTGCAATACCCTCAGAGGCTGGGGGCTCAGCCCCCTTCCTGCCCAGCTCCAGGCCCCTGGCCCATCAGGTTTCCACTTCTCCCTCAACCTTGTGGCCCATCACCCGGGATGCCCACGGCTATGGAGAGGCCCGCAGCCTTCTCCAGCACTAACAATGAGGTCTTTCTGCCCCAACTTGACGCAGCCTGGCACCAGCCCTGCTTGCCGGCCTCCTGCCTGCCCAGGCCGCAGCATAAACCCTGAACATCAAACCCCTCAAGGCACCCCCTTCCCACCCCCTGCTAGCCTCACTCCAACTGCCTCTGGGCTGGGTGGAGGAGGTCAGAATCCCTGCCCCACACATGCCCCTGACCTGTTCCCTAGAAGGTCTGGGCATGGCTGCCCTGATGGCCTAGCTCTCTAAGCACTTAAGCACTTCTCCACCAACCTCGGCATATTAGGTTCCTTCTCCCTTCCTGACTACCCACTTGAGGAAACTGAGGTACTGACGGGCTTATTGGGGCAAATGTGTCCTCCTCACATCCAGCACCAGTGTTCGGGAAGAATACCAAATCACTCCCGTGAAGGGGTATAGGGCCAGGGGTACTCGGTTCAGGTCAACTCTGGAGGAGGAGGAGGTGATGTGCCCCGGTGGGGAGGGGGCCAACCCAGAGGCTGGAATCCATGAGAGGCCGGAACGGCTGAGCTCACTGCTGGCAGCCACGCCAGCTGTGGGCACAGGCTCAGCAGCTGGGAATGCTTCCCAGGCGACGTGCCCCCGCCCCCCAGCCCCTGCTCCCCAGCTGACCCCAGGGTGGGAGGAGTCTCCCAAGGGCGCAGCGCTCCTGGAGGCAGGGCTGACCTGCCCAGACTGGAAGGCGTGTCTTCCCAGGAGATGAGGATCAGAAAGGGGCTGTGCATGGGGCGTGGCTCAGGCCTCCCTTTTCTAAGGGGCCCTGATCCCTGATCTGCCCCCACCTGGCCAGGCCAGCTTTAATCCCCTCCCAAAGCTGTTGCAGGATACCACAAAGAGCATCCTCCTCGAGGCCAGCAGATGGCGTAGCAGTTACGTTGCTGATGCCCACATAGCCGACTGCGGTTCCAGACTCGGACCCAGTGGCTTGAAACTTATGCCAGGTACATGTGCGTGTGTGCGTGCATGCGTGCCCAAGATCTCAGGAGGAAAAAGGAAGAGAAGGGATTGCAGCATGGCTATCCTCCCTGGAGGGTGATTTCTCACTTTCCCTCTCACTCTCTCTCTCTCTTTC
>NW_006159667.1:36056-36526 GCF_000334495.1 Tupaia belangeri chinensis
GTTTTGACAAGCCCTCCGCACCCCCAGCCTGTCCCTGCTGTTCTTCCAGGCTAAGGAGTCCACGATGCACCCACAGACCCACTCACCGGGAGCACAGTTGTCCACCAGAGCGCCCAGAGCTTTGCCGTCCTGCCAGTCGCGGTTGAAGTTGGTGATGGGCAGCTGGGGCACCTTGTTCTGGATCCAGCCAAGGAGACGCTGCTTGGGCGTCTGTTTGCGAGCGTCCTCGTCATCCTCATCCTCCCACATGGGCATGGAGATGGAGTAGTGCAGGATCAGCGTCCAGATCAGGCCGAGGATCAGCTTCAGGTTCCCATCCACGATGGCCTTGCTGTCTGCAGAGCGAGGGAACAAGCTGGCTCAGGGACCCTCACCTCTGCTGCCCAGGCCCTGCGGCCCCCAGAGTGCCCTCCATCACCTGCCTGGCTCCCAAGGCAGCCGGACTCAGGCCTCCTGCCCTGCACTTGTGC
>NW_006159667.1:37120-41064 GCF_000334495.1 Tupaia belangeri chinensis
GTTTCTCACTTTCCCTCTCACTCTCTCTCTCTCGTTCCCTGGCTAGCGCAGGCGCCCTAAGGCAAAAACCTCTCCAAAAAAAAAAGAGGATCCTTCTCTGGGTCTGACTCCTGGCCTCATCAGCATTTGCTTTCTCTCAGCTCAGTGGCTCAGTGGGAAGGTGCCTGTGGGGAGGAAACCTCGCTGAGGCTCTTGGTATAGTTATGCCACAGGGGAGCCGTGTGACCTTGGACCAATCACTGGACCTCCTGGACCCTGATGTCCCTGTCTGTTAAACCGTTTCCTGCCCTGCAGAATCTGGCACACCCATCAGCTAGGAGGAAGAGGCAAAGCCCACAGGTAACCCTGCTCCCCAAAGCCCTGACATGTACATTTTGACAAGCCTCAGCACCCCCAGCCTGTCCCTGCTGTTCTTCCAGGCTAAGGAGTCCACGATGCACCCACAGACCCACTCACCGGGAGCACAGTTGTCCACCAGAGCGCCCAGAGCTTTGCCGTCCTGCCAGTCGCGGTTGAAGTTGGTGATGGGCAGCTGGGGCACCTTGTTCTGGATCCAGCCAAGGAGACGCTGCTTGGGCGTCTGTTTGCGAGCGTCCTCGTCATCCTCATCCTCCCACATGGGCATGGAGATGGAGTAGTGCAGGATCAGCGTCCAGATCAGGCCGAGGATCAGCTTCAGGTTCCCATCCACGATGGCCTTGCTGTCTGCAGAGCGAGGGAACAAGCTGGCTCAGGGACCCTCACCTCTGCTGCCCAGGCCCTGCGGCCCCCAGAGTGCCCTCCATCACCTGCCTGGCTCCCAAGGCAGCCGGACTCAGGCCTCCTGCCCTGAACTTGTGCCCTCTCTCATGCCGGGTTCTCTCCATACTGCAAGGCCCAGGCAGGTGCCAAGGCCTTTACGGGTCCTCTCCCTGCACAGCGGAATGAGCTGCTTCCCGCTGTGTTTCTGCAGCACTAGAGAACCTGAGCTGGCCTCCACTATGTGATTACCTGGGAGTCTGGCAGTGGCTCCCAGCCACCTGGGGGAGGCTCTCTTGTTCATTTGAACAGTTTTTTGAGGTATATTTGACATGGAATGAACTGCGCCTGTGAGTACAATTTGATAAGCTCCGAGAGTAGGGGTATTTTCACAAAGCCGTCACCACAAATCGGTTAGAATAGACTCATCCATCGCTCCGCAAAGTTTCCTTGTACAACCCCCTGTCATCTCTCCCCTGTGCCTGTCCTGGTCCCCCCTTCTCATGCAGCAAGTGATCTGCTCTCTGTCACGACAGACTAGTTCAAGTTTTCTAGAATCAGACAATACACTCTTTTTGTGTGTCTGGGTTTTTTCACTTGAGACATTGAATTTTCTCTTTCTACATTGAAAGTCTAGAACTTAGGATCTCAGCATGTATTGGTTGAATGAATTATTATTTTAAGGGCTGAATGTGGGGAGGGGTAGGGCCAACCCAGTTTCACCCACATTCTACCCTGAATGTCTTTTTTTTTTTTTTTTTTTTTGCGGTAGGGTGCCTGTGCTTGCCAGAGAGAGAGACAGAGGACAGAGAGACAGGGAAAATGAAAAATCACCCCACCTCCCAAGGAGAAATGACCACACTACAATCCCTTTTCCGCCATTCTCCTCTCCAGATTTTGGGCACACATTCGTACACACCTGGTGTGTGTGAGCCTGTGTGTCCAGGACTCGAACCATGTACTCAGCCATGTGGGATCCAGTTGCCTTAACCTCCATGCCACCTACTGGCCCCTACCCTGAATATCTTAAAGGGCTTTTTGAACAAAGCGGGCCTGAGGGGGGGGGTCATAGCACAAGCTCAGTTAGGACTTGACAGTCATGCTGTCAAACGCTGGGGGCGGGGGTCAGTGGGACCTCACAAGACCCAGTAAGTGTCACCCACGTGGGCTTGAGTCCCAAGCTGAGACTCACTGCACGCATCACCTCCTTTGAGGAATACTTTGAGCCAGGACTAGTTCCCCTTAACAGAGGGAGATACTGAGGAGCCTGTGGTGACAGAGGAAGTAGATTCTGGATCCAGCTTGTTTTTGTTTTGTTTTGTTTTTTAGGGTTTTTGCTAAACAGTGTGTGCACTGGTCGCTGGAGAGACAGAGAGAGGGTTTCTCACTTTCCCTCTCTGTCTCTCCAGCAATCCAGCTAATTTGTAAAGGGCCATACGGGCCTGAAATCATCGGCTTCCTTGAGCGCTGCTTCAGGAGGTTTGGAGGGGGAGGCTTGGAGGGGGCGGAAGGCTCAGTCTTGTTTACTGTTGTTGCCTGAGAGATGGAGAGGGTGGGGCCCATGGCTCCCCACACACACACACCTACCACCCCCCAGTACCACCCCCAGATCTCGGAGGGGAGTGTTAGGAGACTAAGAGCCTGGGGGAGCCCTGACACCCCCGCCCACCTCCACTTGCCCTGGGAGGAATCTGTCTCCCTATCCCTCTGGTGGGGCCCTGGCCCCTGGGCTCCCCCACCCTGCCCTGATTCATCCTTCCGTCCCCAGCAGCTCCCCAGCCCTCCCTTCCCCTGGCTCCCTGCAGCACAATGGTTTGGCAGCTCTCAGGTTCCATGACACACTCACTAGCCTCCCGGTGCCTTTGCTCTCTCAAACACCAGGCCACAACACTTTCACACAGTCTGGACGCCCCGTGCCCCGGCTGCTCACAACCCTGACAGCCTCCAAAGCTAAGGTTCACACGCCCAGAAGTGCTTCTTGCAAACTGGAGCCAGACCCCTGCGAGGGGGGCCCTGAGCTGCTGAGGCTGGGAGAGTGTGTGTGTGTTGGGCGGGGGTCATTCATATTTGCTGGAAAGAAAGGTTTCTCCCCAGCAACTGGCCCTGAGCCAGACAGCAAGCGGTCCAGGCCTGGGGCAGGAGGAGGTGCAGAGTCCCAGTCGGAGCAATGACCTTCCTCTCCCTCTTCCCCTCGGAGGCCAGCCAGGGAGCGAAGCTCAGCTCCACTGAGCTTCTTCCCGCGCAGCCGCAACTAAGACACCGCGTCTCCACTTGCCTGGGGGTACCCCCAAAGGAGTGGGAGGAGCCAGAGGGCTAGTCCCAGAGGCTACCCCAGACCCCAAGTAGGGGGGGAGGAGGAGAGAGGGCTGGGCCTAGGGAGGTGCCGGGACAGCTGCTGCCCCCTCCAGCCCCTCCCTCTCTGTTGGCTCCAAGAGAAGGAATAGCAACTGGGGAACAGCTGCGGGACAGAGCTGCCTCATAGGCCTCTTTGTTCGGAGGGGCTGAGGGGGCAGCGGGGGCCTGCACGGGGAAGCTGGTAAGAAGGGCATACAGCTCCTCCAACCCAGCTGAGTACCCTCCTTCAGGTGGCGGGCGGGGTTCCCAGCTGTGCCCAGACCTCCACTCCCCTTCTCCTAGGAAGAAAAGTTGTGGGGGGAGCTCTGGGATCTCCCTCCCAGGTGTCTAGATGCTCAGTTTGGGTCCTGGGACAAAGCCCAGGAGGAGTCCCCTGGACAGCCCCTTCCTCCACTACCCGGCAGGTCGGGGGAGCTGCGGCAGGCCCCTAATGGCTGGCAGGGTTGCCCGCTGGCCATCCAGGCCCCCTCCCTCCGCTCAGCCTGGGGCCCAGCAGCCGAATTGCTGACAGCTTATCTCATCGACACCTCGCTCCAAAAGGGGAACAGCTCCCCTTTCTCTCAGCGGGAACCCAGGGAGCTTCCCTCCCGCCCCCAAACCAGCTTTTGCGTCTTCCCCTTGTACTCCGAGCCGGCCCCTCCACTGCTGAGCCAAGGGGACCCGAGCCAGGCACCGCCGTGGGGGAGGGGAGAGGTGCGCTCAGGAAGGATGAGGCCTGGAGAGGGGCCCGCGCCCCCGCAGCAGCCGGCGGGGAGGGGAAGGCTGGGCAGTTTCCTCCGCCGTCTAGCGGAGGCCTCAGGCTCTTCCCCTGGAGACCCCACCTGGGACAGTCAGCCCTCCCTGGCCTAGAC
>NW_006159667.1:41153-43192 GCF_000334495.1 Tupaia belangeri chinensis
GGGTGGGGTGGGGTGGGGGGGTAGTATTGGGGCAGGAGGGTGTAAGGCCTAGGGAGGGGACTGGACAGGGCGAAGAGCCCCAGACTGACCTCAGATGCTAATTCAGGAGGCCTAGAGATGGCCCTGAGGGAGAGTGGGGTGGACAGACAGCCAATTATCCCTGGGGCAGCCTGTGCGTGGGGCGCCTCCTGCGAAGCTCCCCTCCAGGCGCCCTGGGACACACTCCCGGTAAATCACAGCTCTTTAGAGCTCGCCACAGGGGTGAGGGTCTCCGCCAGGTTCCCAGCCTGCGGGGATGCCTGCAGGGCTGTGAGGGGAGGGGCAGCCTCCTGCCACTCAAAGCCCACCCTAGGCTCCGCAGCGCCAAGCCTGGAGTGGCTCCCCACCCCCACCCAGCGCAGACACACCTTCCAAATCTGGTTACACTCAATGACTTCCTCCCTTCTACAGGCCTTCCCCTCCCTCCCCAGAGCCCAGACCGTTAGCTGCAGCCAATCCCGGCTTAGGGGGTGGGCTGGGGCCGGGCTTGGAAGTGCGGGAGCCCCCTTCTCCTCCAGGCTGAAGCCGCAAGAGGACAGGCAGGGGTTAAGGTTCCCTGCGATCACTCAGCGCCTTTTTAGGTTTCTGAGGCTGGGCCCTGCCTGCCCTGTCCCCGGGGCCTGAACCCAGCTGCCGAGCACATGCCCACTAGTGCTTCGGTGGAGCTGCCGGCCACCAGCCTCCCTCCGCCTCAGTGCCGGGATCCGGAGGTGGCTGGGACCTGTCTTCAGCCCACTCCTCGCGGGTGGAGGGGCCGGGAAGCCATTTGCCTTACTGGGGGGAGACGCCCCCAGGAATCAGTAGTGGGCACTGCCGTCCTCTCAGGCATGGCGATGGAAGGAAAAGGGACAGTGAGCGGAGGCGGGTGGGAGTCTGTAGCTGGGGAGCTCGGAAACGGTAAGGTCTGACTCCGTGCGCGCCCGAGGGGTGCCCGCTGTCCCGTCAGTGGATGGGACAGAAGGGGACCAGGGGACCTCTCCCTATGCCACAGGGCCGGTCTCCGCCGTCTCCCACTCCCCAAGCGCCCAACCCGCACCTGTGTCCCGGCCCCATGCGACATCCCACCACTGACCGATGGACACGAGCTTGATGTGCTCGCGCTCCAGAAACTCGAGGGCCACGGACACGTTCTCCAGCTTCATCTGGCGGAAGTTGGGGCGCGGGTGGAACTTGCGGTACATGCGCTTCTGGCTGAGCACCTCGAGCAGCGCGATGAGGCGCAGCCCGTCGCTCAGGTCGCGCTGCAGGTCGGTCAGGCGCTTGCCCACACACTTGAGGTGCTCGTTGCACCAGCGCGTGAACGTGTTCTGCTGGATCTTCTTCCACGGCGCGTCCTCCGCCAGGTCCTTCTCTGTGGACGGCATGTCGTCCACCTCGTCCGCCAGGCCGAGGCCGGGACATCCATTTTTCCTTAGACAGGAGGATCTACTTGTGTAACGCTTAACAAGTGGTTGGTTGGGTTTTCTTTGCATATCACCTGCATTTCACACTGAGAGAATTGAAAATGAACTCCGTAATAAATAGCTTATAGGAAAAAGCTTACATAATGAAACAAAATTTATGTTTAAGACTATTTTCATGGGTTACAGTTTCTGATTTGATTAATAGACAAGCCAACCCTGAGGTTATTTGATCATTGCTGAAAATATTTGTTCTGATTGGTCGAGGGCTGCCAGAACAGTCATTTCTCCTGGGTAGTAGGTCCAGGGTCCCATGTTCCCACTGCGTGATTTGGCAAGACAAATCTGACAGGACCAACTTCTCAGGAGTAATCCAATCTGACACAGATTCTAAGATTAAATTTCAAGGTGAGAAGGTTTAAATTGACTTTGAACTAGACAATATTTTTAATCCAGTAGATATTAGCAGGTGTGTCATGGAAAATTTATGCAGTATTTTTATCCCATTATTGGCTATTCATTTTCATTCAAGCATATTAATTAATCTTGCTGAGCCTTAGTTTCTTTCCTTCTTTCCTTCCTTCCTTCCTTCCTTCCTTC
>NW_006159667.1:43497-55616 GCF_000334495.1 Tupaia belangeri chinensis
CTGCCCGCTCGCCCCCCTCCCCCCCCCCCCGTATCCCCATACGGGAAAGTGGCAGGGGGCGGGTGAGGACGGCAGTTCCTCCCAGCACCCAACACCCCAACACAGAACTATCAGTCAGGGATGAATGCGCTGCCTCTGCTCCTCTTAGGGGCTAATAAATGGGGAGACTGAGGCCCGTGCTTAGGGCCGAACGCACCGCTCTGTCATTTGACAGAATTGTCTGAATGAGTGGTGGCAGGGCTGTTGACAGGGCTTGGAAGTCTTGGCTCCCAGCCCAGGGTATTGTCCACCTGTGGACAGGGAAGTGTGCGTGGGCTTGTGCGATACTGCCTGAGAGGAAGCAGGGCCACTGCCCAGGCCGCTTAGGGGACAGAGGGAGGCTCCCCTGGCTGCTCCACTTTACAGACAGAAAAGCCTCATTTGGAGCCCAACCCGGGGTCTCAGGGGAAAGACCCAGGCTCTAGCTCCTGACTCAGTGTCCCTGTCACCAGCCCATTTGGCTGCATGGCCTCAGAAGAAGCTGAGCTCAGTGAAAGGGTACCCAGTGAGTCATGCTGTGCCCACCCCACCCCCAAGTCTGACTCAACCAAGGTGATGAGACGGAGGGAGAGACTCTGCCCCTGCAGTGCCAGGGAGCCCCGTGGGCAATGTGCCCAGGAGGGTCACAGGGCAGATAGATACTCCCAGGGAAAGGGCGCGTGGCCAGATAAAAACAGAGAGGGCCCGGCCAGAGCCCAGGGAGACTGTGATGGGGCAGGTGGGCAGGGAGAGCCCGAGGGAGCCAGGCAGGCTGCCTAGACAGGACTGGGCTCAGGGTTACTAAAGGTGGCTGGAGACCTGGGGACTGTGACTGCAGGGAAACCCAGGCACCCAAAGAGCACCTGGGACGAGGAAAAAGCCACAGTTCCAGTTATGTAAAGGGAACACTCCGCTGCAGTTTTGTGGCACATGTGGGCTCCTTGGCTTCTGACGGCAGCTTTAGGCCTGGCTTCCTCACCTTCCCACCCTTCCAGACCCAGGGAGTTGAGCTGAGCTGGGTAGGAGGCCATGCTTTCAAGCCAGCCAGTCCCCAGCTCCAGCCAGGTGATGACTGAGGTCTGGGAAGATTCTGGGGCCTTATGGGCAGATCATTTTAATCAGTCCTCTTCTTGTGCCCCCCGGCCCCCGGCCTGGCAAAAAGGAAGGGGAAAGGCATCTTTCGGGGGCTGTCTCCCCAAGGGCACAGTGAGGGTAATTGCCATTATGGAGCTAAGGGAGTTTAGGGGTTTGGTGGGGATGTTGCTTATGCTGACGAGGGGCTCAGAAGGTCTTTCCCTTCTCAATTAATGAGATTGCCTGGCCCTTCCGTAGGAAAGGGGAGGAGCAGGGAAGACACCAGAAACAGAGGAACATGGCTTGAGGGTGGGGGAATGGACTCTGGGGGCCCAGATAGTGACAAGTGAGGTATAAATAGCTTGGGCCCTGCGGCTCATGTTCTGTCGGCTGCCTGTGACGAGGTGCTTAGGAATTCCACTCTCCTGTTGGCAACCCCCTCTCCTTGTTCCCCCAAGCCACCTTTATGCCATGGCCAAACTATCCATCAGGCATGGGTGCTGTCTACTTGAAAGGCCGAGCTCTCCTGTGGAGAGATGCCCAGCTCCTGGGATGTGGCCAGCTCTCTTGCACGGGAGCTGGGTGCGAGTAAACAGGCAGCCTTCGGACAGCCACCCCGAGAGGTGCCAAGATGTGCATGCTGTCTCTGAAGCCCCGAGGACAAAAGCGAGGCACAGATTGGAGAAAGGATGACTTCTCTGAACTGCTGGGATGGAGAGAAAGGGGGAAAGTGGGGTAGCTTGGAGCGGAGAGCCCCTTACGGTCCTGTTGTGTGGGCATTATCTGAGGTCCTGCCGTCTCCTCGGCTCTCCCTCTCTGACCCGTTACCTCACTCTGAGGGAGACGGGTGTGCAGGCCTCAGGGGAAGTAGTGAATGGTGGACAGAGGAGGGCGCAGAGTGCCACTAGATGGTTCCTGTCACCCCGGCCCCCCTGCCCCGAAACCTGAGCCTGTTGCTCTCCAGGATAAATCGGGGCCTGAGTCAGGCCCCAGCAGCCAGTCACAGTCAGCCTGACCCAGGCGCAGGCTGGTGACTCAGCCCTCAATATAGCCCATGAGCCCAGGCCCCAGGCCCGGCCACATGGGCCGGGACAGACCGTGCACAATGCTGGCCCCGAGGCCTGCCAAGGGGGGCCCCCTCCCTGAGGAGCGCCGGCGTGTTCCCTCCCCTGCCAGGCAGGGGCACACAGAGGGGCTTACAGGGGGTTTCATCAGCTGTATTTGGGGTAGTGCTGGCAGGGGCATGGGCCGTTTATAGCCCCCTGACTCACCACCTGCTGACCCGTCTCAGGAGACCAGGTGGCCTGGCCTTCACCTGGCCCTGCCGCTCCCATCAAGGGGCTAACCTTGCCACCAGCATCACCAGCCACCAGCATCGGCCATTTTTAACTTGGGCTGAGGTGAACCTGAGTGAGTGTTTCCAATAGGCCACATTTGAAATTTTCATTTTTCTGGAATCAAGAGCATCTCCACAGTCACCTGGGCCGCCCGACTGACAGCAGGCACTTGGCACCATCAGCAATAGTGACTGTGGCTCTGGCCTGGGTACCAGCGTGGTAGCATAGATAAATCCACAGTCTGGATTCTGGCTTCTCCACTTCTGGCTCTGTAACCTTGGGCAGGTAATGTAACTTTGGGGCCTCATTTTCTCATCTGTAAAATGGAGTTATTAATCTCCTCATAGGAGTGTGAGTGTGTGCACATGCGTGTGTGATAAAAGGAAATACGCAAGATGATTAGCATGATGCCTGACAGCTAGCAAGTGGCTAGCTCGGATGGGCGGGTCCGAGGCTCACAGTGCTGGTTCTCATTCTGGCTGGTGGAGGTGGGATGCAGGGGAGAGGGCAGCAGTGCGGAGACCTAGGCAGTGGTCTACACAGGCACAAATGCAGCTGCAGGGAAGGGTCTTGCTTACCGAAACCTACTCGGCCCTCAAGATACCAGCAGAGAAAGCAAACAGAGTGGAAATGAAGCAGTTATGCAGAGGGCAGTAACAGGGAAATGGTTTTGAGTCCATGGTTCTAGCTCTACTCAGGTCTAGATGCATGCCAGTCTGTGTTTTTGTTTTTGTTTTTTAAGAATTATTTTACTGGGCCTGTAGGTGGCATGATGGTTAAGGGCATTGGACTCCCACACGGCGGACCACAGTTCGAGTTCCAGACTAGACGGCTTGCTTTCTCACTTTCTCTCTCTCTCCTCTCAGTCAAATAAAAATAAATAAATAAATACAACAAATAAAGTTATTACCATCATTATTTGTTTAATTTTACCAGACAGTGACAGGGAGAAAGAAAGGGAAGGAGGAAAGCAAGCCTCCAGGTCTGGGACACAAACCATGGTCAAGCCTTGTGGGCGTCCAGCGCCTTAACCACGCCCCCTGCCAGCCCCCCTGCCTGTGGCTTCTAAGCAGCACCCTGGTAGACTTAAAATCGACCCCTCCTGCTACTTTTTTTTTTTTTTTTGAAGGTAGCTCAAGTGAATGTTTCATATTCAACAAGTATTTAATATATTTTGGTAACAGTGCATCAACAAGACTCAGAGGCATGAAGTGCAAGACAAAGGTTTCAAAATGAGCAAGTGTCTTCCATGGAAGCGCTCTGTATCCTAAGCCGAAAAACTGGGGACAAGCAGGCACACATTCCTGTCATTCCCTGGACTCCAAGTTCGGGTCCTGTGTGGACACCATCTACCCACCAGAACCTCACTTCCATCTTGACTTCAGAGCCCAAGTTAAATCAGCGATCGTTGGTGTCTTAGTTCATTCAGGCTGCTTAAACAAAATTTCATAGACCGAGTGCCTTATAAACAGAAATTTATTTCTCACAGTTCTGAAGGCTGGGAAGTCCAAGATCAAGGAGCCTACAGATTCAGCGTCTGGAGAAGACTCACTTCCTCACATGGACAGCCACCTTCTCACTGTAACCTGAGTGATGGAAGGGGCGAGGAATTTCTCCGGGGTCTCTTTCATAAGGGCACCAACGACACTCATGAGAGCTCTGCCCTCATGACATAACCACCTCTCAAATCTCACTCCCCAAAACCACCACCTCGGGGTGTAGGATTTCTACACGTGGACCATAGCCCGTCTACAGGTAAGCTTCCAGTCTTTTCCAACACATGGGTTTTCCAGGCGACTGGTGGTTGGAGTAAAGTGGATAAAAAGTGGGATCTCACTACACTCCAAAGCAAGTGGTCAGTAGCACCAGGCAGGTTTAAATTTCTTTGATTGGGTGAGGACTGAGGACATACAGCCTTATGTAGTGACCAAGGCAGTGCTACTGAAGTTTTATTGTGCATTTTAATCAGCTGGGGATCTGGTTAAAGTGCAGATTCTGGGTCAGCAGGGCCGGGGTGAGGCCAGATTCTGCACTTCTAATAAGCTCTCGGGTGATACTGATACTGCTGGGCTATGGGCCCCTTAGAATAGCAGGAGCTGGGCCACCTTAAATCAGGACTGTCTTCCAAAAGGTGTCATTCAGGGACCAGCAGTTGGTGTAATGACTGCGTCGCTGGACTCCCATGTAGTCGACTCCAGTTCGAGTCCCGGACCCGGTGGCTTAAACTCACACCAGGCATGTGTGCATGCATGACCAAGATCCCGAGAGGAGAATGGAGAAGGGATTGAAGCATGGCCACTCGCCCTGGGGGAGTGATTTCTCACATTCTGTCTCTTCAGAGATGGAGTGTCCTATAGCAAAAACCGTTCTTAAAAAAATACATGGCGTCCTTCATATGAAAACACTCATAATGAAAACAACCAATCACAAAAGATTCTGTGGGGATGAAGGCAAACAAGGGCATGCACTGATTATTTGTTGCTCTGCTTGTTTGCACCTGGTTCCATTCTCAATTCTCTGTCCTTCTTTGGGCTCCAGGAGGCTGACCTTGAAAGATTTCCTATGGGCACCTCTGCTCTCTGGCTCCTGCTGGACTCAGCCGTGAGAGAGGAACCAATGAGAAATTGGCAGGAGGGAGAAGGTAAGGGAGTAAATAAACTCCCCCTGTCATCAGGGCTCTGGCAGGGGCTGTATCCTCCTGTGGCCACCACTCCTGTCTGGGGCCCCTTTTAGTGCCCCAGGGCCCACTTCCCCCTCCTCCTATGGGGCAGGTCACAGCCTTCCACAGTGCCAGCGCCAGGCCTTCACTGTGCCTGTGGTTGTCCTAACCCTCCTGCTGTACACGGTCTCTTCACTCAACTCACACACAGCACAGAGTGTGATTGTTCCTGCAGGGCCCTGCCTGATGGGAGTCATCTCTGAGAACAAACCCCTGGAGGTCACAGGACGAGGCCACGAAGGCAGCCACCCTGATCTTCCCATGGACGGTGTGAGCGCAGAACTCGAGGGAGGTCACTAGGTACCAAACTCCTTCATCTCCCCTGGCTCAGCTGAGTTCCTTGAGACAGGGTGAATAAGTACAGAGCAATCTGTAGTCATTTGGCTGGCAGCCCGTGAGCCGGTCTTGTTTCTGAGGTCAGCTGTTGGGTGAGAATTCAGGCTTAGGAGCAAGGCCCTTAGGGCCAGCGGCTGGTGTGGTGGTTAAGGTGGTGGACTCCTACATGGCCAACCATGGTTTGAGTCCCAGACCTGGTGGCTTGAAACTCACATTTGGTGTGTGCATGCATGCCCGGAATCCTGGGAAGAGAATGATGGAGGAGAGGGGATTGTGGTATGGCCATTCCCCCTGGGGATTTCTCACTCACTCTATCTCCAGCAACTGCATATGTCCAGTGGTGAAAGAAAGAAAAGAAAAGAAAAGAAAAGAGAAAAGAGGGACCAGCAGGTGCCATAACAGTTACATTGCTGGACTTCCACGTAATCAACAGAGGTTCAATTCCTGGACCCAGTGGCTTGAATCTCAGGCCAGGCACGTGTGTGTACATGCCCAAAATCCCAAGAGGAGAATGGAGAAGGGATTATGGTGTAGCCATCCTCCACCCCACAGGGGCGGGGGGGAATGATTTCTCACTTTCTGTCTCTCTCTCTGGTGGCACAAGCGCCCTATAGCAAAAATCTCTCTAAAAAAGGAAAGGAACCAGACCCTTATGTAAGGTACTAAAGGGGGACCGCTCTGTTCTGGTTGTGTTGTGAGGTATTTAACAAAGAAAAAGCCATGAGTCTCACGTAGTTAGGTTGATATTTAATTACAAGGAACCCAGGTTCTTATACAAAGCAGGAGATAGGAGCCAGCAGCTCGCCATGAGCCTTTCCAGCCTGGGTGACTGAGGCTAAGGAGGTGAAGACACATGGGACATGTGGGTGGGGTGGGGGTTCTGGTACAGTGTGTCCTGCCCAAAGCTGAGGGTGGTGGCCTTTGAGGATCTGCCCCCTTGGCTGGCCCAGGTCTGCCATCACTCCATGAGGCAGAACTCTGTCTCCTGCGGTCGCATGTTGGGTAACATATACAGGGCCACCGCTGCGATAGCCAAGAATACCACAGGCTTCCACATCCCAAACATGTTCTGTGGGGACCAAAGAAAAACCGTGAGTGCCAGCTTTCCGACCCTCCCGAGTCAGAAGTCACCTGCCTGCTAGTGCCAAGGGAGCCCTCTCAGGACACCATGGGCCAGTCCCTCCTGCTCTCTGAGTAACTGGTGATGACATGGCCATGCTCTACTTGGGTGACGGCCTGCATTCATGCCTCCATTTCTCCCCCAGGCACAAGAAAACACAAGCGCCTACGTGTAGAAGCTGGCTCAGAGGCCGGGCTTCGGGGATTTTCCAAATGGTTGCCATGAGGAAAGACTGGATGCCATGGAACGAAAGAACAGGGTACATCTGGGCCTTTCAGGAAAGCAGATCCAATTCAAGAGGAAGGGAAAAGAACAGGCGAGGCGGGAGTGGAGAAAGGGCACCGCCGAGTACAGGTAGATCAACGCGGAGTCACCACAACACCTCAATCACCAGGTGTGTCGCCGACTTCCTGGTACATGTGCTAGAGTGTGTGGAGGCCCTGGACGCGGCTGGCAAACCCTGCTGGCTGAGGACAGATGACACCGTCAACAGACAGCCAAAAAGCATCTTGCAGGAACTATGACATTTTGGACAAGAAAACATATTTAGAAAAATACTTCCTATTTTTATTACCCGTTTTCATTCTCCTACAGGAATTTGGCATAAGCTATGGCATAAGGTAATGGAAGATGATTTTTGGTAAAGATTGAGTATAGCCCAATAAGCCAAGGACATATGACTCAGGGAATAACTGATCTACAAAGAAGATTTTAAGCCGAAGAGTAAAGACAGTCTCCTAAATTTTGTAGAAATAGTTACTAAGAAGAACAGAAATGGGAAGCAAAACAGTGTTGGAGAGCCAGCAGGTGGCATGGTGGTTAAGGACTGGATTTCCCACATGGCCGACTGCAGTTCAAGTCCCAGACCTGGCAGTTTGCTTTCTCACTTTCCCTCTCTCTCACTGTCTCTCTCTGGTGAACTCATGTGAAAATAATAAATAAAATAATTAATTTTTAAAAACTTTAAAAAAAAGTGTTGGAAGAGAATATATGGAGTGATTCCTATAAGAAAATAACTGAGAAGGAAGCTAGAAAAAAATGTTTCCATGCTCAGATGTTTACTTATTTCTTTAAAGAATTATTTTATTTAATTTTAATTTTTTTGTGTGTGTGTCTTTTTTTTGGAGAGGTTTTTGCTATAGAGTGCTTGTGCACGCCAAAAAGACAGAGAGATAGAAAGCAAGAAATCACCCCCCAGGGGGGATGGTCACACCGCAATTCCTTCTCCTCAATTCTCCTCTCGGGATCTTGGTCACGCACACACACACATCCGGCGTGAGTTTAAGCCACTGGGTCCAAGACTTGAACCATGGTTGACTACTTGGGAGTCCAGTGACATAGCCATTATGCTAACTGCTGGTCCCTAACTTTAATTATTTTATTTATTTTAATTTGACCAGAAAGGGACAGAGTGAGAGAGAGGGAAAGTAAGAAAGCAAGCCACCAGGCCCAGGGCTCAAACCGCAGTCTGTTATGTGAGAGTCCAGTATCTTTAACCACCATGCCACCTGCTGGCCCACTCAGATGTTTATTATTATTATTATTATTATTATTGCTATAGAGGACATACACTCACTGGAAAAAGACAGAGAGAGAGAGAGGGAGAGAGAAATCACCCCCCAGGGAGGATAGCCACACCGCAATCCCTTCTTTTCCATTCTCCTCTCCAGATTTTGGGCACACACACACACGTGCCCATCAGGTTTTTCAAGCCAGGACTTGAACTATGATGTCAGCCATATGAGATCCAGAGCCTTAACCTCATGCCACAGGCTGACCTTCCATGCTCAGATGCTTATATTTTAATGTGCACTGCTAAAAATGCAGTTTGATATCCTTGAATGAAGAAAGAGTGAAAAATCCATAAACATGAAGTGGTCTACCTTCCAGTGGGCGAAGGCAAGATTTCGAACTGGATGAGGAAAGGAAAGTTTTGGTTATCCTAACGAGGTTAATCATGTCAGGCTTTTTTGTGTGACTTTCACATTGACAGATCAAGGAAATCATGTTTTTGGACTGAATGAAGGTGTTTGATAAGACTTCCCATGATACCCTTGCAGATACTACGTGGAAAGAAGAGTAGGACGACATACCAGTTGGCTGTACAACCCTGTTAGCGACCAATGAGCTGAATAAGAGAGAACCGAGGGCCAGTGGGCGATGTGGCAATTAAGGCACTGGATCCCACATGGCTAACTGAGTGGTTCGAGTCCCAGACCTGGCAGCTTGAAAAACAGACCAGGTGCATGTGAATGTGTGCCCAAAATCCTGAGAAGAAAATGGAGAAGGGACTGTGGCATGGCCATCCTCCCTGTCTCTGTCTCTGTCTCTCCAATGAGCACATGCACCCTATGATGAAAATATTAAAAAAAAAAGAGAGAGAGAGAAAGAGAACCTGAGAGGTGACACTAGAGGCTCGGTCGACACGTGTAACTTGAATGAAGATACGGAAGGGAGGCTTGGCCACACTGAGGATGATGTGAAGCTAGCTGGGAAAATAAATATTTTGAAACCACAAGGTCAACATTAAGAAATCCAGAGTGGGGTTGGCAGATGGTATTAAGGTGCTGGACTCGCACATGGCCAACTGCAGTTTAAGTCTCAGACCAGGCGGCTTGCTTTCTCACTTTCTCTCACTCTCTGATGAGTGCACATGCCTTAGAGCAAGTTAAAAAAAAAAAGTAATAATAACCAATGGAATGAAATCAATTTTAAGAGAGATTTTTGCTATAGGGTGCATGTGCTCACTGGGAGACAGAGAGATAGAGACAGAAAGCGAGAAAACACCCCCCAGGGATGGCCCCACCCCAATCCCTTCTCCATTCTCCTCTCAGGATCTTGGGCACGCATACACACACACCTGGCATGACTTTGAAGTCTCTAGGTCTGGGACTCGAACCACGTTCGACTACATGGGAGTCCAGCAACATTTACGCTATCTGTGGTCCCAAAATAATAATCCTTTAAAAAAAAAAAAAAAAAAACACAGGGACCAGCAAATAGCATAATGGTGATGTCGTTGAACTCCCATGTAGTCAGCCACAGTTTGAGTCCCGGGCCAGGCTGATTCTAACTCACCTGGGCGCATGTGCATGCATGCCCAAAATCCCAAGAGGAAAATAGAGGAGAAGGAACTGTAGCATGGCCATCCTCCCTGGGGAGTGATTTCTCATTTTCTGTCTCTGTCTCTCTGGCAAGCATGTGCATCCTATAGCAAAAATCTCTCTCTCTCTCTCTGTGGTAAAATGAAAATAAATGAGTAAATAAATAAATAAATAATTCTTAAAAAAAAAATCTCCTCTTGGGGCCAGCAGGTAGCGTGGTGGTTAAGGGTGCTGGACTCTGACATGGCTGACCTCGGTTCAAGTCCCAGACCTGGCAGCTTGCTTTCTCACTTTCTCTCTCACTCTATCCCTCTATGGTCAAATAAAAATAAATAAATGGATAAAGATAAATAAAATAACGAAAGAAAAAAATTTTTAAAAAATCTCCTCTTGGGGACCAGCAGGTGGCATGGTAGTTAAGGTGCTGGACACTCCCACATGGCCAGGCACAGTTAAAAAAAATCTCTTTACAATCTAAATGGTGTATAGCAATTGAACGTATAAATAATCATAATAAAATAAATAGATTAAAAAAAAACTCTCTCTAAAAACAAAACAAAAAACTGGGACCAGCAGTTGGAGTAATGGCTAAGTTGCTGGACTCCCATGTAGTCAACCACGGTTTGAGTCCTGGACCTGGTGGCTTAAACTCAGACTGGGTGCATGTGTGTGTACACCCAAGATTCCAAGAGGAGAATGGAGGAGAGGGGATTGTGGTGTGGCCATCCCCCCAGGGGGTGATTTCTCACTTTCTGTCTCTGTCTTTCTGGTGAGCGCATGCACCCTATAGCAAAAGCCTCTCCCCACCCCCACCCCCCCAAAAAAAAAACATCCAAGAGGCTAAAAAAATGAACTAACTTTATGTATTGATGATAAGGAAGGATGGAATTTTTTTAAAAGAATTATTTTATTTAACTTTATTTATTTATTTTAATTTGACCAAAGAGGGACAAAGTGAGAGAGAAAGAGAAAGAGAAAGCAAGCTGCCAGGTCTGGGACTCAAACCGCAGTCATCTATGTGAGAATCCACATCCAAGAGGCTAAAAAAATGAACTAACTTTATGTATTGATGATAAGGAAGGATGGAATTTTTTTAAAAGAATTATTTTATTTAACTTTATTTATTTATTTTAATTTGACCAAAGAGGGACAAAGTGAGAGAGAAAGAGAAAGAGAAAGCAAGCTGCCAGGTCTGGGACTCAAACCGCAGTCATCTATGTGAGAATCCAGTGCCTTTAATCACCACGCCACCTGCTGGCCCCCGAAAGGATGGAAAATTATGCTTTTAGATCCTCCAAAATAAATATAGATGTAGACTTGGGAGAGGACACTCAGAGGGATTTTATAAAAGATACATGAAATGAGCTAACGACATGAAAGAGCTAACGTGATCGGAGGCTGCCTGAGGAGGATACGATGCCTTCCTAATTACTCGGCACCAACCAAGAGAAATCTCTCACAATGAGAAGACATAAGGGGAAACCGGATTTGAGTTTTTACCTGTTGCTAACAGTAAGTCCTCATAACCTGATTCACAATTTGCTGGCTGTATTACTTGATGTCTCTGTGCCTTCGTTTTATAACATATCAGAAAGTAGTAGTAACTTCCTCGCAGGGTTGCTGCAAGGATTAGATTCGTTAATATACGTAAGGTGATTAGAACAGTGCCTGGAACCTAGTATGCGTTACACAACTGTATACACACACTATTAGTCATGTGGCAGTTTAAATTCATAAGTCCTGTTCCATATATCAACTCTTCTGAGCCTCTCAGAAACCCTGTGAGGAAGGCAGAGGTTAGTTATGCTTTGTCCACACATGGGAAACACAAGTTCTGATGACAGTTTGCTCACTAGACCAAGCCTGTAAGGGCAGAGCAGCACGTTCTTCTGACCACCTGTCAGCCTCACTTTCCACTGCCCTGCACTGCCTCAACTCCTGAATGGGGAGCTGCCTACTGGGGCAGGGCCAGAGCTCCGGGCGTTAACAGGCACTCCAAAGAGAACCCTTAACTCTCAGCTCCTTCCTCTCGCTCTGATTGGGCCTGGCAGAGTTTGAGTTGGAGAAAGGTTATGGCTGAATGTTGGGTCTCATCCCAGAGGGACTCAGAAATCTGGGAAGACAGAAGAGAGGAACAGGTCTAGGGAGAGACTCTTGCCACTCAAGGAGTTAAAGACGGTCCATGGGTAGAGACTGGAATGCCTAAAAGAAAGAAAAAGGAGATGGGTTGAAGAGGGGAAGAAAATGCAGGTGTGTGTGGGAGGGGGTGGTGGGAAGGAAGGGCAGACAGTGGAATGGTGCGAAGTGACACCACGCATGCCGGGCCACCCCTCCGAACCTGCGCACTAAGGCAAGTCCACTTCACTTACAGGGACGTGAAAAGAGCGGGGGGCGGGGGGAGTAGTAGGGAA
>NW_006159667.1:55833-78009 GCF_000334495.1 Tupaia belangeri chinensis
GAAAGCAGGAGAAAGTATCCCAACAGGACGAGAGAGGACCAGGTTCCAGAAGGTGGGTGGAACCTTTAGGTTCTACCTTAGGCTATGAACAGTCTGCCTCCTGAATCTGATATCCTGTTGACAGGCCAGATTACGTGAACTGGGGCCAACTGGAAGGGGCCCAGAGCGTATCAGTCTTGATTTCCTGAGAACGCTTACATCTTTGGCTGGTTGAAATGTTGCACCAAATACAACATTCTCTGCAGAAAACTGAGTTTGAGAAGCCAATTGCAATGGAATCTGGCCCAAAAGGTATCAACTAAGAAGCATACCCGTATTTCCTGGCATTCTGCTCTGAGTTTTCTGGAGACCAGAACTTGCAAACCAGAGAACTTCTTAGTAGAAAGTACACAGTACAGTATGGGTTCAGTTCCATTTTCACCCGAATTAAAGTTCCAACCGAGGCTGCCCTTTTACAGGGGCCATGGAAGGATCAAGAGGACCATGGCTCCTCAGACATCCTCTCTCACCCACAGGACAGGGAGTGATTTGTTTTGCAGGTGGCGAGAGTAGTGAGAGCATGGCTCTGCAGTTAGACAGAGATGAAGAGAGCCTAGGCCAGCCTTGCAGACACACACCAGCTCATCTGACATAGTCAGGCAGCTTTGACAGGAGCAACAGGGCTGGCCTTATCTAAATTGTTCCCAGCCGAGGACAGAGACTTAAACCATGTCTCTAGTAAGCCTTCCAACCCTCTGTGAATTAGGAAGACACGCTCAGAGATGGTACAGGCTTTGCGGGAGATCCAGGACCAAAACTTGGACCTGAACGTCACCTGTTGTGAAATGATAAAAGCAAGATGCGAGTAGCTGACAGGAAACGGAAAGGGGAAAGGCCACGGCAGCCTGGACCCTCCCTTTAGCCCTCAGAAAAAGAGGAAATGATACCAGTACCTGTGTTAGGACGACGTCTCAGCCCACCAGCACCAGAGCAAAGCCGATATGACCACCAGGCCTACAAGAGGCAGGGAGAAGATGGGAGGGTCTGGGGCGGGGGATGACTGCAACACATCGAATGAGAAAGAAGCACGAAGGAGTGATAAAAAGACATCGACACATGAATCCAACAGATGATGAAGATGAGGAAACAAAGAGAGAGGAGAAAGGAATCAAGAGGTTAAAAACAAGCAGCCAAAGGCAGTAGCGGTTCTCCTCTGCTGCCCGGGCCTTGGTCCTTTCCACTGGCAGCCTGCAGAAGTGCCAAAGTGAATGGGTTAAGCAGCTGCTGGGTCTGGATCAGGAGCCGAGTCCAGTTTTCTGTCTTGGCAAACACCCCTCATATCTCATCAAGTAGGGCTTCTCTGCACCTAGACCTATCTTCTGGATCAGTTGCTCTGGAAAAGTAAGGTCCAGAGAGCACACTGGGCTTCCTGAGGGGAATAGGGTGATACTTAGATCCCTCCAGGACAGACCAGTCTTCTGCCAAGCCACCTGTCTGTTCCGCTTTCCGTCAAGCTTCTCAGTATTTTGAGCTCGGGTTCCTATGAACCCCTAGGAATCTTAAGTTGCGAGACAAAATGCACAAAAGCGAGCTAACAGTGCAGAGGGGCTAGTTATTTGACTGTGACAATTTTCCAGAAAGTGACTGTGCAGGTAGAAACACTGATGCCCGCAGAGCTGCCTGCGAGACACAGGACCCGCTGGAGCAAGGGGACATCCTCCCGGGTAGACACAGGCGTCCTCAGCTTTGAAGTAGAAAGCTCAGGTCTGGCTTTAGAAATACAGCACCCAAGGTAAGGAAATCTCTGAGCCTCTGAGCCAGCATGTGGCTGAATATGGTGAGTGTAAAGAAAGATGACACTGGGAAAGGGGCTGTTGTCACCCCTGTACTGTTTATGACCTAGGAAATGGTCCCCTGCCACTAGGTTCACAGAGAACTGCACTCTGGCTTCTTCATCAGCGCTGCAGACTGAACTGCCAGAAAATTCCAGATATCCTAGGTGTTCACCTTTCTTTCCCTGTGGGAAGAGGAATAGAAAGAACCTGTACTTGGGGCCAGCAGGTGGCGTAGTGGTTAAAACACTGGACTCCTACATGGACCACAGTTGTTTGAGTCCCCAACCTGGTGGCTTGCTTTCTTACTTTCCCTCTCTCTTTCTCATTCTCTGTCTCTCTCTCTCTAGTAAGCACATATGCCCTATAGTAAATTTTTAAAAATAATAGATAAAATAAAAAATTATTTGGAAAAAAAAAAAAGAATATATGCTATAAACTGAGGCTGTATTCAAGAAGTACTCAAGCTCTTCAGGGAACTGGAGGCCACAGTTAGCCGGGCAGGAATTCAGTTGGTATATGCCTGTCCATGCATCAGTTGTTCAAATATGGAAATATTTCAGCCTGTTGGCAAACTACCCCTGCCAACCTGGCATATACCCAGAATACCTCCACTCCCAACCTCAAAGGTTCTCAAAGCAACTGAAGGGCTGGGGCTATGGTGTGTGTCCTCGGGCTAGTCAAGACCTCTGCTGTGTAGACTGTGAAATATTTTGACTATCGCTTCACTTCTTTTTCTTTAAAGAATTATTTAACTTTATCTATTTATGTATTCATTTAAATTTGAACAGAGTGGGATCGGAGGGAATGAGCAAGCAAGCTGCCAGGTCTGAGACTCAAACCACAGACAGCCATGTGGAAGTCCAGCGCCCGTAACCACCATGCAACTTGCAAGCCCCTTGACTATCACTTCTGATCATCTCTCACCCCACTCTCATGTCCTGTAGTATACAGAACCCTATAGCCAACACAGGCTGCCAAGGAGAGATTACCCCCTTCCCCATACCACTGACAGCAACGACACAGGGTAAACCTAACACACCACCGGAAACCGAATGATTTGCCCAGGCTGATGTGAATACCTGGAAGAAGGCCTCACGTGTGTCCTTCATGCCATGCCAAGAAGAGGGGTAAGAGAACCTCTCGGACGCAAGGAGGGTAATAGGACTATGATGGAAATGAAAGAAGACTTCAAAGACCTCTTGGTTCCCAGAAAAGGTGGTCCTCGCAAGATAGTTCCACAGCATGTTGGTCTAAGTCTGCCACTTCCAGCAGAAAGCCTGCTGTCTCTAATCCCCCCTCCACTTCCAGCTTCCCTGAGCGCCATGCCTGAGAACTCACTGGCCTCTGTTCCTGCAGGAGTGCATGCTCAGCAAGATCACCCCTGTACACCAGGCCACCTGAGTCCAAGAGGCCACTTCCCACTTGATCCAGGCTCCAGCTGTGATTACCTTTTTGCTTTCAGAAAGTCTGAGGGGGTTGGTTTCCTCTGACGTTTCAGGAGAAGGGTCGTCAGCCTCTTCATCTTCATTGTCTTCTTCCTTATCTTCCTGTTCTTTGACCTCATCATATTCTTCCTCCTGATCTTCTGCTGACTTAACTTTCCCAAGATTGCATGGTTCAGTGGCTAGTTCATTCCAGGATGCCTCTGTTTTCTCTTCCACTTCTTCCTTTTTTCCCTCCTCTTTCTCCTCTTTCACTAGCTCGTCTAAATCCCTCTGGCTGGCCTTGTAGTATAGCACCACCTCCAAACTCTGTGGGGTGGAGGCGGGACAGGATGGGCTGTTAGCTGTGACCAGCTGTGCTCTTACCGTGCTATACGAGCTCAAGAAAACTCTACTCCCAGCTCCTCTCGGTGCACCAGGGCAGTACTGTATCCCAGCCTGTGAGCCAATCCCCTTGAGCATGTCATACCAAGGCAGTCATACCCAGCCTCTCTATCCAGTCCAGCTACTTGGCCACTGGGTCATTTCAAACAGCTGCCAGACCTAAAGATTACTGGGCTTCACACCCACCCGGCAGTTACTTCCCATCCCTTACAGTGACTCTATTTTACCCAAACCACTTTTGTTTATCAATATACAGCTACTTTAACACATTTCTGTTTCTGTTTATCCTTCTTTGGACTTGTAATGCAGGAAAGACAGGGGCCCTAGATAATGGGACGGCCTAACTGAGGCAGGCGTTTAGGCCAGGGGCTGTGGTCCTTTGAAGCTGAACCCCAGATAGGAGTTGTCTGTATTCCACTGCTGCCATGGCTTCACATGAAACGGGAACACCAGATTCCTACCAAGATGGAACTACTATAGCCCCATTAGAGATTCCAGATGCTTTTCTACAAAGACCTCGTCTGGCTGGAATGGGGGTGGGCACGATGTTCCCTCCTGGGATCGCGACCGCCTTTCTGCTCATCTGGTTGCAAAAGTACTACTCACCTTTCTGGTCTCAATGCTGTCCTCAGAACTGTCTGAACATAGCTTGGCCACCTTTTTATTTCTAACCCCATTGGCATTTTTGTTCATATTCTTATTGCCATTCTTTCCCCTGGCCTCTTTGGCAACAGAGGGCTTCTTCTCCTTGAGCTGGCGCAGCTCTTCCTGGCAGCACTGCAGCTGCCCCTCCAGATGCTCCTGCACGGCCAGAAGCCGCCCCTGTTCATCCATGCTAGCCTGGTATTGCAGCTGCAGCTCCCGCAACTTGCTCTGCAGCTCTTTGATCTGTTGGGAGTGGAGGGCCAGTTACCCAGAGCTAGGCCCACATGGCCGGTCACTGGCTCAGGGAGCTCCCTGCTAAAGCCTAGGGGGAACATTCCACTGTGGGAAATGAGCATCTTAAACTGTCCCACAGAGAGCTTCTCCCTAACGTGAGGCATCTGATGATTTACATCTCACGTGACCAAAAATGGATCATTTAAATTGTGTTCTGGGGCTGGTCCTGTGGCCTGTGGTTAAGTGAACTAGATCCCACACGGCTGACTACGGTTTGAATCCTGGCCCTGGGTGACTTGCAAAACAGGCTGGGAGTATGTGCAGGGTGTCCCAAATCTCGACAGGATGGAGAAATGTGGGAGAAGGGATTGCAGAGTGACCTCGCCGCATCAGTGGATGCTTTCTTCCTCTCTCTCTCCTTCTCTCTCTGGTTAAAACACACACACACACACACACACACACACACGCACACACACAAACGACTATCTCTATCTTTGCTTTTTCCTGTGGCCTGTTTAGGGAATAACCACAGGACTGCAATTCCTTCCAAATCCCAAGGTTTTACCATTCTTTTTATAAGAACTCCTACTTCGCCCAGCGATTTTTCTAATCGGTATAATGATTTAATTGCTCCTGCACATGTCCTGGGCTCCTGCACCTGCCCCTGGAAACAGAGGCAAGTTCTGACCCTCCCAGATCTCTGCTTTGGCCTTCTTCAACTGATGGCAGCAGGCTGCGACCCCCTCAGTGCCCTCGGCCAGTGCCAATGCACCAGTCTGGGGCCACGCGACCACTGTGTTCTGAATCTCTCCCCGGCACATGCAGTGACCCCCGCTGCACCGTGAACTCCTGGCCAAAGACAATGCCCTCTGTCCCATTCCTAGTGGATGCTGTGCTCTTTTTGGCATCCTGAGAGCTCCAAAGCAGAGACGAGGCCCTGCCTTTGAGGTACTTGTAATCTATCGGGTCATTGGAAAAGTCCTGATACATTTTAAATAGGGGGACAAGATGTGTAACATGTGAAATAGCGAAAGAGAACTGGCAGGTGACAAAATAACTCTAGAGAAGTGCTCTAGGACACAAAGCAAAAGAAAACAGAAGCGGCAAGGGGAAAAAGAGAAATCGTATTCCAAGAGAGGAGTCTTGCTGACCAGTAAGTACATCCCGGCTCAATGGGCGGCTGAGAAACGTATTTGCCCGAGAAATGCCCAGCGGTGACACAGCAGACTGCCTGGCTCCTGGGATTCGATTGCCTTGCTCTGTCCCTCTGAATTCTCTGAAATGACTATGACCTCCACACTCAAGGGACTCCTAGAGGAAACCCTGACTCCCTGGCCGTGGTTACCTCGTTCTTGTCGCTCTGGGGGGGCACAGGCTTCTCGAGGCACTCTATGCACTCTTTGAATTCCTTCTCGCAGACAGTCAGCTCTTCCTTCAGCTCCTTCTGCCTGTCCAGGAGCTTCTCCATCTGCTCCTGCAGCCGGCTGTGCTCCTCCTGGCTCATCTGGTACATGGCCTGCACTGCCTGCAGCTTGGTCAACACCTCGGCGACCGTTTCCTCGAAGTGCTGCGGAGGGTAGGGGGCAGTGACGGCACCCCGCAAAGCACCTGCCCCGCTCTCTGTGCTAGGTCCTTCCCAGGCTACAAAACATTGGCCCTGGGGATCTGGAGCTGCCCAAGGGGAATACCGCATCTCCCCCAGGAAGAGCACTGTGGCTGTGGGAATGAAAAGTCCTGACTCTTAGGCCTCTTTCCAGATGAGGGCATCTCCATCCAGGGAGTTACGGGGAGGCAGGGCTGCCATGGGCAAGGCCTCTCTTCCCATAGTTCCCCAGGGCAGCTCTGATTCCAACCCAGCCTCATTTCTGTGCCCTTTCCCTGGCAATGTAACTCTTTAAAAGACCAAAGCCTGGGGACTAGCAGATGGCATAATGATTACGTTGCTGGACTCCCACATGGCCTTCTGCGGTTCGAGTTTCAGATCCGGCAGCTTGAAATTCACACTGGGTACATGTGCGTGCACACCCAAAACCCTGAGAGGAGAATAGAGAAGTGATTGTTGCATGGCCATCCCCCCTGGGGGGTGATTTCATGCTTTCTGTCTCTCTGTCTCTCATGCGAGCACATGTGCCCTATAGCAAAAAATCTGTCTAGAAATAATAATAAAAAGGCCAAAGCCTGTCTTGCCTTGCCTGGCCTGGCCTCTGGTGACTGTTACCTCTATGTCTTCAGGCTCAGCAGGGTCGTCATCATTGCAGCTGCTGGCGTAACTCCTGTGGTAGGTGTCAGAGCTACTGGTGCTGCCACAACTCTTCTTATAGGTGACACTGCTGCTGCTGCTGCTGCTGCTGCGGTAACTCTTCTCGTAAGTGTCGCTGGCGTTGGTGCTGGTGCTACTGTCATAGCTCTTGAGAAAGCTCTCGTTGCTGACCTGGGTGCTGGCGTAACTCTTCTGATAGTTGTCGTCCACATCGGTGGAGCTGCCGTAACTCCGGTGGCAGTTCTCGCTGCTGGGGGCCGTGCTGCCGTAGCTCTTCTTGTAGGACTCGAGGCTCCTTTTTATGCAAGGGGACTGGCCTCGGAGCAGCTGCATTTCTTCCAGGCAGAGCTGCAAGTCGGCCTGCAGCCTCTTTCGTTCCTCCAGGAGCCGCCCTTGTTCCTGCTGCAGCAGCTCCTGCTCCATCTGACTGGTGTCATACAGCCCCTGGAGAGCCTGAATCTGTTCCACCAGCAGCTTGTACTGCCAGGGTGGGGTGGGGATACACGGCCATTACTCTAAGTCCTCCTAGATGTGCCTCTCCGGGTACGGATGTCTGAGAGCACACCACAGAGGACCGCACACCTATACTTTGGTCTCATTGCAGCTGTGTCTCAAACCTAGCCTACAGGGGACAGGCCTCTCGCTCATTTGGGAAAATCTCCCTAGGGAAGGTACTTCATGATTGCCAGGATGCTATTTCTGCCGATACGGCCCTCTCTCCTGGGAGCACTGCTGAGTGGTCTCAGGAATACCCTAGCTCTCTCCTCCACCCTTTTCCCAGCCAGGTCTACCCATTATCTGAAACTTAGGCTCAGGGCTCTTTCCCCTCTTCAATTTCGAAAGCACCCCTGGCCTTGAATGTGAGTATGCGAAGAGTTCTTTTCATGAGAGACGCAGACTTGGAATCAAGGTCTTACTATGAGTCTCTGCACCTCCAGCCCTGAGTCTGAATCTGGCCTCTGGGCACGCTTCCCAGGTCACCCGGGCTTGGCTCTTGGCCACTGATGCCCAGGATGAGATCCGATCGGTTAAGGACATATTTTATACCTGGTTCCACTTGTCTGTGTTACCCAGGCTTCCAGCGTGGCTATCTGATGCCCTTGGAATATGACCAAGTCTCACGGTGTGGACTTCTTTCCCCTTGTCCAGACTGAAGTCTGAGTGAACAGATTTGGCCCAAACCCACACTGTCTCCTGACCCTTCCTGGTCCATACCGAGACCAGAGGCCAAGTTTGCCCCCCAACCCTGAACAGACGTTCATGCAGATCTCTGCCTGTGTCACTTCATATGCAATAGCCCCCTGCTGTGGTTGAGCTGCGTTTTCTGGTCTACCCCCACCTGGCTCCGTTACTGCCACCAAAGTTACAGTGAAGACTGGTGGTCAGTGCTGAGGCCCATCTGCTAGGAATCCTTCCCTTGGAGACAAAGGGGGTCCAGACTGGCCTCAGATAAGACTACCAAAAAGTTGCGGATTGTGATAATGAAGAAGCGTCCTTTTCAGCTTGCAAGAAAAGCATGACCCGTTTAGTCAGTCCAAAGGAATCTAAGCAAACACTAACTGGCATTCTACATTTTGGAAATGCTATGCCAATGGTCAGCCTACAGACATCCTGGCCATCCCAGTTCTGTTCTGAGTGTTCAGTGCTTCAAGGGGCAGAAGCTGCAGTGGGTGGGGGTGGGGGGGTCCTCAGGATGTGTGAAGCTCCATCTTCATGGAGCCTGTGACTGGGGAAGACCATGGCTGGTGAAGGCAGGACCTTAGCCTCACCCTTACTCCTAGCCAAGCAGGCCTTCCTAACTCTGACCCCTTTGTGAAGTCCCCTTCCCCACGATGCTGCTGTGCTCAGGAGAACCCTCTGCCCACATCTTGCTATGGTTACCTTGTCTTGACCACTTTTTGAGGACCTAGGCCTCTGAGAACCCTCAGGACTCTCCAACACTTCCTGGAGGTGAGACTCCTTGAAACATCGCAGCTCCTCCTGCACCTGTAGCTGTTCTTTCAGCACATGCTCCTGGTTCTCTACCAGTTTTTTCTGTTCATCCTGCATGCCTTGGTAGAGTAGCTGCAGCTCACACAGGTCTTGTAGTTTTGTAAGAAGCTCCTGACTCTGCGAGGTGGAGTGGAAGGGAGGAGGCAAGGGACCGTGGTGGTTAGATAGAAAGGCTGTGTCTCCTTTCCTGCACCTCCCTGGGGGGACTGATCCCCACGAATCTCTGTGTTGGCGTCACACAGTCTGTCTGTGGATAGGGGGAGTCTTTCTATAGAGACCTGCTAACTCAGGAGGTCTCTTAGTTTTGGATGTATTTCGTAGTGTACAAAGTGCTGTCAGGTGTGTTTTCTCCAGATGGACTGGATATCTAAATATAAAAGGCCACACAGATCCCAGAATATAAAATATGCTTTAAGTTTAAAAGCCCTTATGAGAATCAAAAAAACCCTGGGCTGACAGGTGACATGGGGGTTAAAGTGGCTGGATCCCTCATAGCTGACTGGGTTACTTAAGTTCCAGATCCAGTGGCTTTAAAACACACCAGGCACATGTGTGTGTGCCCAAAATACCCAGAGGAGAATGGAGGCGAAAGGACTGTGGCATGGCCATCCTCTGCTGTGGGGGCAGCACCCTATAACAATAATTAAAAGAAAAAACCCTATTCAGCACTGTGAAGCTTGTTGGTTTGGGGAGATGGGTGAGAAAGTAAGGACAGGTTGGTTAAGAGAGGAAAAAGTTCATTCCCATCTTATTTTTCCCAAGTCTGGGCATGTCTGGGAAGCTTCGAAAGCAGCCCAGGCCGTGGTTACCTTATGGAGGAGACCGCACTTGGGCAGCGGGAACGTGAGCCTGTGCAGCTCTTCTTGCAGCTGGCCCTGCTCCTCCTGCATCCTCCTCTGATCCTCCAGGAGCTCGCACTGCTCCCTCTGCAGCTGCCCCATCTCCTCCTGGCTGGCCTTGTACTGTTCCTGCAACTCTGTCAGTTTGGACAGCAGTGTGTCGCACTGTGGGTGGGGTGGGGTGGGAGGGACGGTTACTCTGTAAGCCAGGCTTCCTGGGGGCTGGCAGATACTCTGTGCTCTCCTGCCTCTTGCAACTCACCAGGGTCTCTCACCCTGCCCGGTCACCTGGGACTGACCATCCCAAGCCTCGCTGTGCCCATACAGACCTGGCCAACATGTGACAGGGGCCCTATGGGTTGCTATTCCAGCTGGTTGATTGGCTGTGCCCTGAGTTTCTTCTGCCAGTTCCTTCTGAGGGCAGTTTGAGAGGGAGAGCTGCCAATGCCCCCTTCTTACTTGCCACCTTCCTTTCCTCTGACTCTTTCCATTGGCCATTTTCCCACCCTGCTGGGAACTCTAGCTCCTGTTATTCTCATTATCCCCAGTTGGTTTTAGACTTAATTACGCTTCTTACCAATAAGGATTTATTTTTATTTTAATACCTTCCTAAACATCTTTGAAAATCTTTAGAAAAGCAAGAGATTGGACTAGCAGGTAGCGTGGAGTTTAAGGTCCTAGATCCTACATGGCTGACTTTGCGGTTTGATTCCCAGACCTGGCAGCTTGAAAATCAGGCTGGGCACATGTGTGTGTGTGCCCAAAAATCCTGAGAGGAGAATGGAGGACAAGGGATTGTGGCATGGCTACTCTCCCAGAGTGATTTCTGACTTTCCCTCTCTCTCTGGTGAGTGCATGCACTCTACAGCAAAACAAACAAACAAACAAAACCATACATGTACATATACACACACACATAACAAAAGAAAAGGAAAGCGGTCAGCAGGTGGCATGGTGGTTAAGGCAATGGACTCCCACATGGGTGACTGTGGTTCAAGCCCCAGACCTGGTGGCTTGCTTTCTTCTTCTCCTTCTCTCCCTCTCTGGTCAAATTGAATAATAATAAATAAATAAAAATAAATAAATAACTCTTAAAAATAAAAAAGAAAGAAAGAAAGAGAAAAGCAAGAGCGCTTGCTGAATATGGGTGAAGACTAAATCATCCCATGATCCCACATCTTCTCACATGGAACGAACCTCAGTGATGCTCTGTGTGCACCGTGCTGCCCCTTTCTCCACTAGAAGGGGAGATGGCAGGCACCACATGGGTCCCCGGGCCTCTGAGTTGAGTGGGGGTATTGGAAAGGTGAAAAAAGCAAGTAGGCTGTGAGGTGGACAGTCCTCCAGCACCTCAAGGCCTTTCCCCAGGGCACAGCCCGCTGCTGGCTGCGGCCAGAGCTACTGAAGATTCTGGCGGAATGTGACCAGCTCCACCATCTTCTAAGACTCTGGTACCTTTTGTCCAATATGCTTCAATACCTTTCCATTTCCTTTCTGTAATCAGAGGCTGAAGGTGCCCAACACAGTAAATGA
The DNA here is from genome assembly GCF_000334495.1 of Tupaia belangeri chinensis. Classification (NCBI taxonomy): domain Eukaryota; kingdom Metazoa; phylum Chordata; class Mammalia; order Scandentia; family Tupaiidae; genus Tupaia; species Tupaia belangeri. The sequence continues at coordinate 66,977 of NW_006159667.1, forward strand.
AAATGGGCCGCATTTTATATTCTACAGGAAAAAAAATGAAGGTCTTATTTATCACTACCGGGATTCATTACTAAAAGGAAGTGAGATAAGAGTAGTATTCTGGGACCAGCAGGTGGCGTGGTGGATAGAAGCGCTAGATTCCCACATGGCTGACAGCGGTTCAAATCCTGGACCTGGTGGCTTGCTTTCTCACTTGCCCTTTCTCTGTCACTCTCAGGTCAAATTAAAAAATAAATAAATAACAATGACAAATAGAATTAAATAAATAAATACTATACTTCTTTAAAAAACAAACAAACAAAAAAGAGCAATATTCTATTCACTTCAAAGACAGTGAAAGTCAAGCTTTGAGAACTCCAAAATTACAGACTAAATTCTGGAAGATCCTAGGTCCTTCTAATGCCCAAACAGTTCCCTGGGCACAAAACCATACCTGCCCACAAGAACACTCACAACTGGCTTCAGAAAACGGGCTCTCTAGCTCTAGGAATAACAGTTGAGTATGTTCTTCTCCACGAGAACTGCTCCATGGTATGAGAACTACGCATCGCTGCAGTTCTAATGCCAATGCAGAAATGTCTACGTGCATGGAAGCATGTAACACTTTCAGGTGTTTGGACTAGGATCCAGCACTGATCCTAGTAAGCGGTGGCTCTGGTTTGAAGTCAAGGCCAAGATGGTTTTAAAGGTAGCAGCACATGGCCCTGCCCCTGCTGCCTGCCTAGGAAACCCCTCAAGCCCCTGGTGGATGACTTCATCGATTGCCTCTGTACTGCCTGTTCCTGGAGTGCGTGCCAGGAGCTCACACCTGTCTGACTCACAAGTACCTTGTTAGCACATTGCCCCTTGTCCTCTGGTGCGGGCTGGGTGGTCTTGAGCTGTTTCAGCTCCAGCTGGCAGAGCAGGAGGTCCTGTTCGAGCTGGTCGTACATGTGCTTCTGCCGCTCCAGCTCGTCCTTGCTGGCCTGACACACCTGCTTCATCTCCTTAAGCTGGGCGTGCAGTTCTGTGTTCTGGGCAGGAAAGGCAGGCCTGGCCATCAACCCAGACATCCCCTGCGATGCATGCTCTCCTCTCAGGCAGGGATGCAAGGGCTCCATCCTCCCCATCCTTCCCAGTTGGGGATAGCTAGGATAGACCCATCCCTGACAGGCTCCAAACACAGACCTTCTGGGGATTCTTCCTTTCAGGGGTGGGAAGAGAGGGGGCTTCCTTTTCATAAGCTGATTTCCTGGTTTAAAATCAAAGGATGCTGAGAGGATGGTGACTCCCAGAACAAATTTCTACGAAGCACCTCTTCGAACCCCTCACCAGCAGCTCCTCCACAGAACTCCTACCACTCCCATCCCCCCTCTGTAGGATTCTGCCTGGCTACACTCTCCCTCACCTGGAGCTCCTTTTACCTTCTCATTGGTCTCTTGGAACGAGGCCACCATGTCCTTGAGGCGCTGCAGCTCTGCCTCGTGGCACCACAGCTCCTTCTGCAGCCTTTCCTTCTCACAGGTGGTATCTTGGTGCTGCAGCTGCAGCTTCTGCACCTGGCACATTAGCTCCTACGGCGGGGTAGGGTAGGGTGGCTTTGGGTAGTGCCTTAGGGTCCCTTAACCCACTTGCTCTTCTGTCAGACATCGACAGCCTAAGAATGTACTTTTCCCTGTTCTTCACCTTTCGGGTGTCCACTCATCTAGTATATTCCTTGAGGGGGCTGGAGTTCTCTACCTGTGGTGCTACCTAGGTGGAAGCTGAAGCTTTTTAAATTGTCTCCTCTTATTTACCTTCCTCCAAACCTCAGACAGGTGCTCTTAGCACCGAGGTTGTCCCCTCACCTCTTGTTGCTGTTACCTTCTCACTGGGGCTTTCTATGACTGAGGATTTGGTGATTTTGAGCTGCCGGAGCTCAGTCTGAAGCTGTAGCTGTGCCTTCAGGAGCGCGTGCTGCTCATCCTGGCTAGTATCGTACTTTTGCTGCAGGGCACAGAGTCTGGTCTTCAGCTCCTCATTCTGCAGTAGGGAGGGTGTGGGTACAACAGTTACTCTTGAGAAACAGCAGACTCCTCTATAGACCACTTTGGTCCTTTTTGGTATGCAGACCTCTTGAGGCTCTCCTATAGGTCTACGGTTTGGTTTCTTCTGAGTAGCAGACCCTCAGTCATGACCGCCATTTCAAGAATGCGATGCTAGATGACTTCTGCAATGGGTCTCCAGTTGATCAGCCCCTGGCTGGAGGGCCACTCAGTGGAGCACAGCCTTACTTTCTGTGTTGTCTCCACCCCTGAAGCAGCATCTCCACGCAGGCCCTTCCACCCTCCCCAGGTGCCTCCCCGGGCAGCGTTACCTGGATGACGCTGTGAGAGGTCTGAAAACGAAGCACCTCATTCTGGGCGCACTTGAGCTCCCTCTGCAGCCGCCTCTGCTCCTCTTCACTGACCCGGCGATGATGCTGTAGCTCTTGTAACTCACAACACAGTTCTTTACACTGTGTGAAAAACGGGACAGGATGACTGCGTTACTACAGAAACTGTGTGCACTCCAGGGCCAGCCTTGGGGAAAAGTCTGACCTTCCTCAACTGGAATATTTACAGGTGAGCAAGACCCAGAGGCCCAAGGGTACTCTCTCCTGTCACAGTGTCTGCTCCTCTGTGTGCCCCGAGCCTGCCACAGGCCAGGAGGAGGGAGAAGAGGATGAGGAAAAGTGCCTGCCTCCCCCACCTCACATCACGCACCTGCTTCTCGGCTCCCAGCAGCTGCTGGCGCAACAACTGCATTTCAGGATCAGGCTCTAGGAAATCCATTTCTGAAGTCTGAGACTCTGTTGATACCATACTCCTTAGTGTTTCGGACTCCAGCCACTTCTCTGTTGCTCTTCGCGTCCTGCAATCCAGAAGCCCAGAGCCATGTGGGAGGGAGCTCTGCCTAGTAAAACAGCCCAGTGCCCCTCCCGACACCTTCATTCCAGGCCAGAGACAGGAAGGGGTTTTCTACTGTGATTCACCTCTCAAATAAACAAGTGTAGGAGTTTATAGAAGAAGTCTCCAGCACCTTTTCATCTGCAAAGGTGCATTTGGCTATGGGTGAGCCTAAGAGTGCCAGTCCGGCTGGTTTCAAGGTTGGGCATAGCGTCGAGCCAGCTCCAATCTGGAAACACTGTGCCATCAGGCTGAAATAAGTCTGTGTGGACAATGAAGGATTCTCTTCTGATCTACTCTAGCATAGAGCACACCAGACTTCAAGGTGTAGAATGGAAAAAAACACAACTTTAGAAATGGCTCATCTAGTCTTAACACAACTGGGTCAGATGCCCGTGTCTTCTTCTAGGTGGTGCTGATACCCTCTGGGTAGCTCTGGGAGCAGAGGGATGCTCACTACCCTGGCCTTTGCCTACAGGGGAAAGCCTAAGGCAGAGTCCTGCAGAGCTCACTAGCCCCCTGCTGTACCTCTCGATCTCCAGGTCGGCAAGCTGCCCTGTGAGGCTGCTGTTGCTCTCCTGCAGGGCCTGGTACTCCTCGTTCAGGAAGTGATAGCGATCCCGCAGCTGCTGCAGTTCTTCTACAAAGGACAAGGAGAGAGAGATGAGCCCCTCGGGAAGAAAGCAATGATGACCAGCCCCCCGTTTTCCTGCCCAGAAACCTGAGAGCAGAGGCTGAACAGTTTACTTTTTTCTGAAGACAGAAAAGAGACAACCACATGCAGAGACTCAAAAGACAGGGCGCAGAGAATTCCACAGCGCAATGAGGCTTTGTTCCCGTTCAGAAAGCTGCTCTTCTCATTTGTCCAGAAGACATGCCCTGTGTCCTTTTCTTCAAAGCCCCAAATGAAGCAGGATTTTGAGCTTTTAGGAGCTTTGAAGGGTTTAACCAAGTTTTTGGTTTATTGTACTTCTAGTTGCCAAAGAAACTGTTTATGATTACCTTCCTATTATGCTTTTACACAAAAAGTTGAGAGATGAGAACTGCCAGATGCCACAATGCCAGTTCCTGCCTTTCAGAGAGAACCCAGGTATTCTGGTCTCCTTTCACTTTTTTTTTTTTTGGCTATAGGAGTGTGTGCTCACCAGAGACACAGAGAGAGAAAGAAAGTGAGAAATCACCCCCTGGGGAGATGGCCACACCACAATTCTTTCTCTTCTAGTCTCCTTTTGAAGTTTTGGGCATGCACACACATACACCCAGTGTGACTCTCAGGCTGCCGGGTCTGGAATGCAAACCATAAAGGCAGCCATGCGGAATCCAGTGCCTTAATCTCTATGACACCTGCTGGCCCCTTTATGCTTCTTTTCTCAGATATATTGGCCTGAATGGGTCAAGAATATTTTCTGACGGTCTTATCTACTGACAGAAAATACCATCTGAACCAGAGCCACACAGCACCCTCAACCATGAGAAGAGATTGGTTTGAAAAGCCCAGCACTGTCCCTAAGTACCAGTCACCAACACTTAATTCTGTGATGAAACAAACATGCATTCTGTTTTGTTCTTTATGACTGAGAATTATAACTCTTAGAACACTAATTCTATTGACACTTCTAATTACAGCACTTGACCTGTTTCACATGTCGGAAGATCCAACACTCTAAGTCACTTTGTTTCCTCTTTATTCCACTTGGAAGCCCTCAGAATATTGCAGGTTATTCATGGAAGGAAAGAAACTAATCTCTAACAAAAACTACCCATATGCTAAGCATTAGACTTGGTTTCAACCTTGAATTCAGTTAGCGTGTGAGTGCTTTCAATGTGCTACATATTTCATTCAATCCACTAAATAGCCCTGTAAGGGTATTTTTTTTTCTTTATATAAACTTTTTTTTTTTTTTAGAAGTATTTGCTGTAGGGCACATGTGCTTGCAAGAAAGACAGAGAGAGAGACAGAGAGACAGAAAGTGAGAAATCACCCCTCTGAGGGGATGGCCACGCCCAAAATCCCTTCTCCTCTATTCTCCTCTTGGGATCTTGGGCACGCACGCGCACACACCTGGCATGAGTTTAAGCCACCGGGTCCGGGACTCGAACCGTGGTCGACTACATGGGAGTCCAGCAATATAGCCATTACACCAACTGCTGGTCCCTCTCTTTAAATAAACTTTTAATTTTAGAATATCTTTAGATTTACAAAATCAGTTGCAAAGATAGTCCAGAGTCCTCTGGGAGAGATTACACTGTGTTTCCATGATTTTTAAAGTCTCACATTACTGTGGTACCCCTGTCACAACTGAGGAATCAACACCAGTACATTACTAGTAACTAAACTCATTTATTAGGTTTCCCTATATTGTCCCCAAGGTCCTTTTCTTATTCCTGAATCCCATCCAGCTATAAAGTTTCTGTTGGTTCGTTTTGTTTTGTTTTAATAGCCAGAGGGCATGTGTACTCTCGAGAAAGCAGGGAAGATGAGAGGGAGGTGAAAGCATCCTCCCCCGCCGCCCACCCCAGTGAGGTATGGTCATGCCACAAACCTGTCTTCTCCATTTCTCCACCATTGGGATTTGGGGCACATATATACACGTGCCCGGTATGTTTTTCAAATCACTGGAACCGGGATTCAAACCATGGTTGACCGTATGAGATCTGGCTCTGTTAACTACTAGGCTATGGGGGACCAGTCCTGTAAAGTTTTAGTAACTATGTGAGTCCTTATCCCAGATGTGGAAATAGAGCATCAGAGGGAAGCAGACTAAGTTCATCCTGCTAACTAGCTGAGCTAAAATCCTGAACTCAGATCTATGTAACTCTAGCCCAAGCCTCTCCACTGACCTAGCCTCCCTCTCCCCGCACCACCAGTCCAAAGGCTCTTCGGAGAGGCTTGATACAGCTGAGAAAACTTGCTGTTCTTTGATTCCTTGTTGATTGCCTCTGCTTGTCCTGGCCAAATATAGGGCCTCCATTATACCCAAATAATAAATCTAGCCCCAGAATAAAGGCAAGCTCTCTGATGTCATGAATCCTAGCAACTAGCTGGGAGACGCACTGTCTGAAAGCAGGGCTCTGAGCTTTTGAGTACCTCATGCATTACTGGAAATAACCTCTCTCCCTCTCCAGCTGGCTTATGCTCTGATTTGTTGCCCCCCTAAAGCTTCTACTTAGGGGAAGGCTAAAGGCGCCAAAGAATTAGCCTCCTGGGCCCTGGGAAGCAGGACCAAAAATGATGCCAGAGTTCCAGGAAGACTTCCCCAAAGTGCCTCTACACTGATCCTGGAACCGAGGACTTTCCCAGAAAGGATTTTTCCATAGTCAAATCAACAAATGCCCAACGTCTCTCTGAGGAAAAATTCTCAGGGTCTAATTCTGACACCACCATGGACTGGCTGTGTAGCATCTGAGTAAGCTTTTCTCCCTTACAGTCTCCAATCCACCTGAAGCGTTTCCTAGAGGATCCCAGTTCGTGATCTAATGCCACCTTCCGCCATCTTCCTGTATGTTATCTCCTCTCCTCTGCTTTGCTTTACCGACAAAGGGCTTGCTCGCATACCTTGTAACCCAGAGAAATCCGAGAGACTTAAACTGCCGGGTGGTTCAGAATTCTTCATTTCCAGTTCTGCACGAAGGGAGGCAATCTCCATCTCGTAATCCCCCCGGATGCGGTCCATGTCATCGAGTTCATTCTGCATGCGGTAGAGGTCGTCCTGCAGAGAAGCTATCTCACACTCATGCTCGCTCGCGGACTCCTCTGCTGCTCGCCGTAGAGTCTGGATCTCAGTCTGGGCCAAATGCAAATCCTGCTGTATTTCCTTCAGTTCACTTTCTTTCTTACGCTCTAACAGGGAAATCTCCTCCCGCAGAGACCGCAGCTCACCTGCAAAGTCCAAAGATTGAATGGTCAAGAGAATAAATGAACTAATCTGCCATGTTCTAGACACAAGTTATAGGTAGACTTATTTATTTTCTAGAAACTCCTGTCTCTATCCCACTGGAAGAGGTATGTGGTATTTTGAAATAAAAGGGGGGGTGGTGGCAGGTAGCTTAGTGGTTAAGGTGCTGGACTCCCATATGGCTGACCATGGTTCGTGTCCTGGACCTGGTGGCTTACATTCTCACTTTCCCCCCCTCACTCTCTGTCTCTTTGGTCAAATTAAAATATAATAATAATAATAATAAGGGGCCAGCAGGTGGCATGGTGGTTAAGGGCACTGGACTCCCACATGGTGGACCACGGATTGAGTCCCAGACCTGAAGGCTTGCTTTCTCACTTTCTTTCTCTCTACTCCCCCAATACTGGTAAAATTAAAATAAATAAAGTTAAATCATTCTTTTAAAAAAATAATAACAAAATTATGGGACCAGCAGGTGGCAGGGTGGTTAAGGCTCTGGACACTCCCACATGGCCAACCAGGGTTCGAGTCCTGAATCTGGTGGCTTGCTTTCTCACTTCCTCTCTCACTCTCAACCTCTGTCTCTCTCTGGTCAAATTAACAAATAAATGAATGAATAAATAAAATAATTATTTAAAAAAATTAAAAAATAACAAAATTAAATAAAGAAATTTTTTTTAAAAAAGAAAAGGGATACCTAATAAGAAAACAAAGTAACTCCATGTATTAAAATGTGGTAGAGGGACCAGCAGTTGATGTAAAGGCTCTGTCACTGGACTCCCATGTAGCTGATCACGGTTTGCATCCCGGACCTGGTGGCTTAAACTCACACCGGGTGTGTGTATGTGCATGCCCAAGATCCCGAGAGGAGAATGGAAGAGAAGGGATTGTGGTGTGGTCATCCCCCCTGGGGAGTGATTTTTCACTTTCTGTCTCTCTGTCTTCTTGGCAAGTGCATGCACTCTATAGCAAAAACCTCTTTTAAAAAAATGTGGTTAGGAAAGTAAATTTTAGGGGCCAAATGGTGGCATGGTCATAAAATATGATGCTCTGCGAGGAGACCCACATAGGCAGGCTGCTGGTTCAAGTACCGGAGACCTCCCTGAGTATGCCAGCATATATGCCGGCTGAAGTTGGGGTGTGAATAGTGCAGTAAGACCCTGTCGGCAGTGCTGTATCTCTGTCTACTTCTCTCACTCGTGGAATAAATAAACTTAAAGAGCCAGTGAGTGGGTGGCATGGTGGTTAAGGTGCTGGACACCCACATGGCAGTTTTGGTCTTGGACTAGGCAGCTCACTTTCTTACTTTCCCTCTCTCTCTCTGGTGAGTGCACATGCTTTGTAGCAAATTAAAAAAAAAAAAATAATTGGGACCAGCAGATGATGTAATTATTACGTCACTAGACTCCCATGTAGTCAACCATGGTTTGCATCCCAGACCCTAGGTGAGAAAGAGTAAAAGGCACTGACACTGGGGCCAGCAGGTAACATGGAGGTTAAGGCACTGGATTCTACATGGCCTACTCCCTGGTTCAAATCTCAGACTGGGTGACTTGAAAATCACGCCAAGTGCACGTGTGTGTGTGTGCTCAAAATCCCAAGAGGAAAATAGAAGAGAAGGAACTATGGCCTGGCCATTCTCTCTGAGAGGGTGATTTTTCTTTCTTTCTCTGACAAGTACATGCACTCTATAGCAAAAAAAAAAAAAAAAAAAAAGAAGAAGAAGAAAAGAAAATTAAAAGGCACTGACACCAGAAGGGAATTTAAGATTTGGGAGTCAGGATCAGAAAATTAATGAAGATTGGGCTGAGAAGGTCAGGTCCTCCCCACAAGTCCTTTGCAAGGTCCATTTTCCCATCCCCTATTCCCTAATCTCTGTTTATTATACTCAATAGTCAGGTTTCAGGACCAGCAAATAGCCCAAAGGTTACATCGCTGGACTCCCACATAGTCAACCATGGTTCAAGTTCCAGACCTAATAGCTTAAAACTCACGCCAGGCGCATGTGCATGCGTGCCCGAAATCCCAAGAGGAGACAGGAGGAGAAGGGGTTGCAGTGTAGCCACCCCCCCAGGAGGTGATTTCTCGCTTTCTGTCTCTCTGTCTCTCTAGTGAGCACACGTACTCTATAGCAAAAATCTCTCTCTCAAAAAAAATCAATAGTCATATATCAATTTTTTCCTTAGTTTCTTCCCCAACTCCTGAAAAAAAAAAGTCCTCTATTAAATGTTCTCCTCCTGCATTTTGCTGTGTGTGTGTGTGTGTGTGTGTGTGTGTGTGTATAGGTGGTTCCTCCCCTTCGCCACACACACACACACACACACACTTGCAATAAGCTTTCTGAAGGCAGAGAATATGTCTGTTTTGCTCACCATTACATCTACAGCTCCAGGGGCTGGAACTCCCTGGTATACTGCAACTCAATAAATATTTGCTGTACTCATGTATAAATGAGACAGAGGTTCTTTTTCATTCAACAAACATTTACTGAGTATCACCTATGTGTACAGAATTATGTGCCTAGGTATTTAAAAAATTGTTATTATTAATTTAAAATTTTGCTATAGGGGGGACCAGCAGTTAGCGTAATGGCTATGTCACTGGACTCCCACATAGTCGACAACGGTTTGCGTCCCGGACCCGGTGGCTTAAAACTCAGGCCGGGCGCGTGTGCATGCGTGCCCAAGATCCCGAGAGGAGAATGGAGAAAGGGATTGCGGCGTGGCCATCCCTTCTGGGGGGTGATTTCTCGCTTTCTGTATCTCTGTCTCTCTCTGTCTGGTGAGCGTACACGCCCTATGGCAAAAACCTCTTCAAAGGAAAAAAAATTGCTATAGGGGATATGCGCTCACCAGAGAGACAGAGAGAAAGGGAGAAAACAAGCAGCCAGGTTTGGGACTGGAACCACCATCAGACATGTGGTCCAGCACCTTAACCACCATTCCACTTGCTGGCCTCCATGCCTAGGTATTTTTTTTAAATCAGAAGAGAATCTAGCCCTTTGAGAAGACAGACTAGGACATACAGAGTGGACAGTGCTGTCAGGAGGTCTTCTGCTGTATTCTCCTGCATTCACACGTGTAGCTCATGCCACACCCTTGGCTAATCCTTCCTACTCTGGAGTGATCCCAGCTGCCTCCTTGGTAGATTCAAGTATTAATGATCATCAACTCGGTGCCAAGCCCAGGCATCTCCACGTAGACTCTCTGACTTCCTATTTGAAAGGAATACAGCCCTTGCTCTATCCACACCATTGAACAGCATGGACGCAGGTGGGCATCTTGGAGACCTATAAGTAAATTGACCATTAGGATAAAGACCTTAACCTGGGGTAAGCTTTTCGTGGAAGGCAGACCAACCTCCACTTTCCTAATAAGCCCTTGATGTTAGGGTTCAAATCTCCCTTAACCCTCTAAGGAGCTATTAAGTTAGCCCTAGTCCCCAGGCTTACGCTGGGTTGTGTCCCTAAAAGACGGTATTTGCAGATCCACTGGGGAATGAAACAAAATGTGAGGTCGCCAGAGACAGGAGCGGGGCTTGGCGACCTAGGGGCGGGGCTTATCCGGAAATTAACTGGGGCGGCCCGGCCTGGAGTGGGGAAATACTGGCGGGTTCTGAAGAGCGGGCGCCGGTTGACTGCAGGGCTGGGACCGTGCGGAGAGGCCAAGGGCCCAGGAGTCGGACTACAGAGAAGCCGACTCGAACTCACTGGTTATGGACTCCATCTCGCCGGCCCCCCGCAAGCGGTCTCCCTGGGGGGGGCCTCCCGCCGCCCGGCCGGTCCGGCCCGGCCCGGGAGGGGCTGTGGCGGGCTGGAGCGGCCCCGCACACGCTACCTCTGAGGCCGCGCGCGCCCCCTCTTGGCGGAAACGGGCAACGCGTGCGCGAGGACCCCGCGGTGTGCTGCCGCCCGTGGGCTCGGCTCCGGCTGGGGCTCCGGCGCTCACGCGGGCGCTCACCAGGACGCCAGCCGGGCCAGGATGAGACCTAATCCTGCAGACAACGCCACTCGGAGAGAAGCAGCGCTCAACCTCTACTTTCCCACGTGGTTTTTACCTGCATTTCTATTTAGATTCTGACTTCCCGCCTGTGGAAAGGAAGATTGCCCCTTCCCCAAAGGCCGTTCGTTTCCTTTTTCAGCTCCACAGACTCTTTTACTTCATCATCTAGACAGGATCTACCGTTTTCTACCTTGAAGAAGTAAAAAAGAAAGCTCTTTCTTGATCCCATT
>NW_006159667.1:78035-100710 GCF_000334495.1 Tupaia belangeri chinensis
TCAGACTACTGTCATCATCTGAACTCCGACCTCCCATTTCCTCTTCAATACCCAGCCAAACAGGCTTCTGTTTGCCCTGAAATCTCTCAGGATGCTCCATCTTGCTAAATCCCATGGCCGTCTTGCTAGACTTACCCACTTTTTTTTTTTTTTTTTTTTTTTTTTTGCTATAGGGCATGTAAGGGAGAGATAGAAGGAAAATGAGAAGTCACTCCCCGGGGGTACAGTCATGCCTTAATCCTTTCTCCTTTAGTATTCTCACAGGATTTTGGGCACACACACACATGTGCCTGGTTTGATTCTGAAGCTGCAGGGTCTGGTACTGAACTGTGCAGACTGCTGTGTGGGATCCAGCTGCCTTACCCTCCAACACCAAATGCTGACCTGAGTTACCAACTTTTAACAAGGTAGTTTAACATGTCTTCTAAGCACTTCCTGCTCTGGACTTCCAGGGCACAGCAGGCTTTAGTTCTTACTGCCTTGGTCTCTCTTGTTCACTTCTACTACCACTCTGGACCTCTAAAGACTGGAGTGTCTCTGGGACTGGACCCTTTTCTCTCCTCTTCTGGTATCTCTCCACGTGATTACCTGTGATCTCTCATGGATTCTAATGTGTCTTATGTGCTGTTGACTCCCAAATATGTATCTCCAGCCTTGATTTCTCCCCTGGTTCTAGATTCATGTATCCAACTGCCTCTTGAACCTGTCTGTTTGTATGCCCATAGCCATTTCAAACTCAACAGACTGAAACATGTCTCAAAAGGCTGCTCTAATCCCCAGGCTTACATCTTGCCAAGTTTTCTCTGCACCAATAAATGACACCACCATCCATCCAGTTTCCCAAGGTGAAGGCATCTCTTAAGCCTCTCTGATCCCCTCATCAGCAAATCCTGAGGGCTACACCTTTAAAATATATTCTGCATCATCTCCATGTTTCCTGTCCTATCCCACAGGACCACCATCTCTTGGCTGGTCTGTGGTAACCGGCTGACAGGGCTATTTCGACTTCCTTCTCTTCACCCAGTTTCCACACAGTGGCCCAAGTGCTATTTTATTTTACTTTTAGATTTTTGCCATAGGGTGTGTGTGCTCACCTGAAACAGGAACAGTCAGAGGGAAAGTGAGAAATCGCCCTCCAGGGAGGATGGCATGCCATAATCCCTCCTCTTCCATCTTCCTCCTGGGATTTCAGGCATGCATCACACATGTCTGACGTGATTTTCTTTCAATTTTTCTTTTTTCTTTTTTTGTGAGAGATTTTTGCTATATGGAGCATACACTCGCCAGAGAGACAGAAAGCAAGAAAATATCCCCACTTGGGAGATGGCCATGCCTCAATCCCTTCTCCTCCATTCTCCTCTCGGGATTTTGGGCATGTACACACATACACCTGGCATGACTTTCAAGCTATTGGGTCTGGGACTTGAACTGTGGTTGGCCACATGGGAGTCCAGTGACATAACCATTATGCCATCTGCTGGTCCCGTGGTATGATTTTCAAGCCGCCAGGTCTGGGACTCAAACCATGGTTGGCCATGTGGGAGTCCAGTGTCTTAATGTCATCTTCTGGCCTCCAAGTATTCTTTTAAAAATGTGAAGCAGATCAGCGCTGGCTAAGACCCTCCCATGGTTTTCCACTGCATGTAATGAAGGCCAAGTTTCTCAGCTGGCCTACAAGACCCACTGTAGTTTGGCCTCTCCCTGCCGCTCAGCACTTTCTCTTACCGGGGTCCTCCATGTATGCTTTGCTCCAGCCACAGTGGCCTTTGTTCTGTCCCTCAAACACTGGAAGCTCATGCTCATCTCTGGGTCTTTGCATTTAGTGTTCCTTCTGCCTGGTGTACTCTTTACTCAGGTCTCAAAATGGCTGGATCCTTTTCATTATTCAGGTTTTAGCTTAAATGTCATCTTCGTGGGCCAGCCCTGTGGCCTAGTGGTTAAGGGAGCTGGATCCCATGTGCTCAACCACATAGTTTAAATCCTGGACCTGGTGCCTTGAAAACATGGCATGCCGGCATATAACAGGATGAAGAAATACAAGGGATTGCAGCATGACCATGCCTCACTAGGGGGTGTTTTCCCCCTCTCCCTCTCTTTTTCTCTCTGCCAACATATCCTCTGGCAAAATTTTTTTTTTTTTGGGGGGGAGAGGTTTTTGCTATAGGGCGCGTGCACTCGCAAGACAGAGAGACAGAGAGACAGAAAGTGGGAAATCACCCCCCGGGGGGGTGGACACACTGCAATCCCTCGTCCCCCATTCTCCTCTTGGGATCTTAGGCACGCACGCATATGTGCCCGGCGTGAGTTTTAAGCCACCAGGTCCAGGACACGAACTGCAGTCGACTACATGGGAGTCCAGCAACATAGCCATTACACTAACTGCTGGTCCCTCCTCTGGCAAATTTTTAAAAACTCATCTTCTCAAAGATTTTTTTTTCCTAACTACCCTAACGAAAATAAAATCCCATCTTATCACCCTTTTTTTTAAGTGCCAGAGGACATGTGTGCTCACCAGAGAGAGAGAAGAAAGCGACCCGCAATGGGGGCATGGTCATACTGTAAGCCCTTCTCAATTCTTCCATCTAGTATGTCTTTCAAGCCACCAGAGCTGGGATTTGAACTGTAGTCAGTCATGGGAAATTTGGCTCCTTTATCCACTAAAGAACTGCCCTCCTATCTCCTGTCTATATATCATATTATTATTCTGCATTCATAGTTCTTATAGCACTTGAACTCATGTTCCTTCTTAGTTTATTTTCCGTCTTTTCCAATTAGAACGTACTCTTCATTAGAGGAGAGATTTGATCTGTCTCACTCATTAGTGGGCCTCCACGTACAAAAGTACTCAATAAATAGTCTATAGACAAGTGAATAATTCCCATTTTACAGACAAGAAACGAGTCTCAGGAAGACCAAGGTAACTTGCCCATCAATCAAGTCAAAGAGATTATCCTATACAGCACCATCAATAGGTAACTTTCCATTTGGGCGTCTGTTAAATTTTTCCCCCTGAGAATGATCAAACATGAATAATAAAAAAAGTAACTTGCCCAAGATCCCCAAATGTGTTAAGTGGCATCTGCCTTTCCTTACATCTGTTTCTCTCTTCCTCTCCCTCTTACACCTTCCCTTGTTCCTCTCCAGGCCTGCTTCCAGGTCTTCCTAATTTTTTTTTTTTCCATTTATACTTTTCCTCTGGCTTGATCTCAGTTCTCCCTGGAGAGTCCCTGATGTTTTCTAGGGCAGCTGCCCTAAACCTTCTAGAAGCCCACAGAAGTCACAAAAGCTACCTCTTTATTTGGTGGTGCAGTGGAATGTGGGACACTGCCTTGCTGCTTTCCAGAGTCAAAGGGACGTGGGTGTTGGAAGAAAGGGGTTTGGGATCCATAAGCTCAGGTCCTAGGGAGCCTGAGAAGCACGCTCATCTGCTTCCCTTAAAAGATGCAGAGTCCTTTCCAGTCACTTCTCCTGGGCTCACTGCTCTTTCCCAGAGTGCCCGTGGAGGGACTGGAAAAAGGAATCTGGCTTGGAATTCAACCCTGATCACCTACCCCAGGCACTGACCTGGAGCACAACGGACAGGGGTGTGATATGAAGAAGGCTGATGGAGGGGAAAAGGAAGATGTTAAGCAGAGATGGAAGTGGTGAGCTGGAAGGGGAGAGAGGGGAGGGGAGGACAGATGAGCAGGTACAGATGCAAAGAAAGGATCCTGGGAAAAGAAGCAAATAAAGAGATGAACAGAGGAAGTAAGGGTGAGAGCAGTAGAGAAACACGAGGTGGAAGTACTGAAGTAGGTTATTTTTGTCTGACCAGGCAAAAACCTCAGAAGGTGCTTGGGTGGCACTTGGCTGGCCACCTCCCTCCCGTCTAAGCGCAGGGAGTTACCTTGGAGTTGCTGGATCTGCTTGGTGAATACCTCTGCCTGCTGGGCGCTGGCCAGCCGCTCGTCCTCCAGGAGCCCTGAGGTGAGAGGGGTGTGGCGTCAGGCTCAGACCTGGGGTGCACAGAGCCTGGGGCCAGCGCCTGGCCCTGTTCCACATGCTCACCCTGCAGCTCCAGGGAGTCATCCTCATGCTGCCCTGCCAGCTCCCGGGTCTCCTCCAGCTCAGCCACCAGCTGTAGCACCTGAGCCCTCAGCTCCTCCAACTCTGTCTCCGTGAGACTCAGGCCCCGGTGTTTGCTGACCGACAGGGAGCCCACACCGCCTCCTTTCTGCACGTGTTCGTCGTCTTCTTCTGCCTCTTCCTCCTCCTCCTCTTCCTCCTCTTCTTCCTCCTCATAGAGAGCTGGGAGTAACACCTCCCCTAGGAGAGATAACCATCCCATCAGGAGTCACTGTCAGCTTTCTCTCTCTCTCTTTTGAGAGAGAGATTTTTTGCTATAGGACACATGCACTCACCGGAGAGACAGAGAAACAGAAAGCAAGAAATCACACCCCCCACCCCAGGGGGGATGGCCACGCCACAATCTTCCTCCTTCATTCTCCTCTCATGATTTTAGGCACGCACACACATGCGCCCAGTGTGAGCTTTAAGCCGCTGGGTCCAGGACCAAACTGTAGTCAACTACGTGGGAGTCCAGCAACGTAACCATTACGCCACCTGCTGGTCCCCACTGCCAACTTCCTTTCTACAGTCCTTCCAAGGCCCTCAAACTCACCATTCCAGGCAGAGATGGTATAATGGTTCTGTCTGGTGCTCCCCCCACCCCCACCCACAGCGCCCTAGAGCGGAACCTCAAGATGAGTCCTCAGGTGTGAGGGTCAAGTTTGGAGGCAGCCCCTCCCCTGCCAGGCCCTTGCTGGGCAAATACGGCACTTGGTGGCCTCCTATTACTGTCTTTGGGCAAACGGAGCAGCCCAGCACTGGCTCAGCCTTGTGAAGCTTACATAAGGACACCTGGTTCTTTTAGTCTGGTTTCTGCGTGGTAAGACAAGCAGTCAAGAAAGGTTTCAGGTACTAGGTGCATCTTTAGGCCAAACAGGGCGGGAGTTACCATCTGGGGATCTACAAATTTGGAGCAGCTGGTGGTGGGGTGATTAAAGCAGCTGGATCCCACATGGCCAACTATGTGGTTAGAGTCCCGGACCCTGCAGCTTGAGAAACGTGCTCAAGAGGAGGGAGGCATAGAGAAGAGGGGATCGTAGCTCCAATAGGAGCTACCTGGGGCATAAGGCTGTCCAAGAGGGACCCCAAAAGGAGGGAGTGGTGGAGAAGAAACTGCAGTGTGGCCATCCCCCCCACAGTGGAGGGAGTGTTCTCATTTTCCTTTCTCCCTTCTATCTTTGTCTCTCTCTCTCTTTCTCTCTGATGAGCATGTGTACCCTCTAGCATATTTAAAAAAAAGAAAGTTAAAAAAATTATCCAGGTGGCTTGTGAGAAATTAGTCTTTCCATAAAAGAAAGCATTGCCTGTCAGTGGGTAGAGAAAAACATCTGAACAAAACGATTCTAAATGTTTCACTGGACAAACACTGGGGCCTTTCAGATGTATATATTCAAATACCTTTCTGAAATTTTCCACACCTTGCTTTTCCCTGCAGGGCATCACGAGGACTCTCTCCAACCTGAGCATGATGAGGGCCCCCTCCCCTTTTCTGCTGATGATGAGGTGGTTCTCAGGGGAAACCCTAGGTTGTACTTGTGTGTAAAAGAAAGCCTGTCATTTTAGTGCATTAAAAAACTGGGGTTTCGTGCTGGTCCCCAGGTTCTGGTTGGTGAGCACCCCCTCCTTTACTGCAATGCAGTTCCTGTAAATAGCAAATCTCATTTAGATGGTGACTATTGGCTTTGGTTTAAAATTCTCCATCTCTGGTCTTACTTTCTCTAATATCTGCAGCCCAAGGTTCATCTGGGACCCCTCGTGTCATCTGTCAGCCTTGTGGGAACAGGCTTGCCCATGCTGAATGTGCAGAGGGCCCTGAGGACACTTCACAGAAAGTCCTAGAAAACAGGCCAGCATCCTACCATCTGCCAAGTCACGTGGGTATGGCAGGGGTACATGTGTGTCAGGAGACTGGCCTTCTCACCTGCCCCTCCCAGGTGCTCTTTTTCAGGCAAGGTGATATCTAGTGGCCTCCATTCGAAGTTAGCGTGGCCACCCTTCTCAGAAACACAACTCATATGCCCACTTTCTTGCTTTGTAAAATAAGAGACAGCTTGGGATCTGGGTCAGCTGGCAGTGAGGACAAACCCCCTGCTGACAGGCTGCTTCAAAGCTCTGTCCCTTGAGGCCTCTCTCTCTGGCAGCTTCCCCGGGACACACAACCTGGTGAGCAGGGTGATTAGGACCCAAAGACGGATGCACCCTGAACTTTCTTCAAAGCCTGAGCCCTGGGGTGGGCTGGAGCTCTGACCTAATCAGGAGGGGCTGAGGTGAGCAAAGGGAAGGGCTATATCCTGCCTCAGAGGGAGGGAGGAGGAGGGAAGGGGACTGGGGGAACAGAGAAAGGGGGAGAAAGAAACATTTGGGGAAACTCACCTTCCATAGCCTGCATCCCCCGCCGTTCCAGGGACCCCCAGCGTTGGCCTTTCTTCCGCTCACAGCTCTCAGTCACCTCATAGGAGCCCAAAGTGGTTACGGTGGGTCCTGCGAGCAGAAAGAAGAGGGACCGTGGGATGCCAGAGGCGGCTGGGATGCAGGGGGGAAGGGGAACATGCCTTCCAGCCCAAGGAGCCCTGGGATTCTAACGCCCGTGGAGGGCCTGACTCACTGCTTAGCTCCAAGACTCCTCTCCCTTGGTCACCTTTCACCCTCCACCTGCAGGGACCCCAACCTCCTCAGCACCCCCTGTTCCAGGCTGTTACAGGTCCCTCTGCTCTGCACAGACGGAAAGAGGGTGTGTGTATATTTAGCCCAGGGGCAAGGGAGGAGATGGGCAAGGATGGAAGACAGAGGGCAGGAGCCAGTGAAGAGGCTGAAAGGGGGAGGAGGCCTGTAGAAGGGGAGGAAGGTGATGGGGGAGGTGGGAAGGAGTTCTGGGTTACGGCCGCCCCTCCCCTCCCACTGCCTCAGTGGACCTCGCCCACCCCACCCTCGCCCCGCGTTCAGGAGCCTTCGGGGTGGAGGGGTGCAGGGTCTGGAGTCCCCGAGGGCTGGAGAGCCGAGGAGAGAGCCCTGGGAAGGAGCTGCCGGGGACGATGCGGCCGATGTGGGAAGCCCCAGGCCGGAAATATGGAGCCCGGGCCCGGGCGGAGGCCAGGATGGAGGGAGGAAGACTTGGGGCAGAGAGGTGGGGAGCGGTGGAGGCAGGGAGGGCCTGGGAGTCTGGAGGGAGGAGGGCGGCAGAAGCGGGTGGGGAAGGGAAGGAGGGGGGCCGAGGGGGCGGGGCCTGGCCCGGCCACCTGCCGCCGCCGCCCGGAAGCCCTCCCTGCATCCAGTCTCCCTGACGGGGCCCGGCGGGCGCAGGAGAATCAGCGCGTCCCCAGATACCCCGAGGGAACGCGGAGAAGAGCCGGTGCCGACAGCCGGTGGGAGCTACTCTGGGCATGCATAAGGCTGCCGAAGGGGGAGCGATGAGATCCACTGGTTCTGGAGGCGGGTCACCCCGGGGTCGCCGTGCGTGAGGACCCCTCTGTTCCCGGTGTCAGGGTCCAGTCCCGCTCAGGGATGGTGCGGAAAAAGACAAGGATGGACTGTTTCCTCCAAACGCGCGCACACGCACTTCCCCCCTCTCCTACCCGGCGGGCCGGCGCCCCCACCTCCGCGGTCAGCGGTCAGCGAGGACACGGACTAGTGTTGCCAGCCTGCCCCGGAGGCGAGAGGGCGGGAAGAGGGAAGTCCAGGCCCGGTGTGTGAACTATGAGGCGCCGCTCTTTCCGCTTCCCGCGCACCTCACCAAGCCAGAGCCAGGGCCCCCCATAGGAAGCTTCCCTCTTCTGTGATCCCACGCAGATTCCAGTGCCCGAGAATCCCCTCCGACGGCACCACCTTCCCCCTTGGCCCACGCCCAGTGGTCTGCGAGCCTCTCCCCACTGTAGCTGCTGGGAGTGGGCCCTGCTGATCTTTGCTCTCCTGGACGGGAGATATGGAAGCCCAAAGAGCTAATTTCAATCCTTCATTTAGTCATTCATTCATTCCTAGAATATCTGCCAGGTGCAAGGTCTTGACAAGGCAGTTCTAGCAGAGCTCGGCCAGGACAGAAGTGGGAATGCTTTGGGAACCTGGGTTTCCCGGCACATCCAGAAAGGTGTTGGGAGACTAGGAGTCAGGGCACGCGCCAGGGCACACGCCAACCCCTTCTCCTGCACATCTACTCTCAAGGTCATGGACATATTGTCTTTATTGACCCGCCAGGGGCTCCCAGGTTCACAAGCCTGCCATTTGCCACAGGAATGAAGCCCTTCTTTGTCTAGATGTCCCCACGTAGCCTTCAACCTAACACCCCATCCATCCCCATTAGATGTCCCTCTGCCCTGCCCTGCCCTGTCCTGCCTTTCTGTGGTGCACACGTCACTCTGGGTGGTCAGGGTTCTTCTGTCTGTCTCGTTTCTTGGAGGTGAGGAAGGAGGATCTGAGTTATCTTTGTGTTGCTGGCATCTACAAAGAACCTGACTCAGAGAAAAATTGAGTAAAGGTAAATAACCCAACCACATAGGTAATGCTCGCTTTCAGACTTAAAGGTTTGATTTCACGCGGTAGAGTTAATGTTGCCTGTTCACGACACACTCGCCTGCACGTCTATCTCCTCTTCTCTTCTCTCTCTCCTCCCCCCTTCCCTCCCTTCCTCCCTCCCTCCCTCCCCTCCAGCCTGGAGCTCCAAGATTTCATTTGCTCCCCAGACACAGGGTTCCACTCCGATCCGTGGCCAAGGTGACCCAGTCACGGGGAAGAGCTGTGCACAGGCTCACCCAGACCCCTCTGCAGAGCCAGCTTCGGCAGAGCCACCTGCGGTGCCAGATCCGTCCAGCCTCGGGGAGCAGGATAGTTGTCAGGAATGGTGGGAAAGAGCTGGCACTGGGGGTCTGGGGGACTTAGCTCCAGAGACCGACAGAGACTAATTCTGTAAGCCCCGTGTTCGTCCTTTCCGGGCCTTAGTTCTGCCTACGTGGCAGGGTCAAGGGGGCAGCTGGCCTTGCCTGCCAACCTCTTGGCGGATGGAGGAAGGGACAGGGAGGAAGTTGTCCGTTTTGACAATCAGGGATCCAATCTCCTCAGGGAGCTCTGACCCTGAGTATTAGGACTAATCTCCCCCTGCTTCTGGGTGCAGGTCACCATTCATCCTTGGTTTAGGGAACACATGAGGTAAACCTGAGCTCATCGCTTCTCAGGAACCAAACCTGAGCAGACGCCAGCCAAACCAGCGCTGGGTTAGGGATGGGTGTGAAGTTAGGGGACCGGAGGAAAGAATTTAGGAGGAATGGGGGAGGCGGAAGGCCAGGAGTGGTGGGCTTGTCAGCCAGGTGATCAGCTTAGGGGATGATCTGAATTAATCCGTGTAATCTGTGGACTCAGGACGCAGCCTTCCTCCTAATCCCATCCCAGAAGATCATCCTCTCCGGGGGCTGATGTAGCCATTTATCCCCCTTTACCCTTATTTCTAAATGCCTAGCTCCTTTCACCAAAAGACAAAAATATGCTTATCTAAAACATGTAGAAAAACACAGCACAGAGGAAAAAACAAACACCCATGCGTGCACACACCACCCAAATCCAACAACCATTGCATCTTGACTGAGAGGTAGTCTTCTATTGATGGCTTTTTGGTTTTATGTTCATTTTTTTGTTTTGCTACAGGGTGTGTACTCTCACCAGAGGTGGGGGGAGTGAGAAATCACCCCCTGGGGGATGGTCACCCTTCTCTGTTCTCCTTTCGGAACTTTGGGCATGCATGCACACACACCTGGTATATTTTTCAAGTCACTAGGTCTGGGACTTGAACCATTCACTTGGCCATGTAGGATCCAACCACCTTAACCACCACACCAGCAACTGCCCCTGGCTTTACAATTTGATATATGCAATACATAATTTGATTTATGTGATTCAGAGATCTATATAAATGGTGTTATATTGTACATAAATTTTCCCCCTCAAAATATGTTTTAACATTTATTCATGTTATTTCTTCTTCTTCTCCTCCTCCTCCTCCTCTTCTTCTTCTTCTTTTCTTCTTCTTTTGGAGAGGTTTTTGCTATAGGGCACATGCACTTGCCAGAAAGATAGAGAGAGACAGAGAGACAGAAAGTGAGAAATCACCCCCCGGGGGGATGGTCACGCTGCAATCCCTTCTCCTCCATTCTCTTCTCGGGATCTTGGGCACGCACGCACACATGCCCAGCATGAGTTTAAGCCACTGGGTCCAGGACTCGAACCATGGTCAACTACATGGGAGTCGAGAGACATAGCCATTACGCCAGCTGCTGGTCCCATTTATCCATGTTATTTCACATCGCTCCAGTTCATGAGTTTTAACTGCCAAACACTTTCATTGCTTGACTATGCACCATTTAGTTATCGATACATCTGCTTACAGTCTAATCAGTGAGAAATAAGAGGACATCCAGACATAGCCAAATTTATTGGAGTTTTATTGATTAAGCCAGCAGCATGTGGGAGGACTCATGGCTCTCAAAACCCCACAGCCCCGAGTAAAAAAACAGGGTGCTTATATAGGCAAAAATCACAATCAATTCTGGGTTGATATGGTGATTGCAATGGAAACTGAGAGGGTGAAGAGGAAAGGGAGTGGGGTTCCCATGCGAAAGCAGGTTAATTTTTTCTTTTTTTTCAAAAGATTTATTTTATTTAACTGTTTATTTATTTATTTATTTTAATGTGACCAGAGAGGGATAGAGAGAAAGAGAGAGAGAGAAAGTAAGCTGCCAGGTCCAGGATTCAAACTGCAGTAGGTCATGTGGGAGTCCAGCACCCTTAATTACCACGCCACCTGCTGGCCCCAACAGGTTGATTATTTCTAAGGGCATTCTCTGGACGTTTGTTTAATGGTCCCCATGGCTCTGGGTGAGGGTCTGGTGATTGGTGATTCCATTGCCAAAGAACAGCTACACAGAAAGGTTTTGGCTACTTAGCAAAGACAGCGAAACTATTAATTACTCTATTTACTCTGGGCAAAAGGAGGAAGCAAGTCTAACATAAAGTTCAATGATGGAGGTGCTTCTTCTTCTCTGCTAATGGCCATTTAGGCTGTTTCCAGTTTGCCGTGTTAAAGACAAGCTGTGGTTGGGAACCAGCAGTTAGCTTAATGGCTATGTCGCTGGATTCCCACGTAGTCGACCGTGGAATGCATCCTGGACCTGGTGGCTTAGAACTCACGCCGGGTGCGTGTGCATGCATGCCCAAGATCCCGAGAGGAGAATGGAGAAGGGATTGCGGCGTGGCTATCCCCCCGGAGGGGTGATTTCTCACTTTCGGTCTCTATGACTGTCTCTGTCTGTCTGGCGAGCGCACGCGCCCTACAGTAAAAACCTCTCAAAAAAAAAAAAAAACAACAAAAAAAAACAAGCTGTGGTCCAACCAGTGGTGTGGAGGTTAGGGCCACTGGCTCCCACATGGCTGAGTGGTTTGAATCCCGGACCTGGTGACTTCATAAACAAGCTGGGTGCATGTGCTAGTGTACCCCAAGTCCTGAGAGGAGAATGGAGAGATTGTGGTTTGGTTTTCCTTCCTGGGGTTACTTTCTCATCTCCCCCTCTCCTGTCAATCTCCAGGAAGTACAAATGACGTCTAGCAAATTAAAAAGCAAAACCAAAAACTAACATGCTGCAATGGACAGACCTGTGAATATCTCGTTAGCATACGTGTAGCAGATGCCTAGAGCAGGTACCCAGAAGCAGATCTCCTGGGTCACAGAGTAGGAGCAGCTGAAACTTCATAGCTGTTGCCAAATCACTTTAGACAGTATTAGACCAATTTACATCCCCAACAATAGCTGTATTTATTTATCTTGTTTATCCCCTGCCCCCATTGACTTAAACGTTGCATGTTCTCTTTCTACTCTCACAGTGATGACCTCTGTACTTATTTTCTTTTTTTTTAAAGAATTATTTTATTTGACTTTATTTATTTTAATTTGACCACGGAGGGACAGAGAGAGAGTGAGAGCAAGAGAAGAGAGAGAGGGGGAAAGTGAGAAAGCTAGCCTCCAGGTCCGGGACTCAAACCGTGGTCGGCCACGTGGGAGTCCATGCCCTTAACCACCATGCCACCTGCTAGCTCCAGACCTCTTTATATACTTTCTAAACGTTTTTGCTTATGCCTACAACGGAATGAAAATCAACAAGCTTTCCCTTACAACGTACCAATTTGGGTTTTCCTTTCCCACAAACTCCCATATTTCGATTTCTATCTAATATTAGTTTCGCTCTTTCCAGCCCATTTAAGTTTTACCATCATCATCATCATTGTCTCAAAGCTGGTTTACATTTCCCAATATTGGGGCCAACAGATAGCATGTGGGGCACTGGACTCCCACATGGCTGACCACCGTTTAACCCAGGGGCTTAAGGATCATGGCGGGCACATGTGCATGTGTGCTCCAAAACCCGGAAAATGGAAGATAAGGGATGGCAGCGTGGCCATCTCCTGTGTGTGTGTGATTTCTCACTTTTCTTCTCTCTGTCTCTCTCTGGTGAGTGCACATGTCTTATGGCAAAACACCAAAACAAAACAAAACAAAACAAATTCCCAACCTAGTTGTAAATTTCTCTGCTCACATTTCATCTTGCATCCCACTCCTTTCTTCTTAGTTTAGTTTCCTTTTATAAAGCATATCCTTCTGCGGTATTTCAGTGAAAATGTTTGGTAAGCATTCTAAGCCTTTGTCCTAAATGTCTGTATTTCACACCCTTTAAATGGAAATTTAGTGGGTACAGAATTCTAGTCTACAGTTATTTTTCCCATGTTCCTCCTTCCCTCACCACTTATTTTATTTTATTTTTTTAGAAGTATTTTATTTAACTTTTATTTATTATTATCATTATTATTTTCCAGTTTGATCAGAGAGAGACAGAGAGAGAGAGAAGAAGAAGTGAGAAAGCAAGCCACCAGGTCTGAGACTTGAATTGTGGTCGGCCATGTGGGAGTCCAGCGCCTTTAACCACCATGCCACTTGCCGGTCCCACCACTTACTTTACTAAAACATAAACTTGGGTCATCAGGTGGCATAGTAGTTAAGGCACTGGACTCCCACATGATGGACCACAGTTCAATTCCTGGACCCGGTGGCTTGAAACTTATGCTGGGAATGTGTGCATGTGTGCCCAAAATCCTGAGAGGAGAATGGAAGAGAAGGGATTGCATCATGGCCGTCCCCCTGGGAGGTGATTTCTCACTCTGTTTCTCCGGCAAGCACATTTAACCTATAACAAAGATCTCTCTCTCTAAAATAAATAAACTTAAACTTTTTAAAGTTTATTTCTTTCTAGAGAGTGGTGAGAGTACCTCCAACAGGATCTCCACACAGTGATCCACCTCAGTCTCAGCTGGCCTTGATCAGGGGCATATGCATGTGTGTCCAGCATATTCCAGGATGTCCCAGGTTGTGAGCCCAGGACCTTACCACTGCACCACCTCGCTGCTCTCTGGGCCTTTTTTTTTTTTTTGGAGAGGTTTTTGCTATAGGGTGCATGCACTTGCCAGACAGACAGAGAGACAGAAAGCGAGAAATCACCCCCCAGGGGGGATGGCCACGCCACAATCCCTTCTCCTCCACTCTCCTCTCAGGATCTTGGGCATGCATGCACATGCAACTGGTGTGAGTTTTAAGCCACCGGGTCCGGGACGCGAACCGCAGTCGACTACATGGGAGTTCAGTGACATAGACACTACACTAACTGCTGGTCCCTGTTTTCTACAATCTTTTGTTGCTACTAAGAAGTCAGCTGTCATTATATTACGTTGGCAGAAAAGTCATGACTATTTTTCTGTTTTTTCTATGCAAAAATGAGTCATGACTTTTCTGACGAGATCCATTAATTGTTATCTTTGTAGGCAAAGAGGCATTTTCCTTTCCTTTTTTTAGTCCATTAATCCTTTCATGAAACATTTACCCAGCCCCCACAGATAGTCGCCGCAGAATCTTCACTCCTTCAACTCTCTCAGGCCTCGTGGCCTTCGCAGCCCCCTGACTGTCTTCATTCTGTGCTTGCGTTCCTTTCACTGTTTTCTTGAGGTCTTTTTCTTCTCAGATAAGCCATGTCTTGCAAGCCTATGTTTGGGTTCAGTTTTCTTGTACATCTTGGCTAGTTCTTCCCGAATTTCTGTCTCAGGCACTGTTGCCTTCTCAGAGCGAAGGGCATCAGGGATCGTTTTCCTCGGATGTAGTTGGTTGGTCACGAACTTCCTGACAGGATAGTTACAGTATCATTCATGATGGCAGTCAGTCCCCAGGCAGCCAAAGAGGAACGGCATTTTTCTTTCTTGCTGCTTTTAAGATTTCTCTTTCTCTTCACTATTCTGCATTTTCACCACAGTGTTTGTGAGTCCTCCAGTGTAAGAATCTTGTCTTTCTTCCATCTTAGAAAATTCTCAGCTATTACCTATTGTAATATTACATTCCCCCTCGTTCTCTTGATCTCTCGTAGGAACTCTTATTAGATATATATTTGTCTCATTCTTTTCTCATAATTTTGTTAACTATTCTTTCGTATTTTCGATCATCACTTTTCTACCTTTTTATATATTTTGAGTTATTTCATCAGCTCTATCTTCCAGCATCTTTTCTTCATCAAAGTCTACTCCCCTATTTAATGTCTTGGTAAGTCTGTATTTTTTATTTGCGAGAGGGCATATGTGCTTGCCAGAGAGAGAGAGAGAGGAGGGAGAAAACACCTCCCCCAGTGGAATACGGCCACATCACAATCCCTTCTCCTCCATTTCTCCACCCTGTCTAGATTTGGAGCACATACTCACAATGTGCCTGGTGAGGCTGCCAGGGCTAGGAGTCAGACTGCATGGTTGGCCATGTGGGCGCCATCTCCCTTAACTGCTACTAGCTCATCGGGTTGCCTCCGAGTCTTTCATTTCAGTGGTACATCTTTCTTTTATTAATGTTTCTCTTGTTTTTCTCCCTCGGTAATCTGCCTGTCTCTCATTGTGCCCTATTTTAATTATAGTTTACTTTCTTGTCTTTAATCTTCAACATTTTTAAGTATACTTATAGTACAGTGTTGTTCATATTCTAATAGAGCAGCAGTTCCTGGAGTGCTCTCTAGGTGTGTCTGATGACTCTTCCTTGTCTACATTCAAAATATTTTATTGTGAACTCTTCTACAGGAGGTTTTGCTTTTGTTTGGTCACAGTCCCATAGGCCCTGGGTTATAAAACATTCTTTGTTTAAAAAAAAAGTTTATCTTATTTCTTTCTTCTTCTTGGAGAGGTGGGGTTTTTTTGTTGTTTTTTGTTTTGTTTTGTTTTGTTTTTCCTAGCTATAGGGTATGTGCACTCACTAGAAAGAGAGAGAGAGACAGAGAGAGAGAAAGTGAGAGATCACCCCCCGGGGGGATGGCCACACCACAATCCCTTCTCCTCTATTCTCCTCTCAGGATCTTGGGCACGCACACACACATGCCCGGCGTGAGTTTAAGCCACTGGGTCCGGGACTTGAACCATGGTCAACTACATGGGAGTCCAGTGACATAGCCAGTACGCCAACTACTGGTGTCTCTTATTTATTTCTTCAAGATAGGCAGAGAGAGAGCCTACAACAGGGTCCTGACACTGCAATAAACCCCTAGTCACAGTCAACCCCAAATCATGGGCATACACCTATGCAGCATACTCAGGGAGGTCTCTGGAAGCTAACTGAGAACCTTCCCATGTGGGTCAGCCTCTCAGAGCATTGTTTGACCACCGTATTGCCTGCTAGTCCCTGAAAGCATTCTTTTTTCTCTTTATTTATTACAGTGTATGTGCATACACATGAAAGAGAGAGAGAGATGAGCACCTCTGCAAGGTTTGGTCACACTGTGATCCTCCTCCTCCTCCAGCCCATCAGATCTTGGGCATTCATGAGTACCCATCATGTTTCAGGTTGACTGGAGCCAGAGATTTGAATCACATTTGCCACATGGGATCAGCTTTTTTTGAGCAGCACATTACTGTTGCACCACAAAGCTGGCTCCTCTGAAAACATTTTTTAAAATCTTCTTGGGGTGACCAAATAACCTAGTGATTAAGTGCCGAGAGGCCCACTCAGCTGAATATGTTTTTCTGAGTGGAGGGCTGTGGGTTAGAAATAAACATAAAAAACAAAAACACACAAAGACATAAAGAAAAGTGAGGTTGGGGTGGGCCCAACTTCTCTGATGGAGAAAGCCTGACCTGACCCAACCTCAGGTTTATTATTTTATGGGGCAGAAAATGGAGGAAGAGGAAATGGAATGCAAAAACAGTTGTTTTCAGATGTTAATCATCTGATTATGCGAAAATGACTGGCGCCATTCGGTTTCTTCTGATCTTTTTGGGGGAAATCTGAATAACACCTATGGCTTCCTTAGACAGATACTGCTTTGCAGTATTGGCAGTTAGCATATTGGTATTTTAATGCTTTCATAGCTATGCAAATGAAGCTTACAACATTTCTGCATATGTCTGAAGAGCATCATGTTTGTTCAGAAAGGCCGCTCTCCACAATTAAGGGAGCTAGATTCCTTGTGGTCAACTGTAGTTTGAATCCCAGTGCTGGTAGCTTGAAAAACACACTGGGCACATGTGTATGCATGCCCCAAATCTCTACAGGATGGAAAAGTGGAGAAGAGACTGTGTCATGGGACAAGCAGTTAGCATAATGGCTATGTCGCTGGACTCCCATGTAGTCGACCACGGTTCGAGTCCCGGACCCGGTGGCTTAAACTCATGCCAGGTGTGTGTGCGTGCGTGCCCAAGATCCCAAGAGGAGAATGGAGGAGAAGGGATTGTGGCATGGCCATCCCCTCTGGGGGGGGGGATCTCTCACTTTCTATCTCTCTGTCTCTGTCTTTCCGGCGAGCGCATGTGCCCTATAGCAAAAGCCTCTCAAAAAAAAAAAAAAAAAAAGAGAGAGAGAGATTGTGTCATAAACATGTCCCATTGGGGAGTGCTTTTTCTCTCTTCTCTCTCTTTCTGTCTCTCTGTCTCTTTGCTTCTCTCTGACAAATACATGTGCCCTCTGGCAATTAAAAAAAATTTTTTAAAGAGGTTTTTGTTACAGGGTGCATGCACTCTCTGGAGAGACAGAAAGCAAGAAATTACCCCCCAGCGAGGATGGCCACACTGCAATCCCTTCTCTATTCTCCTCTCCAGATTTTGGTATGCACAAACATGCACGCAGTCTGAATTTTAAGTCACTGGGTCTGGGACTTGGACCACAGTTGACTGTGTGGGAATCCAGTGATGTGAACACTACATCAATATGTTGGTCCCTAAAAAGTTTTTAAAACGGGCCAGCAGGTGGTGTGGTGGTTAAGGGCTCAACTCCCTCATAGCTGATGGTTTGAGTCCTGGACCTGGCGGCTTGCTTTCTTGCTTTCTCTCTCTCTCTCTCTCTCTCTCCCCCCCTCCTCCATCTCTGGTCAAATTAAAACAAAGATAAATAAATAAATAAAAGTTAAATAAAAAATAACTCTTTTATAAAAAAAAGCTTTTAAAGCAAACAAACAACAACTTCCTTCTTGCTAAGGTTTACAATGACCTCCTCTCCTTGGATCCAGCACCATGTACATGACAGATCCAGATACAACGCAAGCACTGGGTAGGTAGGACTTAACTTCTCAGGACTGACTTGTATTTCCACCCACTCTCTGCATCCTTCTACTATTAGATATTGTTTTGACTCCTCTTTTCGTGGGTAGATAGGGCTTTGATGTCCTGAACTTTATGCAAGGGTGCGGTTCTAGCTCCTGTCTCTGGGGTCTGAGACCACATATCCTCCAACTGGAGGCATAAAGCACAGCTCCAGGTCCCTAGGCATTTACCCATGGCTGATACCACAAGGCATCGTGACACTCTCCTCTACTTTTTATTTTGCTTTCCATTCCTTCTTGAATTCTGATATCTGGGAATCTCCTTTAAAAAAACAGTGTGTTTGTTCATATATGTATATATGTATATATATATATATAAGGAATATATATATACATATAAAAGGAATATATATATACACAAAAAAGGAATATATATATATACATATATGTGTGTGTATATGTGAGTGTATAGTCATGCTGAATCCTTTCTCCATTCTCAGGACTTTAGGCATGAATGCACATGTGCCCGGCATTTTTTTTTTTTGGAGAGATTTTTGCTATAGGGTGTGTACACTCACCAGAAAGACAGAGAGAGACAGAGAGACAGAAAGTGAGAAATCATCCCCCAGGGGGGATGGCCACACTGCAATCCCTTCTCCTCTGTTCTCCTCTCAGGATCTTGGGCACATAAGCCCACGTAAGCAAACGTGCCCAGCGTGAGTTTAAGCCACCGGATCCGGGACTCAAACCACAGTTGACTACATGGGAGTCCAGTGACATAGCCATTATGCTAACTGCTGAGCCCAACCCGGCATTTTTTTTTTTTTTTTTTTTTTTGGAGGATTTTCACTATAGGGCGCGTGCGCTCGCCAGACAGACAGAGAGAGACATAGAGACAGAAAGCGAGAAATCACCCCCCGGGGGGATGGTCACACCGCAATCCCTTCTCCTCCATTCTCCTCTTGGGATCTTGGGCACGCACGCACACGCGCCTGGTGTGAGTTTTAAGCCACCGGGTCCGGGACGTGAACCACGGTCGACTACATGGGAGTCCAGCGACATAGCCATTACGCTAAATGCTGGTTCCCAACCCGGCATGTTTTTCAAGCTGCTGGGTCTGGACTCATAGTTGGCCAATGGGCTCCAGCACCTTAACCTCCAGGCCACCTGCAGGCCCTACTTCTTTTCTTTAATGATACAGCACATGCATGCTCATGTGAAAGAGAAAAAAAGGGAGAGACACAGAGAGAGATGCATGTCCTCTAGTCATGCCACAGTCTCCTTCCTCTAGTCCTCCAGCCTGCTAGACTGTGGGCACTCACGGACATGCCCAGTGTGTTTCAGGCTGACTTGACCAGAGATTTGAACTCCGGCTTCCATGTGAGATCCAGCTTCTCTTTAATGGTGCATTGCCATTCTGCCACGGAGCTGGCCTCGTAATTTCTTTTTTAATTGACAGAGTGCACGTGTGTTCACAGTGAGAGAGAGCACCCTGATGGGGCGTGATCATGCTGCAAGATTCAGCCAGGTGCTGGGTCAGTCCTCTCCTGCAGTTTGGCCTCTATGGAAATGATGAGGAGCACAGAGGCCGTGGCTACTGGGGAGACTGACTGGCAGCTTGTCTTAGGGACCTTAGCCACACTCCATCTCTTTGCTTTCATCCTAGAAAAAAGAGGCAGTTTATGTGTATGTCAGTACAGGGGACAAACACACACACAGAAAGAAAAAACAGGGCTCGTCCGGGATTTGAACCCGGGACCTCTCGCACCCTAAGCGAGAATCATACCCCTAGACCAACGAGCCACTGGTAGTTACCTCTGCTTGGATGTGCCCTCCCTGCTACATCGGCAGCAGCAACAGCAGTTTGCGGTTCCTAGAAGTGGCCTCTCTCCTCCTCCTTTGGGCTGGCTCCCAGCCCAGACCGGCTGTACTCCAGCAGACCTCACTCCTGGGCTCTCTCCGGCTCCTCTCCAGCCTGCTGCAGAGCTGCACAGACAGCGCTCAGTTTGGGCTCCAGACAGTGCCTTGGGTCCCCCAAAACCAACTGGTTCTCCCCCAGGACCACCAAGTGGGTTCATGGAGGTGCTGCTGGGGCAGGGTGGAGGAGTGAAGCCCTGGGGCTGAGTGAGCCTGTCTGGGCTCTCCTGAACCCAGTTAAAAACCACCCTCTTTCTTTTTATTTGCTATAGGGTGTGTGTGCTTGCCAAGGAGAGAGAGAGGGAAAAAGAGAGAGAGAGGGAAAAAGAGAGAGAGAGAGAGAGAGAAATCATCTCTAGGGAGGATGGCCATGCCCCAGTCCCTCCTCCTCCATTCTCCTCAGAATTTTGGGCATGCACACACACGCTGTTATTTCTAAGCTGCTGGGTCCAGGACTTGAACCATGCAGTTGGCCATATGGGATCTAACTGCCTTAACCTCCCTGCCATTTTACCTCATGCTTAGAACACCTAAAATAAGTCTCCCAAAGCCAGTAGACTCTTAGGTGAGGACCAGAAGACTGTTCCAGCTCACCCACAGCTAGGCGACATTTGCTAAATCACTCAGTTTCTTCATCCATCAGCTGGGGAAGGTGACACCTGCCCTGTCTTCCCTAATTACCAGGGTGCTCATGACGATGAAGTGAGGTGACGTACTTTCTGGAAGCACTCTGCAAACCGTCAAGTGCTTCATAGACGAAAGAGGCTACGATGGCAACATGAGGTGGGGGAAGCACACACCAGGAAGCCACCATTAATGCCTATGTGGGCCAGGCAGTGCGTTCGGTGCCCTCCAGGTCTCGTGGAAGCTCATCACAACCTTGCAAGACCAGTGTCATGCCCATCCTAACAACGGGAAACTTCTAAAATTCAGCGGACACTTCACGTTTGTCTGAGTGCTTCAGCTTACCTAAATTCAGCTTATTCACATTTACTTGAATCAGAAGTCTGCTTTAAATGCAGTACACACTACTACCCAGACTTTCTAGAAAGCCGGAGATGGAGAATACAGCCTATGAATACCCCCACCTCCCACCCCAGCCTGCCCGTTCATCCTGCCCAGGAAGCACCTGCTAATGACCCAAGGCCCAAGGGTGACTTGAGTGGCACTCCTTCAGGGTGGGAGGTTCCTGAAAAAGAACAAGGGGGAAGATGATGCCTCTGGGCCTTGTAGGAGACCCTGGTGGGCTCTGCAGGCTCTCTTTTTTGTCTCTTTTGGACCTGAACCACGTCTATCACACCTCGGGACACTTGCTGGCTGGCTGTGAGCTGGGGACTCCATGGAGGTAGAGACCTGTCTTACTGTCTTTGGGCCTAACCTTGGTCCTTGGCAACTGTGCTAATCATGCAAACGATTCCCAAGTATTTCTGTGTGTGCAGCCTGTGGAAACACTTGACCAGACTCACCTCATTTCATTCTTACAACACAACCATCGTAGTCGCCGCTTAGCAAATAACCAAGGAGTAAATGAAAGAGTAAAAGAAAGACAATCTTGGGCCAATAGGTGGCACGGTGCTTAAGGAGCTGGATACTCCCAAATGGTCGACCACAGTTCAAGTCCTGAACCTGGTGGCTTGCTTTCTCACTTCCCTTCTCTCTATGTGTCTGTCTTTCTCTGGTCAATGAAACTAAATGAATGAATAAACAAAATTAAATACATAATTCTTAAAAAAAAAAAAGAAAGTCAATCTTAGGTGTGAGCCTAAGAAATCACTAGTGCCCACAGATATTCACATGAATCATCATTTAGCTTAAAGTAGAAACTGTGGGACCAGCAGTTAGCGGAATGGCTATGTTGCTGGACTTCCATGTAGTCAACTGCAGCTCGAGTCCCAGACCCGGTGGCTTAAACTCATGCCAGGCGCATGTGCATGTGTGCCCAAGATCCCAAGAGGAGAAAGGAGGAGAAGGGATTGTGGTGTGGCCATCCCCCCTGGAGGGGTCATTTCTCACTTTCTGTTTCTCTGTCTTTTTGGCGAGCACACATGCCCTATAGCAAAAAGCTCTCAAAAAAAAAAAAAAAAAAAGTGGAAACTGTATGTCTGTAGAAGCCCTCCTACCATTTATTCTTCTAAGCATGCTTCCTAATGAGCCAGACCCTCCTCTCTCTTTTTAAGTTTATCCATTGGAGCCAGTTGGTGGCATGGTGGTTGAGGCAGCTTAATCTAACATGGCTGGTTTGAGTCTTGACCCCGAAGGCTTGAAAAACATGCCGGGAACAGATGTGTGCATGCCATAATCCTGAGAGGAGAATAGAGAAGGGGGCTCATCCCCCTTGGGGGGTGACTTCTCACTTTCTCTCTCTCTCTTTCCTGTGAGCGCATGTGCCTTATAGGAAAAAAAAAAATTCCCATTTATTTCTTCCATGAGCGATAAAGACAGAGACAGAAACAGACAGCACCGCCAACAGGATCTTGACAGCACGGCTCCCCTCAGGCAGCCCCAGATCATGGGCACACCTGTGCCTGGCATCCCCAGGGAGGTCTCTGGATACAAACGTGGAACCCTCCCACGTGGGCCAGCCTTGAAGATGAGCCTGGCCTTTTACTGCTGAGCCATGACCCAGGCCCTGCAGTCCCTCTCCTGGGGAAGTGGGAAGAATGGCCTTCCTTCAGAGAATGGGTGGGCCCGCATTCCTTTGTACCCAGGGGATAAAGCTGTATTATTTCCATCCAAGAGTGTCTGGACCAGACAACTGGCTATGCTAACTCATCAGGGCCAGAGAGAAAGGCAGCAGCTCCTCTATTCTCAAACCGAAGGGACTTTTTTGGGTAGCTGTTCCCCAGCTTTAAACGGACTTATAAATAAAAGCACCCTCCACAAGTCATTCCATTACCTCACGCACATTCCCTAAATCGCTCCTCTGGGTGGGCGTGCCAGGGAGTGATGCTGCGCAAAGCTCAGGCTCCTGGGGGAACTTTGCTGAAAATGTTTCAGAGCTGAGACCAGGTCTGGCCCCCAGCCAGTGCCTCTCTCTGGGGGGGGGGGGGGGCTGCTGCAATTTAGGGGAGGATCCT
>NW_006159667.1:101716-112864 GCF_000334495.1 Tupaia belangeri chinensis
GGCTGTAAGTGCTGTGGCCCTGCCCTTCACGCAGTCCGACTTCAGGTCAATCTCATTCGTTTCTGCTTCTAAGAAGCCACAGATCGGGCTAGCTTTTGTTGTGGTGGTTAGGGTGGCTGGATCCCACATGGCTGAGGCGTGGTTTGAATCTGGGACCCCATGAACGCAGCAGTACATGTGCATACATGCCCAGATCCCAGAAGGAGGGAGAAAAGAAGGGACTGTGACACGACCATCCTCTATGGGGTGGGCGTGGGGGGGCTCTCTTACATGTTTTCTGTGTTTTTCTCTGTCTCTCCAGGAGTGGATATGTCTTCTGGCAAATGAAAACAATAATCATTTAAAGAAACCACAGTTGGAATTTTCTGGGGAGAATTCTGGCTCCACCTCTGAGAGCTTCCTCACTCTTCTCCCTGGGGCAAGGATGGCTTTAGTCAGGCAGGCAAATCCTTGAGGGATTCCTCATCTTCACAAGAGCATGTCCACCCCTCCCTTATCTCCTCACTTGTCTGGACTGCCTATGGGTCAGGATTTAACAGACTATATTGTCACAACACATCATTTCAGGCTTGCTGTCACCTCCTACGTATCAAAAGCACAGCAAAAGTTAAGGCTAGTTGCCTCTGAAGAGGAGAACCGAGTAAGTGGAGGCTGAGTGAGAAAGAAACTTAAAAAAAATTACTTATTTCTCCCATTCAGACAGCACACCCATCAGCGTCTTGACACTGATCCACTCCCAGCCTTGGCCAGACTCCGATCACACACCTGCAAGCCCCAGCATACTCTGAGCAGTCTCAGGACACAAGCCTGGAACCTTCCCCTGTGGGTCAGCCTGGCAGTCCTTCATGTCTTTCGGCTTTGCTGCCACCCAACTCCCACATATTCATTTGTACTTTTTTTTTTAAGAATTATTTTATTTAATTTTTGAGTTTATTTTAATTTGATCAGAGAGAGAGACACACACACACACACACAGAGGGAAAGTGAGAAAACAAGCCACCAGGTCTGGGACTCAAACCATGGTCAGCCATGTGGGAGTGTCCAGTGCCTTAATCACCATGACGTCCTTTGTACTTTTAAAATTCTGACCTGTGTGTGTGCATGCGTGTGTGTGTGTATGCACATAAAATATAAATTAAATGACAAAAACATAAACCCACACACACAAAACACAAAAAAACAACCTAAGCAGAGGCTTGGTTCCATGGCCTGGTGATTGAGGCAGCTGGAGCCACATGGCCAACTTTGCAGTTTGAATCCCAGAGCTGGCCAGGCATGTGAGCATGTGTGCCCAAAATCCCCAAAAGAGGGAGAGATGGAGGAGAAGGGATTGAGGCAAGACCGTTCTCCACAGAGGGATGCTTTCTCCTCTCTCTCTCTGTCTCTGTCTCTCTCTGGCAATCTCTCTGTCTCTCTCTCTCTCTCTGGCAATCATCTATACCCTCTAGCAAAAAACAAACAAACAAAAACCAACAAAACTACGCAGAGAGAAAAGCAACAATTAGCACAGAGAGAAATGAACTTCAAGCCTCCAGAGAGCCAGAATGCCTCTTTCCATCGACAATCTGAAAGACTAGAAAAACAGATTTCCTCTTGCCTATTTTCCACTTGGTTTTGGGCATTTCCATGTCTAAATCTAAGTCAAGGGCTCAGCTGGAGTGGAGGGGAGTGGAGTGGGAGGAGGGCTTGTCCCTCAGGGGACACTGGGCAATGTCTGGAGACTTTGAGGTGGTGAGATGATTTTGGTTTCTCCTAGAGAGGGGCCAAGGATGCTTCTAGAGCTCCTGTGATGCCCAGGACAGTCCCCACCACAAAGAGCTATCCGATACAATCGGTCGGTAGTGCCCAGGTTGAGAAACCCTGGTCTAAATATACCTCACATGAGCTTCTGTAAAGCCGTGGTGGATTATCCTGTTCCTAAATTAATAGAGTGACTTTAAACCTGGAAAGGGCACTGTACACATTGCATGCACTCACAACGTCTCCAGTTTTTATATTGTTCCCCCTGTCCTTTACCTCAGGCCCTGTCCTCAGACTCTCCCCTCCTCTCGCTCCACAGCTTCAGTGACGCTGGACATTTTTTTTTTTTTGGTCCCTGGCTTGGGTGCCAGTAAGACTATATTTGGGGGAGGCTTTTTTGCATCTGAGCTCCTCATAAGACATCTGCCCCATCTTAGCTAGGCTAGGGTTACCCCCAGTTTGGCTTATTGCTCCTTCCTTGGATGTGGGGTAAAATCAGGAAGACGGGGATTGTCTGGGAAGGTATTAGGACGGTGCATGGAGAGGCCAAAGATGTGGCCTCTTTGCATTAAACTAGGTGCCTCAGCAGAATTGCTGAGAGCAGGACACAGGGTGAGCTCCCATGATCAGTAAGACACGTCTCTGCCTCCACCAGCTCCCAGCTCTCAGTGGAAGCAGGAGGGCCCAGGGTGTCTTATACCCACCTGGTCAGTCCCGCCAGACCCATTTGCAGAGGTGGACACCTTAGCGAGCCCTGCAGAGCAAAGGTGACTCATTCTACTCAGGCCAGGCCAACAGCCTTTCCTGCACAGGGAAAGGCACCTTCAAGTGGCCTCTGGCCTTGGTCTTGCCTAGGACCAGGGATGAGCTGACCCAGGCTATCTGATAGAGACCAAATGGCCTTGCAAATTCTGGACCCTGAGCTAGATCTCTCCAGCAACCCCGTCAGGAATGTTGTCTGTGGGGAGCATTTGTGTGGGGTGTGCACACATGGGAATGTCAGCCTTTCATTTAGGGTTGGCAAGTCTCCTTGCAGCCCTCCTGGCTCAAGATTCAAGAGAAATACAGATCTATCCTTGTCAGCCTACGACATGGCTTAGCTGTTATTAACCTAAGTGTGTGTTAGAGAGGACTGCAGGCCTAGAGGAGGCCCAGGGCTGGCCAATGTGCAGGCCTTATCCAGGCTAGGTGATGAGTATGGCCAGGGTCCTGTGTGTGAGAGCCAGCTCACAGCAGGGGACCGTCCCGCCTCAATGACTACACTGACACTGCTGAAAGACGGAGAGTGGAAAGAGAAGGAGCCAACATGGGATGGCAAGAAAATGTCATGTCAAAATTCCACCCGTTTTTTTCCATTTTCTTTCTTTTTCTTCTTTCTCTTCTTTTTATTTTTTTGGTGATTTGCCCAAGGGCACATGCACTCCCCAGAAAGAGAGAGAGAGAAAGAGAGAGAAAAAGTGAGAAATCACCCCCTGTAACAAATGGCCATGCAGCAATCCCTCTCCTCCATTTCTCCTTCCTTTCAGGGTTTTGGGCATCCACACATGCCCAGCATGATTGTCAAGTTGCTGGGTCCAGGACTCAAACCGCGTGGTCGGCCGTGTGGAATCCAGCCACCTTCACCACTGCTGGCTTTCCACTCATTTCCTTTCAAAAAATGTGGAAAAGGCCAATAAAATGGTTTATCAAAGCAGTATCCTAAAGCAGAGAGTATCAACTTCAGAGAGGCATTTGACACATTGAACAAAAGAACATTGACTGGGTAATAAACAGGAGGTGAAGGAGTGGTTGAAGAACGGTGCTCGAAGGTGTGAAGACTGAGTGACAGAAATCTGCTTCTGGCTTCGTCAAATGGCCCCATCCAAGCAAACAGGGTTGGGATAGGCAGGGAAGAGGAGGCTCCTATGCAAATAGTTTTCTTCTGCATAATTTTTTTAATGTCTTATTTATTTTTTTTTTGCTATAGGGCATGTGCTCTTGCTGGAGAGAGACAGAGAAAGTGGCCTATCACCCCCAGGGGGGAGGGAATGGCCACACCACAATCCCCTCTCCTCCATTCTCCTCTCAGGGTTTTGGGCACACATGCACATACTCCCAGCATGTCTTTCAAGCTGCCAGGTCTGGGACACAAACTGCAAAGTTGACCGTATGGAATTCAGCTGCGTCAACCACCATGCCACCCACTGGCCCTGTATTAATACGTTCTTAGAGGAGGAGTAAGATCATGTCTATCATTTATTTGATCATATCATAGCTGAGAACCCTTGACAGCCAGGCTTAGAGCTGTACCCTGCCTCCTTGCCCGGAGGAGAGGTCAAAAGTCTCTCCTATTTGCTGTGGGATCAGAAAGGGGATGCGCAGATGACGTAAATCAGGGCCCCGTTTTCCCTGTGTTCTACTGTTGGACGTGGCTGACTAGCCCTGCTTCGAACGACTCCTTATTTGCCCCTCATTTCCCTCTTCCACCCATGCCATATAGCAGCCTGAGTTCCCTTCCTGACTCGGGATAAGATAGCGTAGTCTCTGAATTTCTTTTACAAGCCCAGGCTGTCTTGGGGAATAGGCAGGTGTGGTGTGTGCACAGTAGGACAACAACTGCCTTCTACCAGAGCTAGAGTGGGAGGTTGAAGGCCAGACCCGGGTAGGGCAGAGCTGAGGCCCTCTATGATGAGTGGAGTGTAGAGGAGGGAGAAACGTGGCGGGTGAATTGCAAGTGCCTTGTGGTCATCATCCCCCTGACCTTTTCTCCATGTGAGTTACCTTGTAATAACCTGTGCCGTGCCCCATTGGAGTCATCTTGCTTGCCCTTTTTTGTCTCACCAACCTCACATGCCAACACCAGTAAAGAACCTCTTGACCAGTACCTGCAATGAGTGTGAGCCAGCAAGTTCTTTTCGTCTCCACCTGGACTAGAGGGAATAAGGGAGCAACTGAGTCTCTCCTGTTTGCTGTGGGACCATGAGAGACTACAGTGGGCGAGTAGCCAGGAGGTGTGGCAGCAAAGGCGGACATACCTGGGGATGTACAGGGCCCAGAGGGGCAGAGGCCCCGCCCCGTTGCCCCCACACCCTCGAGCACATACACTCAGGCTCTCCTAGTGAGCCTTGGAGGCTATGCCTGCCAAGTGTTTAGCCAGTGAAGCCAACACATTGAGGAGACTCTGCCGGAATTGGCCAGGCTGGAAGATGGGCCACAGCCACCAAGATGAAGCTCAGAGCGAACACAAGGCCTGCTCTTGGACCCAAGCCACAGCAGCACTTATGCAACCTTGTGTGTGTGACAACGATTTGTTTTATCGACTGCAAGTTCACTGCAGTCCGCAATGTGCGTGGCTGCCCAAAAGTCCAGCGCATATCCCTGGTGAAAGTGGCCACAATGCAGGGGGAGGGGGCTGACCCCTTGCTCTGCCCAGACCCCTCTGTAGGAGAGCACCTAGTCTGAACCCTGCAGTGTCTAGCGACTCTGGGCCTGGGCCCTGCTCATGCCTAGCCTGAAGATGAGGAAGGTCATGGGAGAGGTCAGTCGGAAGAGTGGCTGATGACGTGAAGAGGGATGAGGTAACTGAGGGAGGCTCCAGGGGAGAATGGGAGTCCACAAGGGAAAGTACTGGGCAAGAGGTTAGGTTTTACTACAGAGAATTTCTACCTGTTGGAGCTGTCTGGAGATGGACCTGGTGGCCTCAGAAGGGCGAGAGCCCTGCTTATGATGGAGGGCTTGCATGTGCTTCGTGTGTGGCACGTGCTAGGCCCAGAGCTGACAGCTTCGTAGGGATTTCTCCTACCGTCTTCCCAACAAGCTTGCAATGTTACCTCCATTTCTCAAAGGAGGGAACAAGCTCAAAGAGACCAAGTCCCAAGGTCATGTGGCTAATAAATGATAGGGTGCCGCCTGCAGCCTCAGCAGTCCAACTTTGAAGTCTCTGTTATTACTCACTGAGGGATTCTGCCTTCTTGTTCCTGAAGGATTGGAGTGTAGTTGGACGATTGTCAGCCATTCATATATTCAAGCAACAAAAACATTAATGCCAGCTATAGTCCCCAGGTACTGTGCCTGCAGCGTGGACAGAAAGACTCCTGGCCCAAGGGGTCAGCAGGTGGCATGGTGGTGAAGGCATGGGACACTCCCCCATGGCTGACCACAGTTCAAGTCCTGGACCTGGAGGCTTACTTTCTCATTCTCTCTCTCTCTCTCTCTCTCTCTCTCTCTCTCTCTCTCTCTCTCTCTCTCTCTCTCTCTCTCTCTCTCTCTCTCTCTCTCTCTCTCTCTCTCTCTCTCTCTCTCTCTCTCTCTCTCTCTCTCTCTCTCTCTCTCTCTCTCTCTCTCCCTGTGTGTGTGTGTGTGGTCAAATTAAAATAAATTAATTAATTAATTAATTCTGAAAAAAGGGCGGGAGGAGTGGTAGGGTTTATCCGCTCAACTCCGCAAAGACTCTAGGTGCCGTGGCCTCATCAGGCACCCAGCACGCACCCTGTCCGCAGCCATGATGCCCAAGAGGAAGGTCAGCTCAGCCGAGGGGGCGGCCAAGGAAGAGCCCAAGAGGAGATTGGCAAGGTGGTTGGCTAAACCTCCTGCAAAAGTGGAGATGAAGCCAAAAAAGGCGGCAGGGAAGGATAAATCTTCAGACAAAAGAGTGCAAACAAAAGGGAAAAGGGGGTAACCAGCGGTTAGCGTAATGGCTATGTCGCTGGACTCCCACGTAGTCGACCGCGGTTCGTGTCCCGGACCCGGTGGCTTAAAACTCACTCCGGGCGTGTGTGCGTGCGTGCCCAAGATCCCGAGAGGAGAATGGAGGAGAAGGGATTGCGGCGTGACCATCCCCCCTGGCAGGCGAGAAAGAAGTCCGTCTGAGTAATGTCATATACCATGTCTTATCAGTGGTCCCTGTCTCCCTTCTTGTACAACCCAGAGGAATCTTTTTATCAACTATTTTGTAAATGCAAGTTTTTTAGTAGCTCTAGAAACATTTTTAAGAAGGAGAGAATCTCCCCTCCTCCCATTTTTTAAGTGTAAATGCTTTTTTTTAAGAGGGGAAATCATTCACTGGTTATTTTTCAGTACAACCAGAGAATAGTGGGATATTGACTTATAGGAGGCTTTGACTCTCTTGCGTGTCAGCTTAACATTCCATAGGTGGGGGCAGGAGTTTTTATATCCTAAATACAAAGCATACTAAATGGCAGTTTGGAGTCACAGTCATGCATTTAAGGTGTCTTGAATATTTTAAATTGCTTCTATTGTGTTTTTTAGTAGTATTATATCCTAAAGAAAAACCACTCTTTGACTGTTGTTCTCCCTGTCAGAGTTGTGTGCACTCTATGACATCTTTGGTCGTGGTAGTCCAGTTTTCCTAATAATTCTGTTAATGTGCTGTGAAAGATTGGAAATTTGAAGTATGTCGTGTGTATGATACTAAATTGTGATTTGGTGGGACTTACATAACAGCTTTCAAATTCTGAAGAGAGTGGTTCTTGATATCCTCTTAAGGAAAATTTGCCTACAAATTTTAAGCTGGAATGTCACTGGAATAACTTAAAAAGTATCACTAGACTTGGCTTTTAAAATTTTTGGTATGTATGTTAAGAATTGGGTGCAAATAGAAATGTTTGTACTGATCCTTGACACAGCCAATAAATCTGAATTGCAAAATAAATAAATAAATAATTCTTTTTTTTTTTTTTTTGAGAGGTTTTTGCTATAGGGCGCGTGTGCTCGCCAGACAGACAGAGAGAGACAGAGAGACAGAAAGTGAGAAATCACCCCCCAGGGGGGATGGTCACGCCGCAATCCTTCTCCTCCATTCTCCACTCGGGATCTTGGGCATGCATGCACACGTGCCTGGAGTGAGTTTCAAGGACACGAACTGCGGTCGACTATATGGGAGTCCAGCGACATAGCCATTACACTAACTGCTGGTCCCAAAAAATAGATAATTCTTAAAAAAAAAAAAAAAAAGACAGAAAGACTCCTGGCCTCCATGAGCTTCTAGCCCAACCCAGCCTTGTACTCATTTAGACTAGGGGACATTGCCACCCACAACTAGGTTGGCCTTTTGGAAGCTTGGGAGAGGAAAAAGTAGAAAACCCAGGATGCATAGCAAACTGTGTGGCAGACACTTGGCGTGGATCCTGAGTCTTTTGGTTTTAATATACGATTAGTTATTTAATTAGGTTCTTGGCAAGAAATGTAGAACACCAATTTGTGAGGATAAACTTCTTTTGCAAGGACAGACACGGATCACAGGTAGCCCTGGAGCTGAGGAACAGCTTTGATTTTGGTAAAATGTGCGAGTCCACAGCTTTCCGATCAACTTTGCACTGCCTTGTAATCTTATATTTCTCCTTCGCTGTGTCTAAGATCTCACCTTCTTGGTGTCTAGGCTTCTGCAGCTTCTTTCTCTTGAAGTAAGCATCGGTAAGGTGCTTTGGGATTTTTACTTTGCTAATATCAATTTTCGTAGAGGTGGTGATGACAAATCTCTGGTGTGTTCTACTTGATTGAGGACCAGCCATTCAGTTACAAGTAGCAAGCCACTGCTCAGCTGCTTCAGGAAGACCACTCTCTGGCTTCTGTGACGTCCAGTGAGGATGATCAGAATGGTCCCAGGAGTGAGGCTGGCTCAACAGCTTTCGCGGCACATCTTCAGTAGGATAATACCTAGGCATTTTGTGCAGTTTAACCACCCGGATACCACCATTCTTGTCTCCACCAACTGGTTTAGTGACAGTAGCTAGAACCTTCTCCTTTTTCTTTTCGATCCTGGATTTAGTGGTCGAGTATTTCCTCTTGTACGTGGCCTTCCTGGAATACATGGCAGACCGGGAGTATCTGCCGATGCCCCAGACTAGGACAGGGTTTCAGCTGCAATGGGGTTTCCCCTTCTTGGGATTTTTTAGCCTTGAGATCACCCTTTTTAACCTTGCCACTGGCATCGGCCTTCTTGGCTTCAGGTTTCTTCTTAGTATCCTGCTTCGCAGCTTTTTCACCTGCCATCCTGTACAGTGGGAAAGAGAACTCGGGTCTTGAGGGTTTTTTGTTGTTGTTGTTGTTCTTGTTTTTTTTTTTTTTTTTTTTTCCCGAACGGTGCTTGTGCTTGCTGGAGAGAGACAAAACAAGGAAAAGTGAGGAATCAACCCCATGGCAAGGGATTAGCCATGCTGCAATCCCTTTTCCTCCATTCTGCTTCTGGGATTTAGGACATGCACACACACACTCGCCTAGTGTGATTTTCAAGCCACCAGGTCCAGGACTTGAACCACAGTTGGCCATATGGAAGTCCAGTGCCTTAATCACCTGCTGGTCCCAGTCTTGACCTTTTGATGGTGACTAATTGGGAATCAGGAGACTAGGGTTCCATACAAATCTACCACGAGCAATAAACTTCTTTATGGATCTCAGTGTCCTCACTGGCAGGTTTCTGAGGTTCTTTCCAAAGCCCAAATTCTATTTAGTTTTGGAATGTACCTGCTTCTTTTGCAGTGTCTAGAAATTTTCAGAATGGTGATAATGGGCAAGTTCCTGTCATGAGGGGCTGAAAACCCCATTAGTTCAGTTCCTGCTAAGGCGTGCTTCAGGCAGCAGGGAGCTCGCTCTGTGGTTCATGTTTCATTGAATTTTCTCTACTTGTTCATTTTGCATTTCATTTCTCTGTTCATATCCTTAGTATCTTCTATTTATTTGGGATTTAATGTACTCTTCTTATGCTTCTCCAGGTGAAAGTTTAAATGTTAAACATTACTTCTTTCTTCTCTAATATAAATATTTAAAGCTATAAGTCTCCCCCAAAGCACTGCTTTAGCTGTATCCCTCTATTTTTGATACATTGTTTTTATTGTCACTCAGTTAAAATTCTTTTTCTTTCTCCTTTTTTTTTTTTTTTTTTTTTTTTTTTTTTTTTTTTGTAGTTTGCCAGAGGGTATGTGCTTGCAGGACAGAGAGAGAGAGTGACAGAGAAAGGAAAAGTAAGAAAGCACATCCCATAGGGAATGGTCAAACCACAACCCTTCTCCTCTATTTCTCCCTCCTTTTGGGATTTTGGACACGCACAGGCACCTGGCATGTTTCTCAAGCACCAGGTCTGGGACTGGAACTGTGCAATCAACCTCGTGGTATCCAGCTGCCTTAACCACCATGCCATGGCCCCCACTCATATTATTTCTAATTTCCCTTGTGGTTTCTCTTTTGATCCACAGATGTATACTGCCAATTTTCTAAGTGTTTAGATGTATATTGCTTATTTCTTTTTTTTGGGGGGGGGGCGTAGAGGTTTTTGTTATAGGGTGCATGTGCTCGCCAGAAAGAGAGAGAGAAACAGAGAGAAAGCGAGAAATCACCCCCCATGGGGGATGGCCACGCCACAATCCCTTCTCCTCCGTTCTCCTCTGGGGATCTTGGGCGTGCACGTACATGTGCCCGGCATAAGTTTCAGCCACCAGGTCCAGGACTCAAACTGCGGTCGACTACATGGGAGTTCAGCAACATAGCCAATATGCCAACTGCTGGTCCCTACATTGCTTATTTCTAAGTGTTTGCTTTTCCATGTATCTTTTCGTTATTGCTCTATCTTCAGTTTCACTGAGCCTTTTTTCTGCTGTCCTATCTGCTACTAAATCATATGGTAATTTTTCCATTGCATATATTGTACTTTCAGTTCTGGAATTTCCATGTGGTTCTTTTGTCTTCTTCCCATTCTTCTGTTGAGATAAATCTGTTAGTTCATAACCATTTTCCCCTACCAGTTCTTGAACATATTTATAATAGGTGTTTAAAGTCCTTTATGCTGATGCTAACTTTGGGTCTCCTCAGGGTATTTTATTGACTGCTTTTTGTTTTGACTATGGGTCACTTTTTTTTTTTTTTTGAGAAAGAGAGAGATTTTTGCTATGGGCATGTGCACTCGCCGGAGAAGACAGAAAGCGAGAAGTCACTCCCCAGAGGGGGAAGCCATGCTGTAATCCCTTTTCCTCCAGTCTTCTCTCGGGATCTTGAGGACCCTCACACATGTGCCTGGCATGAGTTTTTTAACTCGCCAGGTCCAGGACTCAAAACCGCAGTCGATTACATGGGCAAATTCTATTTAGTTTTGGAATGTACCTGCTTCTTTTGCAGTGTCTAGAAATTTTCAGAATGGTGATAATGGGCAAGTTCCTGTCATGAGGGGCTGAAAACCCCATTAGTTCAGTTCCTGCTAAGGCGTGCTTCAGGCAGCAGGGAGCTCGCTCTGTGGTTCATGTTTCATTGAATTTTCTCTACTTGTTCATTTTGCATTTCATTTCTCTGTTCATATCCTTAGTATCTTCTATTTATTTGGGATTTAATGTACTCTTCTTATGCTTCTCCAGGTGAAAGTTTAAATGTTAAACATTACTTCTTTCTTCTCTAATAT
Organism: Tupaia belangeri chinensis; assembly: GCF_000334495.1. Classification (NCBI taxonomy): domain Eukaryota; kingdom Metazoa; phylum Chordata; class Mammalia; order Scandentia; family Tupaiidae; genus Tupaia; species Tupaia belangeri. Next base: position 112,839 of record NW_006159667.1, read on the forward strand.
AAATATTTAAAGCTATAAGTCTCCCA